>NC_087213.1:53644840-53951697 GCF_015104395.2 Macrobrachium nipponense | reverse complement strand
ACTTATTATTTATTTTCACCTCTTATTTTAAACCACCTCTTTTATTTTAACCACTTTTTAATACCTCTCCAATCCAGCAGAATCTTATTAAACACTAAAGACAATCGTTAATTTAATACTTAAATAAAAGACTTAAATTCCAATATAATACTTTCACACGTAATATCACAAAAACACTAATTATGATAAGCAAAAGAAAAAGATGTTTTCACACTGCACTGAATAGTTCTCTAGCGGAAAATACAATTTACAAGTGTACGAACAAAGCTAAGGAATGCAAATATCTGTATGACTAAGTTTAAGGAAAAGAAACCAAGGATAATGTAGAATAGTTAACATAACTGATAATAGATGGCGTTGAACATTAAACACCCGATAATTTCATAGTTACACAAATAATTATTTAGAGTTTTTTTTACACAAATTATTGACGTTCCGTCATAATATATAATAATTATATATAATATATATATATATATATATATACTATAAATATATAATATATATATACCTAGACCGTGATTGACAATGAGGGAGAGAGAGTTTTCCGTCTCCTTCGATTGTCCTTTTTTTTTTTTTTAACTAGAATAATTATTAATTCAAAGGCAGGCAACTGGGTTGCCTATCGCGTTTCATCCCCCCCCCCCCCCCCCCCTCCTCCCATATCCCCGACAACTCAATCCGACGTCCCATTAGGCGCCAGCTTATTTGCCTGTTGACGGTATTTTAAAATTTTCACGTCACCGACAAACTGCTTATGTTTACAGAACATTCTTTGATCTGAATGCCTTTTCTCTCCCATTTCCCAAAATATTTGGATAATCTTGTGTTACACCTTGTATTATCAATGATATTCCATTATCGTTTCATATACTACATATCTCTCTCGCGTGTGTGGTCTCATATGGTTAGATACACTCCGTCCGTATGTTGGAATGAAAAGAACACTTAAATGTGACACTGGCTGTGTGATGAAAACGAGTATCAAGCGCACATTTTTTCTACTTCTGTAGAGAAAAGCAAAATATAGTAAAATGCTTTAATTCTGCTCTCAGGAAATGTTGTAAACTAAATGATTATATCTTCTTGAAGCTATTACTCTGTGATATAGCAGCAAAATCAATTGTTTATAAAAACACTGCCATTTTGTTGATCACGGGTTATTTGTATTTTTTGTGGAAGTGTTATAAACACAACAATTGCTGCCAAAATGTTATTGTTCTTTTGAAAAAGAAATTAGAATAACAGAGGATGATATACAATCAATATTTCCAAATATGTATCTAAAGAATTTGTAAACTATGTGTTTTGATTTTGATTTATATTGATTTTGTAGCTAAATATTACTTAAATTTATATTTATATTTTTGTATTAACAGAATTATCCAAATAATGTAAATTATTGGAGCGTAATTGTATTTTTGTAATGAAAGATAAAGAAAAAAAGATTCGCCATATGTAGCTTAGGTTATAACATGTATGTATACGTATGTTGCCATGGTTTATTTAGCTCCGCAATGCAATGTTTTGCGAAGGTTTGCAGGTTATAATTTTGCGATCCATTTTCCCGTGAATATTTACTTTTCCAAGTTGTAGAGGTTCATTCGACGGCAGAGTAAAATTTAAAACTACTGAGGAGTCATTTCAATCTAGCGGGGAGTCGTTTGAAGCTAGTTTCAAATGACGGGGAGTAGACTGAACTAGTCTATGCCGGTTGCATATTTCCCAAGTCTGGGATGGGGAAAATTAGGACCAATCAAAGCGCCTGGAGCTGAGCCTTGACGTCACAAGCCACGCCTTTGAGCTACACTCGTCCTATAGCCATTACTGCCAGTCACATTTCTAAAGAAAAACTTCCCCATTTCACAATTTACGGCTTGTATGACCTATACATTTTAGTCAGATATATCGAAACATAATACAACACCAATTCAACAAACAATATATTCTTCAAATGAGATACACCGTGAAATATATTATTCGTTATTGGCTTCTCCCTCTTGGTAATAGTGCTCAGTCCTTCTTAATTCCTGCTCACAAAGTCGATATTTGCTGCATAAATAATATTTTCATGGCAAGTGGCCGTGGCTAAATTATATACTTGAACAGGTGTGTTTAAAGCCATTTAGAAAGAGTTGCGATAACACATGAGATGAATGAAAAATATACAAGATGGTATAATTGATGGTATGGTAAAAATGATGGTATATGACCTGTAATTAGCACTACAGACTACAGACAGGAGGCCAAGAACTCGCAGCACTTCGACTCCCATCAAGAATCTTGGACTTTGAAAGTGACGGTTTTAAAAGCATGAGGCATGGAACGTTTTTCAAGCGTTACTGCCTGTTGTTTCAGGCTATAAAAAGTTATTATGTACAGAACTAAAATAATAATTGCCTTATGCTTAAGAAAAATGTGGAGGATACAGTTTTGATAACAAATTTACGTACCCCGTAGGGGGATAGTACCACACATGTTCAAGTATATAATTAGACACATGATCAAGTATATAATTTACACCTCATTTGGTGCAATGTAGGCATGACTTAAGGTTCTTTGCAGCTTCCCTTCGGCGCCTCGCTGCAACTACCTTCATTCATTTTACTGTTACCTCCGTTCATAATCTCTTTCTTCCATCTTATTGTCCACCCTCTCCCAACAATTGCTTCATAGTACAACTGCTTTGAGGTTTTCCTCCTGTAACACCTTTCAAACCTTTTACTGTCAATATCCGTTTCAGCGCTGAATGGCCTTAGTTGCCCCAGTGCTTGGCATAATGCCAAAAATCTATGTAAAAAAATATTATGCACTTAATTTAAGGCATACATTTGGCCATTGAGTGTGAGCTTGGATGAAAATAGTCGTATACACATATATTACCGTTATCTCTAGCTTTAATTGATACGTGTTGAATATTTGCATAAAATTTTCTGTTGAAAGAGAGTTGGAGAGAAGTGTAATCCATATTTACTTCAAAGCATATCACAGTTCTAATAAATTTAGGCATCAATTCTGCTCTAGTTCAGCTTAGTAAAAAGTCTAATGTAAGTCTGTAAATAGGCAGTATTCTGTACTCCTATAATTGCTTAAAGTATTACATACTAATGAAATACTTATTTTGATTCTTTGCACATAATGAATGCCAAATACGAAAGGCTTACTAAGAATATTAAATAAATTAAATAATCAGTGTTTGCTTTGTACACAATGAATTTTAAGCAAATATCCCTTAAGGGCTTGCTCAAAATATTCAATACTGAATTTTATTGTCACTTTTTATTCGTTTGTACACTGTATGAAAAGTAAAAAATCAAAAGCAAAAAATTGTCAATAAAAACTTTTTATATATTTGTACACAATGAATGAGAAGGACCAATCAGCTGAGTAAGGACATCTGGAAGGTTTTATGAAAACGGAACCCACCTCAAAAAGGCAATTTTTTAATACAGCTTATCAAGCGCACCTTGAAAAACAACCGTATTCAGATTAGCTACTGACAGGATGAGTTTGTCACGTAACTATATTTGGTTACATTAGGGGTAACTTAGATCACCAAAACAACAGTACCGTAGGTTTCCTTAAGGGCACATTAGCTCTTGAAATAATTTAATGAATGAAGCTGAAACTGTGTTCCTGTAAATAGTAGGGACCCTATCAGTCTGATTCCGGTTCATGGCCTAGTTATGACCAGTATATTGCTTTTATACAATGCACAGTAATGTGCATTACTACGAAATAGCATATGTCAATAGAAATCCGTAGTGTAAGCCTACTGCCTCTCTCTATTTTCCCCTTCAAACAGGTCAGATACCATCATTTTTACCATCTTGTATATTGTTTGATTCATCCCGTGCGTTATCGCAACCCTTTATAAATGGCTTTAAACATGCATATTCAAGTATATAATTTAGAAATTCGCGTTGTGAAAATATTATTTACCAAGAGGGTGAAGCCAATAACGCATAATATATTTCACGGTGTATCTCATTTGAAGAATATATTGTTGTTAAATTAGTGTTGCATTATGTTTAGATATATCTGACTAAAATTTATGTCATACAAGCCGTAAGCTGTGAAATTGAGAAAAAATTATTTCTTCGGCATCGTGACTGGCGGCAGTAATGGATATAGGACTGAGGAGAGAGCTGAAAGGCGTGGCTTGTGACGTCATGGATCAGCTCTCCACGCTTTGATTGGTCCTAATTTTCCCCATCCCTAAACTCTTCCAGACTTGGGAAATATGCGAACCGGTTACACCATGATGCTATGGATCAGATTTGTACCAGATTTGCTCCGAGATCATAATAACTGTAATAATTCCAGACACGCGATTCATCTTTTATCATCATTTTCACTGCTCGAAGGAAAATAATGATAGTAATATTCTTTTTCCCCCAACCGGCCGGGCCATTAGCTCGGTTTGACAAGAGTTGTTGACGTTTCATTCTTCTTCATTCTTCTTCTTGCATTTTTCCGTCAGGCCAGACGGGTGCCTCCACCAGCACAACCCCGGAGGGAACCACTCGACGGAGGAGGGGAACATCCTCAACCACATCCTCTGGAATCCTTACGCGGGGGCCTACGGCAAAGAGCTACTGAGGGTGAGAGAAAGAGACTGTAGATAAATATATAAAATAAGAGTTTTTAAAATACGCTTTTATTAAAATGCAGTAAAACGTTAAAAATAATTTTTTTTTAGATAGGGAACACAAAAGGAGTTTTTAAAATTCGCTTTTACTGAAATGCACTAAAAGGTTAAACATATTTTTTCAGAGAGAGAGACCACAAAAGGAGTTTTTAAAATACGCTTTTATTAAAATGCACTAAAACGTTAAAAATATATATTTTTTTAAAGAGACCTGAAAAGGAGATTTTAAAATACGCTTTTATTGAAATGCACTAAAACGTTAAAAATATTTTTTTAGAGACACCAGAAAAGGAGTTTTTAAAATACGCTTTTATTAAAATGCTCTAAAAATTTCTAAATAAATTTTCTTTGAGAGAGACCCCAGTAAATATTTTTAAAAAGGAGTTTTTAAAATGCGCTCTTATTAAAATGCTCTAAAAAGTTCTAAATAAATTTTTTTTGAGAGAGACCAATAAATAGTTTTAAAAGAGTTTTTAAAATCTTTTATTAAAATGCTCTAAAATGTTCTAAATATTTTTTTTTTTGAGAGAGAGACCAATAAATATTTTTGAAAAGGAGTTTTTGAAATCTTTTATTAAAATACTCTAAAAAGTTATAAATAATTGTTTTAGAGGGAAACCAGAAAAGGAGTTTTGAAAATACGCTTTTATTAAACTGCTCTAAAAAGTTCTAAATAATTTTTTTTGAGAGAGAGAGACCAGTAAATATTTTTAAGTTTTTAAAATCTCTTATTAAAATGCTCTAAAAAGTTATAAATAAATCTTTTTTGAGAGAGAGAGAGAGAACCAGAAAAGGAGTTTTTAAATACGCTTTTATTAAAATGCTCTAAAAAGTTATAAATAAATTTTTTTTGAAACACCAGGATTTTCATACGATTAATCGTGTGTCAGAGAATACAAATATTTAAAAATGGGCATTTTTAAAATACGCTTTTATTAAAATGATCAATAAAAGTTTTTTTTTTTTTCGAGAGAGAGAGAGACCAAGATTTTTTTTAACCATTAATCGTGTCTACAAAAATGAAAACGTGGGCGCTAAACATGGAAGGAAACTGCAAGAAAAGAAGTATATATATTTTTTTATTTCTTGTAGCATTTCCTTTCCTAGTATCTCTAAAAAAATACATATTAAAAATACTAGTGTCTCAAAAAAAAAATTATTAACCACTTTTTATTGCATTTTGATAAAAGGTTGATTGAGGACTTTTCGTATATTTTTTATTTTATACTTTTAAGTTTTGACAGAATGACTACTTTTTAGTGCAATTTTAATTTAAGCTTGTATTTATTAAAAAACTTTTTTGTACATTTTTTATTTTTTACTTCTTAGGTTTGACGGAATTGCCACTTTTTAGTGCATTTTATTATAAGCTTGTTTTTTTTAATCCTATTTTCTATATTTTTTATTTTATACTTTTTCAGTTTTGACAGACTTACCACTTTTTAGTGCATTTTAATTTCAGCTTGTTTAAAAAAAACGCATTTTCGTATATTTTTTTTATACATTTTAGTTTTGACAGAAACTAACCGATTTACGATTGTAGCTAACGAATTTGATATCGTGTAGGGTGAGTGACAAGGTTGACCAAGACAAACAAACAAACACAGTTATGTAGGTGTACAAGAACAGTTGAAAATAAATCGATTTACGTGCATTGTATAATATATTTGTACCCATTAATAACTGTGGACTCGTTTCTCCATTTGCAGACTCATGCTAAACTATGAGTATTTTTTTGTTTTTTATAAATCGTGTAATATTTCATCTTGCTAATGTAGTAAAAGAGTTTGTGATCGTCCTAGCTTTATACTTAGACCTAGTCTAGGTAAACTAGACATAGTCTAGGTATACTAGACCCAGTCTAGTTATACTAGACCTAGTCTAGGTACTAGACATCCTCTAGGTACTACTCCTAATCTAGGTCTACTAGACCTAGTCAAGGTATACTAGACCTAGTATAGTATACTAGACCTACTCTAGGTATACTAGACCTAGTCTAGGCATACTAACTAGTCTTAGTCTAAGTAGACTAGACCTAGTCTAGATACTAGACCTAGTCTAGATACTACACCTACTCTAGGTATACTAGACCTAGTCTAGGCATACATAGACCTAGTCTAAGTAGACTAGACCTACTCTAGGTATAGTAGACCTACTCTAGGTATACTAGACCTACTCTAGGTATACTAGACCTAGTCCAGACATACTTAGACCGTGGAGACCCCTGCACGTGAGTGGGCCGTTCGTAAAGCTTGACTGTTAACGTACGTGCCTGCTAATCCGTCGACAGCACGTAGGCATGATGATGACGTGGTACAGCGGCACGGACCTCGACTACGACGAAGACACCATCGAAGGGCTGTACTCGACGTACCTCGACTGCCAGCAGTGGATTTGCAGGGGCCACATAATCGAGCCAACCTTGGCAGGAAGGAAGATCACCAACGGTAAAAGATATATATATATATATATATATATATAATATATATATATATATATATATATACTATCGAGCTACAAATGTCCTTTAATATCTAATTCACTCTACCGAGGTCGAGGTGGATTAATGCTGGCTCCAAATCAGCGAATACCTGAGCGCGAAAGGTATTTGAGGGTGAGAGACGGCATTAACTTATAGCCTCTTGCGGTGGAGGAGTGGGTAAATAGCTTCACTGACGTCCTGGATTTGTATGGTGTCCTGGGTTCGCGCCCGGGCACCGACAATTCTATTGTCGCCTAATAAAATTATCCTTCGGTTAAGCATGTATGAAAATATATTAATTCCAATGTAGAGTGAATTAGATATTAAAGGACAATTGTAGCTCGATGTATATATATGAATCACAGTAATGTGCTATGACATATAATATATATATATATATATATATATATAATATATATATATATATATATATAGATCTAAAACTCGTACGCACCTGTGTATCTGTAATATCTTAGTTGACATAACGAAATATATATCATGTTATGAAATGTGATCAGTTTTCATGATTCACACACACACAAGTGGTTTCTGAGAAATCTCTAGTAATAATCACAACAAATAAAACTCTCTCTCTCTCTCTCTCTCTCTCTCTCTCTTCTCTCTCTCTCTCTCTCTCAAAAGATTGACACTTACAAGTGGTTTCTGAGAAATCTCTAGTAACATTGGGACTAAGAAACTCTCTCTCTCTCTCTCTCTCTCTCTCAAAAGATTCACACACACACAAGTGGTTTCTGAGAAATCTCTAGTAACAATCACAACAAATAAAATTCTCTCTCTCTCTCTCTCGATCATTACAACGGTTTCTGAGAAATCTCTGCTAAGTCTCTGGGCTACTCTCTCTCTCTTCTCTCTCTCTCTCTCTCTATCAAAAGATTCACACACACACAAGTGGTTTCTGAGAAATCTCTAGTAACAATGGGACTAAGCAACTCTCTCTCTCTCTCTCTCGTCTCAAGGGTCGTCTACTCTAACGTCTCTCTCTCTCTCTCTCTCTATCAAAAGATTCACACACACACAAGTGGTTTCTGAGAAATCTCTAGTAACAATGGGACTAAGAAACTCTCTCTCTCTCTCTCTCTCTCTCTCTATCAAAAGATTCACACACACACAAGTGGTTTCTGAGAAATCTCTAGTAACAATGGGACTAAGTAACTCTCTCAAACACACACACACTAGCAAATCCAAACCCCACGTTCGTTCTCATCACCCCCCTTCCTCCTCCCTCCCCTCACCCTGCAGGCGAAACCATCACCCACTACGGCGGGAAGGGGCTGATTCACAAGACGGGCGTCTGCCTGCACAGGATCGGTCGCCACCAAGAGGAGGTGGAGGGCGTCTTGCACCGGTACGCCAACGTGGTTCCAGACCCCGAATACGCCCTCGTGGGCCACAGGCATTTCTTTTAGTAAGTCTCGCTGGCTCCTCCCTGTGTTTTGACTTTATATTCTTCAATTTTATTGTACGTCACATAGGTTAATTAAGTCAGTATGAAGGCGCATGCCTTTGAATAACTGTTATTTGCATTTAAAAAATATACATATTTAGTATCTACTGGTCAGGTTTGACCTGATAGGCCTATGTAAGCAGTTGCAATAACCACAAAGCTCTAGGCCTATTTAATCAGTTCCATTAACCACAAAGCCCCAGGCCTATGCAAGCTTAGCATTAGCCACAAAGCCCCCCTCTAGACTTCTCGAAGGTAATTCTGGTGCCCTTAGCCGTATTCGACCCTACATCCGGATTATCAGAATGAGGTCACGTCCTACTAGTGCATGGTCAGGTCGGCAACATGACCTCTTTCCGATACTCTGAATGCTGGTTCGAATCCTGCTGCGGGCGTCAGAATGACTTCATCACGTCCTTTGCAGTGAAAAGCTTTTCCCGAAAAAGTGTTAAGAATACGAGAAGTCAAGAGGGCTTTGTGGTTATTACAATTGCATACTTAGGCCTATATGGTAAGGAGGGACCAGTGGATTCTCTATTCTATAAGGGAGAATACCTCGGGTAACTCAGTACAATCGACCTCTGTGAAGTTATTGATTCGTCTATAGACGTTAGATTAAGACACAGTTATATACATGGCTCAATGTTGATTTTGGGGTCCTCCCAGCACAGATCTGTCCGTGCACCAGAGGCGTGAGTACTATGCCAGTGTCCGGATCCTCTCCAACCGGACGGTTCGGCCGGAATCGTGGGCGTCCGGAGAAAACATCCACGGATTCTTTCAGGTGGGCGTCATCTTGGTCATGGCTTCTCTTAATTCAGTTCCAGTGCCATTAACTTCACTATTCAAAAGGCCCACTTCATTGGTATCATTATTCAAAATGTCAAGAGTCGTTAATCTTGTACAGTAGGTCTCCCCAGTACTTTGCAGGCCCGTACCTAGAGTTTTCTTTTATGGGGGTGGGGGGTCTTTTTTCCCAAAACAGGACCTTTTCTGCTATAAATGTCATTGCATAATATATATATAGGTGTAGCACAGTATTATGTACAGTATAGGTCTCCCCAGTAGTACTTTGCAGGCATGTACCTAGTTTTTTTTTATGGGGGTGGGTGGGAGGTCGTTTTTTTCCAAAACTGGACCTTTTCCTCCATAAATGTCATTGCATATATATATATATATATATATATATATATAATATATATATATATATATGCAATGTTTTAATAATCACAGATACGACAGAATACAAATTTACCATATACAGAAAACCAACGTTCTCACTTTCATACATTCACTACTTTAGCTATCACGACATTGCTATCAAGATAGGTGTAGCCAGCAACTTGTTCTTAAGAGCCTTACGAATTTGTTCCCCAGATTTCCTGGAAAAAGAATTTGAACTAATTCGCAAGCAACTTTCGTCTTTAAAGTTTCCTGACCATATAATTGAGAAAGCAATTCACAAAGCAAACGTAATTCTCTACCGACCCCCTAAAGACAAGACCAGAGATACATCCAACAATAAAATAAAAATTCTACACCTGAACACGATTAAGAAGGTGACTCAGACTCTCGGAAAATCTAACCCTTTTGCATTTACTCACCCAAACACCTTAGCCAAATCGCTGATTAACGTCCAACAAAAGACATTTCCCAAGGACACTGGGGTTTACCAAATCCCATGCCAAGACTGTGACCAATCTTACATCGGATTTACAGGTAAATCATTTCCCCAGAGATTAATACAACACAAATGGTCAATTAGGTATGGACAACAGAACTCAGCTATTTTTAACCATATAAATGAACATAACCATAGGATAAACTGGAATTTGTCACATGTAATTTATAGCAGCAATTGCCGGTACAAGAGTCAAATGATGGAATCGACCTTAATAAAAGAGGCAGGTAATGAACATCTCAAAAGGAGCATGGATTTCAGATACAATAGACAAGGTTTTCATTCAACCAACGCTTAAGAAGATTAAAGGAAGATTATCAGCGGGGGTTACCTAAATTGGCTTGCATTTGGATGGACCTCTTGGTATAAATACCACCTTTTCTGTAAACTTTTCTCATTCATCTACCTGAAGAGGGAGACAGAAGTCTCTTAAATATAGTACTATTCTCTCTATATTTTGGTGTTTTTATGGGCTCCTATTATTATTATTATTTTATTATTATTATATATATAATAATATATATTATATATATATATATATACACACACATATATATATATATATATATAATATATATATATATATATTATATATATATAAGTAAAATTTATACACAAGATGAAATCTTGAAAATATTATTTTAGTTATATTAAGAAGAGAAATTGGGTATGCGGTCTGTGCCCTTCTACCTGGCCCTATAGCATCAAACTTATAGTTGTCATGAAACCACTATACACGAGTACAATGATAATCAGAGTTTTAATATTAAGACTCTCTCTCTCTCTCTCTCTCTCTCTCTCTCTCTCTCTCTCTCTCTCATAGGCTGATGGATTCATGACAGTCTTGATCGACGGAGGAGAATTTGGGACACGAAGGAACGAGGTCTTCCAGGTGTACGACTGGGCCCGGGTACCATCCGTCACCAACCAGTACACAACGCACATTCCAGGGGTAAGTATTATTATTATTATTATTATTATTATTATTATTATTATTATTATTAGTCCTAGAAAGGTGATCTTCTTCCCAGCTGGTTCCCATTTTTATTGTGCTTCTGCCTCATCAATTCCCTTCTCATGTAAGTCTCCTCTCACACAGTCCTTCCATCTCTTCCTTGGTCTCCCTCTTCTTCTTCCTTGAACCTCCATCCCCATCGTATGTCTCCCATCGTGGTCCTCATCTCTCATCAACAGGTGTCCATACCAACTCAGCCTCCCCTCCTGCACTTTCTTTGACATTTCCACCACCTTAGTCGACCCCCTTATGTAGTCATTTCTGATCCTATCCTCTCTTGTCACCCCAGACATCAACTTAAGCATTCTCAAATCTGCCACATCCATCTTCTCCTTCTCTGTCTTTCTCATGCTTGCTGTTTCTGTACCATACAGCATTGCTGTTCTTACCGCCGTCTTGTGAAGTTTTCCTTTTAACCTCAGCAGTACTCTTATGTCACAAAGAACTCCAGAGGCCACTCTCCAGTTGTTCCAGCCTGCCTGTACCCAATGTTTTACTTCTTCCATACTTCCTCCAGTGTTAACAAAGGATCCCAAATACTTAAACTTATCAACTCTCTTTATTTGTTCTCCACCAAGCTGAATACTCTATCACCCCCCTCATTGGTGATACACTTATGATAACATTACTGAAAACAAAAGGATGAAATTATGAAAAGTTTGGACCGGCTCTTTAGACGTGTTTTCTATTCCCGCCCTCGGCAGTACGACCTGAACGCCCGCTACTCCCGGAGGTTCTTCAACGACGCCAAGTTCAGCGGGGGCGTCACCGACGGCGTCGTGGGCGTGGCCAGCATGGTCTACAACCGCCCCTACGTCCCCCTGCGCGCCCTCAAGTCCTGGTTCTTCTTCGATGACGTCATTGTGGTCGTCGGCTCTGCCATCACCCTCGAACCTGATCATGTGACCCGCAAGGACGTCGTCACCACGCTGACACAGGTTTTTTTTTAATTTTATTATCATTATTTTTATTAATCGTAGGACGTCAGCACCAAGCTGGCAGATTGTCTTATTAGACTTGTATAGTAATTTCCCACCGCTGACAGATTGTCTTATTAGACTTACAAAAATTTCCCTCCGCTGACAGATCGTCTTCGCGGGCGAGTACACCGTCAGCACCAAGCACCAGGGAGAGCTGACACTACGCCATGGCCAGGCGAATTTCCAGCAGCCCTCTTGGATCTTCCACCGGAATGTCAGCTACGTCTTCTTGAATGGCGACGAACGTATGTACTCGTTGGTGGAGACACGTTCCCACGGGCGGAAGAAGTTGGACGTATTCACGTGAGTTGGAAGTAGACCTTTGTCAATGCTGACAGATTGTATTATTATTATTATTATTATTGTTATTATTATTATTATTATTATTATTATTATTATTATTATTATAAAAGAGGCAGGCGTCCCCTAGCAGATTATCCCACACTTATATGATTATTTGTTTATTAATTAATTAATTTATTGTTATTATTTTTTAATGGAAGGGCTTGGATAACACACACGCCCTCCCCGGTCAACGCCACCTTGGCGTACGCCGTCCTGCCGGCGACCAGCGTCGAGATGACGAGACGCTTCTTCGACGACCAGACGGTCCAGGTCGTCATGCAGGACGAGAACGTCCATGTTGTCTGCCATCATCCTTCCAAAGTGAGTCTAAGCGTCTCGTTCGTAGCGTGCGCTTCTCGGGCGCCATTTGTCTCTCCCTGCTTTCTTCTTCTTCTTGGCTAGACTCCTAGACTCACCAGGTAGTGTTCTGTCCTTATTTTTCAGTCTCCTACAGCACCTCGGAGGTGACGTGTAGATAGCAAGACAAAGTAGCACTTACTGAACTTGTATTACCATGATGATGATGAATAAGATGACAGAGACCTCCAGATCATGACAAAATGACTGCTCAGTGGTGTGATGGCCGTTTGGAAGGAGACATGAATAAGTTAAACTATTTTGCCCAGGCGGTCAAGTTGCATGCCCACCATGAGAGATGGTGCTCGGTGGAGCCTTAGGCCTTCACGTCCTTGAGGGCGTGACGAATTCAGTGGCCTGGCATGAACTGGGGGCATTCGTGCCTAAAGCAGTACTATTAACTTTATACCCACTCCTAGAGCAACACCAGGCAAACAAGCTGCTCTAAGAAAAAAACAACAAGACTGAAACTCCATTGTTTTCTCCATTGCAGACGGTGGGCGCGTCGCTGACCAGGAGCGGCGAGACGGCAGTAGTAGACTCCTGCGGGGGAGAGGGCCCTTTGGAGATCGAGGTGGACACGCCATGCCTGGTCCTGGCCGCCATCGAGACGGCTCCCCGTGGGAAATCAGGCGAGGCCAAGATCAAGCTCTCGGTGTCCGATCCACAGCAGGTCTTCGACCAGGTGGGCGTCTCCGTCCGCTTCGAAGGGCGCCGAGTGGATCGGGTGGTGGGGCTGCCCCTGGATCGCGTCCGGGGCTCCAGTGTGACGACGGTTATCACTGTGTGAATAAATAAAAAGCAAACAAAAATCGTTATATATTTGAAAAAAAAAATATATGCATCGGTGAACTTGATGTGATAAGAGAAGGGTTACTAGTGGTGATTTGAAAGGTACACTTACTTAAGTGCTCATCGAAAGGTACACTTCAGTACTCGTTGAAGGGTACACTTAAGTGCTCATTGAAAGGTACACTTAAGTGCACATTGAGAGGTACACTTAGTGCTCATTGAAAGGTACACTTAAGTGCTCGTTGAAAGATAGACTTAAGTGCATATTGAGAGGTACACTTAAGTGCACAATGAGAGGTACACTTAAGTGCACAATGAAAGGTACACTTAAGTGCACATTGAAAGGTACACATAAGTGCTCATTGAAAGATACACTTTAGTGCTCAAATGACCTTCTGTTAGTCTAGAGACCCTTCTTCCAAGAAGTTTTAAATATTCCGTTAGACTTTACTTTAAGGTTACTTCGTATAAGTAAGAGGAGTCAGGGTCAGAGATGCCTTTGTTTAAGGAAACTCTGAGAATTTTACTGTTTTTTTTTTTGGGTGGGGGGGATTTTCCTAGACAGTAACCCCAAGGGGTCGTTATCTAGGTTTTCTTTTGGGGGGGGGGGGGGGGTTGGTTATAATCTTTATGGTATTTACATTCTTTTGTGTGTGTGTTCACGGTCATTCTTAACGGGCTTGTGGTACTAAACACGCATCAAAGGTGGATACAAACCGGCCCTTGGGGGTCACTTATCTAGGAGAGTTCTCTTTGTTGTATAATTCACTCGAAAGGTACTTGTTAATTGAGTAATAAAGTCAGATATGGCACTGATGTTTTTACTTATGGATCGTCGAAAGTACCGCATTAAGTCAATCTCTGTTGTTATTATTATTACTATTATTATTATTATTCAGAAGATGAAACCTATTCATGTGGAACAAGCCCACCAAAGGGGCCACTGACTTGAAATTCAAGCTTCCAGAGAATATGAAGGTGTTCACTAGGAAGAAGTAAGAGGACGTAAGGGGAAATACAGAAAGAAGAAATACCACTTATTAAAAAAAATAATAAATTAACAAATAAATAAAAACGTATTAATATGCATGGAGGATAATAATAGGGTAAGTTATGTATTTTTTTCCTTCGCTTGGACACCTGAAGAAGTTCCAATAATCCCAGAAAAAATCAGGTTCATCAAACTGTGATGTCGGTGGCTATGAATATAAAGTGAATTAGCCTCGCAAATTGGTTTGTATAACATTTCTCCTCAACTTTCTCGAGACGTGCAGTTTAGCATTTTGCATCTCATTAAGACACAAACTATATTTACTTCCTCCGAAGACAAACGACCACAACGTTCTCATATTCATGGGCAAACCAAAAGCATTTTACATATTGAATTAGTACACTAGTCAAGATTTGTCCGCCATCTGTTGACGGGCGTTGCCAACTCGTAACTTATTGATGGTGGTCAGTGAAGTGTCTTTTAGTCTGAAATTCTGTGGTCACTTTTTTTGTATCTTTTATTAGAGAAAATATACAATATTTTACCATTTTAACAGAATTACATTCAGAATTTATCCGATGAGAGTATTATTGTCATGTAACAATACATAACCAGCTTAGATTCTACACATCTTACTTTTTTATATTTTGATTATTACATACTTGAATTTACTATATATATATACAAATACATACACCCATACCTATACGTACACTGTATATACATACTCATTTCACCTACCTATAATTTTTTGGTCTCTGGTCCTCATACAGTGTATTTGCATGACCACAGCAAGTGCAGAGTTGAAAACCAGTTAATTTATTGCTATTGTTTTTGTTACTGTTATTATTACTATTACGTAATACCACCACCTATAGACCAGGAAGACTAGACCAGCCAGAAGCACAGGACCTATTATTGTCTTCCTTCCATCTATACATTTTTTTCGTAGTGCAACTGGGGGGTTTCCATCCTGAATGACCTCGTAGGTTCCCAGCGTTTAGCCTCTGGTTTAAATCATATACTCCTGTAACATTTATGGCGGGCAACCTCTGTCGCCTCCAATAATGAAGGTTTCAAACACTTCTCTGTCTTATTTATCACCTTTTTCATTTTATGAATCTCCTTTTTTTAAAATTTTTCATCATAAATATCATTTTTTGCAATTTTTGTAGAATGGTAGAATAAAATATGTCTCATTTAGTGATTATTTATTTTTTTGAATTGACTCAGAGCTGCTACCTCTATGCAAGGCTGTGTACAGAGCTATGAAGTCTGTACATGGAATACAGGCTCTAATGTAAGAGCCATGACTCTGTCTCAGAAGCTACAGGCTATACCCATGGAACTACAGGCCCTTCTCCAGTTGCTACAGGCTCTAATGTAAGAGCTATGTCTGTCTGAGAAGCTAAAGGCTCTGTTCAAGGAGCTACAGGCTCTCATGTAAGAGCTACAGGCTGTACAAAAAAGGCTCGGCCTCTATAAGAGCAGTGATCATTACCCACCCGAAAACTGAAAATACTATATTGATAAACGCCACATGAGCAATCCCCGTAGACGGGTACTGCCGTCAGTGCACTCCATGGGGTGCACTGTAGGCATTACTAAAGGTTCCGGAATGTAGTGTCACTTCGTCGGCCCCAAGCTACCAAAAAAAGATCCACATTCCATTCCATTCCAATAAACAATAAAAAAAAACAGCGTGGTTGTTATGGTGTTGGCGTCCCACCTCGGTGGTCGCGAGTTCGATTCTCGGGCATTCCATTGAGGAGTGAGAAATATGTATTTCTGGTGATAAAAGTTCACTCTCGACGGGGTTCGGAAGTCACGTAAAGCCGTTGGTCCCGTTGCTGAGTAACACGCAGGTTCAGTGCAACGTAAAAACGCCATACAAAAAAACATTCCAATAAAAATCACGATTCACAACATGAATCCATTACATCTGTTATCAGAAGAACCATTAATCTCTACTCCTTTGCCTCCCACACCCCGCCCTTGACGTCTCGTCTCCTTTCCCGCGTTGCAAGTGTCTCCTCCTCTTTGCTGGAGAGAGAGAGAGGGCCGTGCTAGTAGTTCAGGCGCCGTGGTTCTGAGAGGAGCGGAAAGAAACGGCCTGCAAGAGAGTAGCATTGTTGGCCGAAGAACAGTTTCAAGTCGAGGTTTCATTCCCACATCACACCTTGGAGGATCTCACAACCCCCTCCCCCCCAGGCCCCTTCCGCATTTCGGATCGAGTAGGTCTAACCAGGAGGAAAAGGAAGCCCCACCTTCAGGACAGCGTCTTCACTCTCGAGGTTTTTATCACCAAGTTTTTAAAGTAAAAAAAAAAAAAAAAAAAATCTAGACCTGCAGAAGGAAGTTGACGCTCTGCGACATTATTTTTGTCCTCTACGTAAGCAACTTCGCATGTTTGCATGGTGTACAATACTTCTGAAAGTTATATAGCACTTTAAGTAATGGTCTAATGAAGATAATATCGTAATCGACCAACATTTTTTCCACATAGGCTCCGATATTCTTCTCTTCCTTTTGTACTTTCCTCCAGAGTTCTGTCTTAGTTCTACTTGGGTTTGGCTGACATAGGCCTAGGGTTGTGCTTTTAAACGAATTATTTTGACGTTATTTTTTTCTTATTTTGGGGTCCTAAAGTTGAATAATGATCAGATCCGGAATCTCTTGAGGTATTATAGTCGTTTATTTCCCAGTTTATTATTATTGTTATTAATATGTTAACACTTAACTGTTCCTCAACGCTCATTGACGTATAATTGCCGTTGATACCTGAATGTTATCGTCAGTAACGAGTATTTAATTATTTTTTTTTCCCGTTTTAAACGTTTAACTGGTTTCCCAAAGGGCATAATTAACTGTCGTAACCAGTTTCCGGAACGCCTCCGATCAGCCGCCGGTCACGAACAACTGCACCTTCCGATCAAACCGCGAAAAAAAGAAAAGAAGAAGAAAGCAACGCACCTCCTCCATTATCACACCAATTTTCCGGTGTGAAATCACATCGCGAGATACTCTGGTTTCCCGCCGAAATCGTAACGGTCCTTTCGTTATTTAGTAGCTATAATGACGTGACGTACAGCTGTTTTTTTTATTATTATTATTATTATTCTTCCTCGTTAGTACCGGAATGACGGAGCATGAAATCAACCGTTGATCGTCTTAATACCGTCATCTTTTAAGTCACGCGTCTCTCAAGATGATTTTTCGTTTGGCGGGTTTTTGAACTTTTCCCGATAACGACCATGACCGGTTGTGTATGGCTAGATGCTGCCCGACGTAACGGGAAATAACAGAGAGAGAGAGAGAGAGAGAGAGAGAGAGAGAGAGGTTAGTTGGATAGAGGCAAGTCATTCTATGGCAGAGTTCCGTAAACGCCCTGCTTATAGTACTAACGGAGGCAAGTAACTGTGACTCCCTCCATACTTGAGCCAAATGACATAATCGCATTCAAGCTCTGTTAATTGACTGATTTGGTGCGTTATCTGGCGTTGCTCACTGCCGATGGCAGGCAGCGCAGTTGGGGAGTTAGGGCTTTTCGGGAACAGGTCATGCGCAACCCTCAAAATAAAAAAATAAATAAAATGTTGGAACATCTGACGCGCTATTACTCGCACTAAGCCGCAAAACACTTACGGACTGCGTAGCCTGGAGCGAGCAACTGTCCTGAGCGTATTTTTTTCTCTCTCTATCTCTCTCTCCCTTTTTCAAAGGACGATGGAATGTTCGCCACCAAAAAGGTATGAAACTTAACCTCTGTGTGTCTTAAACCCGGACGAGAAATTAGACCAAAAAATACTTTTGATACGAAAACATTCACAGTAGCACTCTTGAAATTCAACAGTTACTCATTCGAAACTGTGTTTTACGCCTTAAAATATCAACTATATTGAAGCCTTTTGTAAGACCCTTAATACAGGAATGAAAAAGGAATCGTAAGATATCTTAAAGAAAAAGAGGAGACCTTTGTGATCGTGGAATATCGTAAAGAAGGCGGAGAGATCTTTAGGATCGTGGAACATCGTAATGAAGGAAGGCAGAGAGGAAGACCTTTAAGATCGTAAGTGTCGCTCGTTCCGCGAAGCTAGTCTTAGCTAGACCGAACTTTAGAAGCTTATGAACGCCCAACACCGCTGCTGCATTAGACAGTGGTGCCAGATGTATCATGTTATATTTACCGCGTTTCAGAGCGCGCTCTCTCTCTCTCTTTCAGGGCTCACTTGCGAATGTGTAAATGATCTTAAAAAGGTTACAGAAACCTACGGAAATTCGAAAAGTCTTTAACACGAGGGCGGTTGACATTTCGCTTTAGACGCGTAGCAGGCAATTTTGGCTCTTCGTGGTTCGGTGAGTATCGGCTCCAGCCACGGATTGCACGTTATTACCCGTGCAATTTCCACGATTTCTTGAACGGCACGAATAACGCAGCTGCTACATTACTGTTATTATTAGTTGTGATGTATATAGTTATTATTTTACTAGTATGACTCGTATGCAATCTTGAACATTCCTAGAATATGTCTGTATACGAATATTGGTTTGTGTCGTGTTTTATGACAGAATGCCCTGCTATTTGCATATTATTTTGGGATGTGAACATACTTCGTTTTCTCGCAGAACTGAAGAAGACCGCGAATTATGACGTCTAACCACAATAGATATTTGTACTATTCAGTATTCTTGTAAAGAATTTTGGCGCTTTGTAATGAAACAAATAATAACTTAGTATGTTAAAGTGATCACTTACAAACCTTAGATAAGTTATTAGTTAGCCTGATAGCATTTCAGAAGAGAATTGTCTCCTGAGACTGAAGGAGTAGTACTATTCAATATTCTAGTGAAGAATTTTGCCGCTTTGTGGTAATATATATATATATATATATATATATATATATATATATATATATATATATATATATATATATATATCTTAGGATGTTAAAGTGATCAGTTACAAACCTTAAATATTTTACAAGTTAGCCTGATAACATTTTAGAAGAGAATTGTCTCCGGAGATTGAAGAATGTATTTGGTTAATTGTCTCTTAAGACTGAAGATTTTTTTTTTTTTTTTTTTTTTTTGTATTACCAAAAAAAAAAAATAAAAAAAAAAAATATACTAAAAATTAAATCAGTTACTGTTTCACTCCAGTGACAAGAAATGAATCATAATTATTTTTCTCTCTCTTATTATTTTAAACGTACTCACATACTTTGTTGTCTTGAGGGAAACTTCGTGTGTATTATGTGACCAAAGTAACTATACTGTGATTTTACTGATTTATAAGTCCACGGTGATTACTATAAATTGCATGTATACGCCCATAAATTTTGCTTAATCGGGGAGTAAGCCTACTAACTACTTTGGTGTTGGACTACTACTTCTTGTTCTTGCTGCTGCTGTTGTTCTTGTTGGGGGTAGGAAAGGTCTATGAAAGATCCTTAAAAAGGTCTGATAAAAGGCGTTTCCCTTTGGGTTAGAGATATAGGAATTTCAGAACAGGATATTTATGATTTATTCATTAGAATGAAAGCGTCAAACAGTAAATAATGCGTATGTTAAACAGTACATAAAAAGGATTTCTAATTAAATTTAGCCTCTATTTGACCGTAGATTTTAGCACGCTCCCCGAGTAAGCTGGAGGTCTGATCACGCATTGTTACTACACATGCCTACTCGTGAAATACCCTTGTATTATTCAAATCGTTTAAAATATAAACGTTCATTAATCCTAATTCGTCCATGTTATGTGCGGTCAACGTTGCCAGATCGTGGTGACCAGATACCTAAACTGTTTCTCTACAGAATACTTACTTATATAAAAATAAAATCTTTTAATATATAATTCTACAGGATTTAGTAATGTTCATATCGTCTATGAACGAAACTGAATCCTGTAGAATTGTGCTTTAAAATATTTTAGTTTTAAAAGTATTTTGTAAAGAAACGGTTTAGATATCTACAAAATACTTGTAAAAATAATATCTTCAAAACATAAATCTACAGGACTTAGTATTGCTCATAGACGCTTTTAACAAAACTAAATCCGGTAGATTTATATACTAAAATATTTCATTTTTAAAAGTATTGCGTAAAGAAACAATTTAGTAGGCATCTGGAATCCTGTGCATTTATATATTGAAATATTTCATTTTTAAAAGTATTTTGTAAAGAAACGGTTTAGATATCTGGTAATCACGATCTGGCAACGCTGGCTGCGTAGCTAAAGCAGCGGTTGTTGTCTGAGTACTTCAATAACGGTAGTATACGTCGATGGATAGATCGCGTTGGCCACCCGTTTTTTTTTTTTTTTTTTTTTTTTGTGGGGGGGCCGGGGGGGCGACTAGAATCGTGGTCCTGGTCTCTTCGAATACTTGACTACTCCATCCTGCGTGAGGGTGTGCATGGAACGTGTCTTTTTTTTCTCTCTATCTCTTCTTTTTTTTTTTTTTTTTTTTTGAATTCGTCGTAGCTGAACAAACAACTTGGGACGCGCTTCCATTTTGGGGGGGAGATTGAAGGCAGGCAGATGGCAGCTGCTTGGGGGAGAGAGAGATATTTGCTTGCAGATTGTGATGTCCAAATAAATAAATAAGTAAATGAATAAATAAATATGTAAATGAATAAGTAAATAAATGATTAAATAAATAAATAAGTAAATATATGAATGAATAAATAAATAAATAAATGAGTAAAGAGATGAATAAATAAATAAATAAATGAATAAGTAAATGAATAAATAAGTAAATAAAGATGTGAATGAACAAATAAATAAATGAATAAGTACATAAATGAATAAATAAGTAAATAAATAAATAAGTTAGTAAAGAACTGCGAAATGGATCTATCTTAAGGTATAATGCTGTACGAGCCGCGGCCCATGAGACTTTAACCACTACCCGGTGGTGGCACGTCCTATATCCTTGCCAGAAGCACGATTTAGGCTAACTTTGACCTTAAATAAAATCAAAACTAGTGAGGCTAGAGTGCTGCAATTTGGGATGTTTGATGGTTGGAGGGTGGCTGGTCCGCATACCAATCAGCCCAATAGATTTTTCAAGAAGAATTTGTCGAAAGGTTGAAAAATGGATAATTTTGTCAAGAGGCTAAAATGATAAATGTGTTGGTCGAAAGGTTAACTTGAGTAAATTTGTCAAAATGTTGACTAATAAACAGCTTTGTCAAAAGGTTAAATATTAAACAGATTCGTCAAAAGGTTGAAGAAAATAATTCAAATTATCTGTTAAAATGTTAAATAATAAATAAAATGTCAAAGGGTTGAATAAATAAATTTGTCAAAAGGCTGTGATATTAAATTTGTGAGAAGGTGACAAGTTAATTTGCCAAAATATTAAAACACAACTAAAAAATAGGTAAATTTGTCAGTAGGTTGAATAATGAATTTGGCAAAGGGTTAAATGCTAAATTGGTGGAACGGCTAAATAATAAATTTGTCAAAATGTGAAAATATTAAGTAAATTTGTCAACAGGTTAAAATATTAAGTAAATTTATCAAAAGGTTAAAATGTTAAGTAAATTTGTCAAAAGATTTAAATGATAGACTTGTCAAAAGGTTAAATAATAAATTTCTCAAAGATTATTGAATAATTTTTTCAGAAAGTGAACTACTAAGTAAATGAAGCTAAATAACTAAATCTAATTCGAAGACTGCTTTTACCATTTTAGATATAATCTTATACCTATTTTGACATTTAAATCTAATTGAAAACAAGTTTTTAACATGTAATTTAAATCTAATTTTGAACTTATTTGGACACTTAAATCTAAATGAAACTGTTTTGAACCATTTAAATCTCGTTTTAAACTTATTTGGACATTTAGATTAGATTAAAAATCTGTTTTGACATATTTAAATATTGTTAACTTATTTTAACATTTAAATCTAATTAAAAATATGTTTTAAGATATTTAAATCCCATTCTAAATTTAATTGGACATTTAAATCTAATTGAAACTGTTTTGAACCATTTAAATATCCTTATAAAATTATTTTGGCACTTGAGTCTAACTAAAACGTGTTCTAACATATTTAAATCTCATACTAAACTAATTTTGATAAATCTAAACTTTTTGAAACCTGCTGTGACAATTAATCTATTTCATATCAGGTTTGACTCATTTAAATGTTATTTAAAACATATTTGGCCCCATTTACATCTCCTTTTACATCTATTTTAACTCCATTTAAATCATTTAAACCTATTTTAACCCATTTAAAATCTTTTAAACATATTTTAACCCATTTCAATCTTATTCTAGCTTATTGTTGTGACTAAATTCAATTTCTTATTTTTTAAACTATTCAACCTATCCCAACAGAGAGGGAGAGATACGACAATCAGGAAGGCGAGATTCGACAGTCACCTACCCCCAGAATTCGCCCCCCCCACGATGGCCCACCAAAACAAACTGTCCAAGATGGCGGGAGGAGCCATGTTCCTCTCACTCGTGTTGGCTACACTGGTGCTCATGTAAGTTATCTTCAAGATGTGTTATTACGTTTTTATTTTTGGGGTAAAACTCATTTTATCTCAACTGAATCGGAGTTTTGAATGCTACGTATACATAAGTACGAGATGATATTTGAGTCGTGGAATTTGTAGGCCTAGTGGGTACCCGGTATGCATCTCTCTTGAGAAAGTAGACGACATTGTCACATTCGGATAGGAAATGTGTGGTAAACTTTTAAACTTTTTACAAATTTAATAAATATTCTAACCTGTTGACAAATTTATTTAATATTTTCACCTTTTGACAAATTTATTATTTCAGCCGTTTCACCAATTTAGCATTTAGCCATTTGCCAAATTCATTATTCAACCTATTGATAAATTTAACTATTAATTAGTCGTTTTTTACCATATATATAGGCTAATTAACTTGTCACTTTGCACTGGCTGATACTCGAGATCACAGACGTCCAGTAGGATTAATATTCATCGATCGATTATCTCATTTGTCCTTTGTTACCGGGTGGGCATGGGGGGGGGGGGGGCGGGTAAACGTATATTCAATCTGATAAATGATATATATATATATATATATATATATATATATATATATATATATATATTATAGATATGTATATATGTATTGTGTGTGTTTGTCTATTTACTGTAATCTGACATGAACTACACATGCGGGGAATAGCTACTCAACCAGGAATAGAAATGGTGATTAAATTCATCCATGATTAGGAATGGAGATTACTTTTATTCATGATTAGGAATGGTTATTAAATTCCTTCAGGATTAGGTAAGGACTGGAAGATTAAATTCCCTTCAGGATTAGGAATGGAGATTAAATTCTTTCAGGATTAGGAATGGAGATTAAATTCTTCAAGGATTAGGAATGGAGATTATTAAATTCTTTCAGGATTAGGAATGGAGGATTAATTCTCTTCAGGATTAAGGAATGGAAATTAAATTTCTCTTTCAGATAGGAATTGGAGGATTAATTCTTTCGGATTAAGGAATTGGAGATTAAATTCTCTCAGGATTAGGAATGGAGATTAAATTCTTTCAGGATTAGGAATGGAGATTAAATTCTTTCAGGATTAGGAATGGAGATTAAATTCTCTCAGGATTAGGAATGGAGATTAAATTCTTTCAGGATTAGGAATGGTGGAAAGGGGGGGTTATATTTTTAAAAACAAAAAAAAAAAAAAAAAAAAAAAAAAAAAAAAAAAAAAAAAATTTTTTTACTTTCAGGAATTAGGAAGGAGATAAATTCTTCTTTTCTAGGATTAGGAATGGAGATTAAAGTTTCTCTTAGGATAGGAATGGAGGATTAAATTTCTTTCAAGGAATTAGGAAAGGAGATTAAATTCTTTCAGGAGTAGGAATGGAGATTAAATTCTTCTCAGGATAGGGAATGGAGGATTTTAAATTCTTCAGGATTAAGGATAATTGGAGATTAAATTCTTTCAAGATTAGGAATGGAGATTAAATTCTTTCAGGATTAGGAATGGAGATTAAATTCTCTCAGGATTAGGAATGGAGATTAAATTCTTTCAGGATTAGGAATGGAGATTAAATTCTTTCAGGATTAGGAATGGAGATTAAATTCATTCAGGATTTTAACTTGATATTCATGAAGACATCATAACTCAGCGAAGTCTTGCGTAAATATACTACGCTGACTGAGAGTGAGCCAAAGACTCCTCTAGAAACTGTGTATCGATGCTAATTATAAAGATTATATATATATATATATATTATATATATATATATATATATATATATATATATATATGTCTATATATACACATATTTCTTTCGACCAGATCAACACCACCCCTCAAACTGCGGCGGCCGGGAGAGAGCCTTCGTCAGGAAAGGCTCGTTCAAAAAGTTGGTGAGTTCAGTCCGAGTGTGACTCAAAAAGTTTTGTTCCACCCCGGCGTTATTTTGTACCGCGTCTGAGTGTGACGATGACATATATAATGAGGAACAATGAACAGAGTGACAGTGACGTCATTATTTTAATCTCTCTCCTCCCTTTGCAGATGCTGATAACCTGGACTGTCGTCCCAGATGCAGGATTCCCAGCCTCGTCAGTGGGAGACAGTTCTACTCCTATTTTGCGCAAAAGGAATACCAGTGTGTAAACCTAGTAAGAAATGACGCATTAAGCTACAAATGTCCATTCATATCTAATTCGCTCTACCTCAGAATTAATATATTTTCATATATGTTAACTGAGGGGTTATAGGCGCTTCACTGTATGTCCTGATGTCTGAGGGGTTCTAGGTTCGCGCCCGTAGCCGACGAAATGACTATCAATTAAGGATTCCCCTTCAGTTAACATATATGAAAATATACTAATTCTGAGGTAAAGCGAATTAGATATTAAAGAACATTTTGATATGTCTAACATATTCCCGCCATTTCAGTGTTTTTGTCTGACAGGTATGCATCCCAGGACGTCGACATCAGTAACCCAGCGTTGTGACGCCAGTTTCATAATAGCCATACATCAATCAATTCAGTCGTACCACGACTGGTCGGAACTCTCTTCCTGTGTTTTGATAATTGACAGACATTTGTATCTATTTATATGATAATCTAATTTTCTTAATGGCAGTTTATTCCACGTGTCACATATCTTGTATGTAAAGAAGTTCCCACAATGGGATGCGTTGTGTCTCTTCAGTTCTAGTTTCTATCCATTATTTCTTGTCTGGTTTTCGTTTAATGTAAATAGGTTACTGTCTGCTTTTGTTATGCCTTTCAGTATTTTAAACGTTTCTATTAGTTGTCCTCGCAATCGTCGTGTTTCTAAGCCAGAGAGAGAATTTCTGTCCCCACGTACAAAGACGCGAACCTACTGAGCTTCCAAGCCCTCCTCCTTTCCAGAGGTGGTTCGGGAGCGGCGACGGGCGTAAGGCTGTCTGCATGGACGTCGAGTTCAACCTCGTCCCTGGGGACTGCCACATCCTCTCCTTCGGGATCAACAACGAGTGGTCCTTCGACGATGCCTTCGCGAGGCTGGGATGCAAGGTGGGGAGAGAGAGCCCCGAAGACTGGGGTCGGTGGGTTTGTTGTACTCGAAGTTTGCAGGTGCCTTTTGAATTTGTCGAGTGATATTTCCATTGTTTTGCTCTGGGTCCATCTCCTGTGTACAGACAAATACCTCAGTTTTGGGAAATGGAGATATGAAGAGTGATGGCCACTAGGCTTTTGGTTCTTGGAAACGTATAATACTACTACTACTAATAATAATAATAATAACAATGGAGAAACAAATCCACTGTTATGTAAATGTACATATATTTAACTTTAAAACTTTAAGGATAGCTTTCGGGTATCTGTTCGGTTCCCCTTATCAATTGATAAGATTGATAAGGGGAACCGAACAGTTTCCCGAAAGCTATCCTTTGCGTTTTAGGTTTAGATATATGTACATTTACATAACTGTGGATTTGTTTCTCCATTTGAAGACTCGTGCTACTATGAGAATTTTTTAATAATAATAATTATAATATAACAGAGGGAAAAGTGATGGAGACCCCCAAGGAGGCAGGATGCAACCCTCAGGAACCCCACACTATAAAAACCACCACACAGTCCAATAGGATGACTGTGATAGGCCAAAAAATGAAATGATAATGATATTAATAAAAGTAATCAACCTTTCCCTGTTAAGACTAATATAATGATAATAATAAAAGTACGTATAATTAATTTTTTGTTCACAGGAACGTATTCTCCTTAAAATGATAATAATAATGAAGCTTCATCTCCCTGACACAGGTTTATTCGTTCGACCCTACCATGGCCCAAGAGGACCACCAGAGGTCCGAAAACGTCCAGTTCTTCAAACTTGGAATCGGGAACATGCAGGGGAGAAGGAAAATTGGAATGGGTCAAAAATTTGATTACTTCGAGGTAAGGTCACGTCTGACTTTTGGCCCTGAAGAATATTGTCTTGATTTTGTCCCCTCAAAAAAAATTTTTTTTCTTTTTCAACTCTTGACTAGACTTGATATATGTCTGACTTTTTACCCATAAAAATATGTCTGATTTCCGTCTCAAAAATATTTGACTGTCTGATTTTTCCCCCTCAAAAATGTTTGACTAATGTCTGACTTTTTGGCTATAAAGATATGTCTGATTTTTTCCTTCAAAAATGTTTAACTAATGTCTGACTGTTTACCTATAAAAATACGTCTTGATTTTTTTCCATTAAAAATGTTTGTTTGACTAATGTGACTTTTTGCCCATGAAAATATGTTTGATTTTTTCCCCTCAAAAATATGCCTTGAGTTTTTGCTCTTGGAAATATGTCTGACTTTTTGCCCTTAAAAAGTCTGACTTTTTACCCTTAAAAATGTCTTATTCTTTCCCCTCATGAATGCTCGACTTTTCATCCTTAAAAATATGGCTGACTTTTTACCCTTAAGAATAAGCCTGAGATTTTACCCTTAAGAATAAGTCTGCCTTTTTACTCTTAAGAATATGTCTTCTTTATGTCACTGAAAATGCTGACTTTTTACCCTTAAGAATAAGTCTGCCTTTTTACCCGCAAGGCTAAAAAAATCCACGTTGCAGAATGTACCGACACTTGGAGTAATGACAATGGAACTGTAACATCTGTGTTATATATATTTCTAGTTTATTTTTGAACGACTCCACTTTGGACAATGTGCGCATATCAATTCAGTCACAGAAACATTGGCCATCAGGTGTTTTGTAGATAAGAAATAATGTAGTTTTTTTTTAAAACATGTTATTTTGAAAACATGTCATTTGTGGCATTAAAATCTCAGCTGAATTAAAAATACACAACAGCAATCACGGATGTCAGTGGCAGTAACAGATGATATACTCGTACTCGTTTCTATAACTGTACCGCCTCCATTTATTTCCTCTTTTTTTCCAAAAATAATTCAAGTTTTAGGAGTTGCTAACGAGTGATTTTTTTTTTTCGGTTGATGTCCTCATCGCACAGGTGGACACTTACGAGCACATCCTCGATCGCCTGGGACTCACCAACACGACCATCGACTACCTGAAGATGGACATCGAGCTTTCCGAGCTGGACTTCTTCCAGGACGTCTTCAGGAACACGCCCCATCTGCTCAAGAACGTCAGGCAGATTGGAATGGAGCTGCATCACGGATACTTCGGTGAGGAAAATTGTTTGGACTCTCTCTCTCTCTCTCTCTCTCTCTCCGTCTATGTGCAAGTTAAACAGCTGATGACCTGTCTCTCATTCTCTCCTTCTTCCCCCGGTACCCGACCTTCGTGACCGCCCCAGGGGAAGGGCTGGGCGAAAAATTGGGCAAGAGGAACGACATGGGCCCTACCAGCACCTTCCAGCTCTTCTGGCAATATTTCCACGAGCTCAGGTGCTACGGCTTCAAGATCCTCCACGCCCACAAAAACAACCCCTGGACGGAAGTGGTGTGGGGCCGGATTTAGACACCAGGTCCCGCTTGGGCGTCAGGGGAGGATGTCTCCACCCACGGAGGAGGAAGAAGAGGAGGATATTGTGATATATGTAGCCAAGAGAATAATAAATATTTAGACTTGAGTTGTAGTTCAGTCGGGTTTCTGCGCGAGCCCTAGTAAGTAATTTATATAGTAGACGTCGCTAGTTGCAGCTAGCGTTTCAGTTTTATATAAAAGGAATGAAAAGAGAGAGAAAAAAAGGTCACTTTGAAGTTCAGGAACGTCTTTGCCGTCGCTATCGACGTCAGAAGAGTCAGATTTAATTGGAATATTTGGAGGAACGAAGTTGTAAAATGTCGCCACCTCAGGTGTTTCCCTCCTGCACCTGACAAAGGCAAGGTCGACGACGTTCTTGGTGTACCTTGTGGGTAGGAAGCTCACGCACACACCCGTCCCAAACTTCCTTCCTTCCTTCCTGTGGCCGTAAAATAAATAAATAAATAAAAAATAAACCGAAAAGAGATCTATCTTTCTCGGTATATATTAATGCTGTATAAGCCGCGGCCCGTGCAACTCTCAGCCGGCCGTTGTAGTCAGACGCATGAGCCATGGGTAAATTTGACCTTTAATAAAATCAAACCTACTGAGGCTAGAGGGCTGCAATATGGTGTGTTTGATGATTGGAGGGCGGATGATCAACATACTAATTTGCAGCCCTCTAGCCTCTGTGGTTTTTAAGATCAGAAAGCTGAGAGAAAAAGTGCTGACGTACAGAGAAAGCCAGCACAATATTTATATTGCATATGTTTGTGTGTGTGTTCTGCTCTCTGTAGTTTCTTTTTTCTTTTTTTTTAACACAAATGCATCGTCCCTGAAGCCTACAGCCTCCTTACCAATCAATCAGTTAGCATAGAGGCGTCAGTCTCCCATTCATCAACTAAAAAAAAAAAAATTGATTGGTAGCGAACGTTTCCATTTAAATCTCTCTCTCTCTCAATTCTGTGTGTGAGAAGGAAGGGGTCATAATCCCCTTAAATGAGAATAAGAGATCGGGAGAACGAGGCAAGAGCGAATAAATATTTTTAAAAATACGAGACAAACGATCACTTTCAAAATAAAAAACGCCAATTGTCCTAATTACAAAAGCAAGTGGAAAGGAATACAATGACAAACGGGAAGAATAGATTGAACGAAAGAATAAAAAAGTAATAGTATCCAAGAGAGGTTCACCCTTCAAATTGCTGATGTTATTCTACACTGGCAATAGCTACTACGTAGCAAAACCTTTTTCGCTAATGATAGAGCTGCTGGTCTCCCTCCCACTTGTGTGGAAAATAAAACAAATGATAATATCCTCTTTATAGCCCGCTGATGTTGATGCCATCAGCCACTCTCCTGAAAATTTTAGCGCCTCAGTGGTGTGGTTGGTATGGTGTTGGCGTTTCACCTCGGTGGTCGCGGGTTCGATTCTCGGTCATTTCATTGAGGAGTCAGAGATGTGTATTTCTGGTTGGAGAAGTTCACTTTCGACGTGGTTCGGAAGTCACGTAAAGCCGCTGGTCCCGTTGCTGAATAACCACTGATGGTTCCATGCAACGTAAAAGCACCATGTAAACAAACTCTCCTGAAAAGAAAACTCAGTGGCGTGGTTGTTATGGTCTTTGCCTGCCACCTCGGTGACCGCGAGTTCGATTCTCGGCTCTCCTACCAACGCGGAATCAGAGGAATCCATTTCTGGTGATAGAAATTCAGTTTCGATAATGTAATGTGGTTCGGATCCCACGATAAACCATAGCTCCTGGACGTTGCTAGGTGACCAATTGGTTCTTATCCACGTGAAAAATATCCAATCCTTCGGGCCAGCCCTCATGGGAGAGCTGTTCATCAGCTCAGTGGTCTGGTAAAACTAAGATATACTGAAGTGGGCAAGGGATATAGTAGAACTGCTTGGTCCTTATGTAGATGTTAATAACATCTTGTCATTCCTTAGAGACATTAATTTCCATAATGAACCATCTAACCTCTTGGTACATTGAAATATCTAACCTCTTGGTACATTGTCAAGTATAGCATCTACACATGCAGTTGTGTATATAAATATTTTTATGTATATTCTTTATTTTTTACTGTTTTACAGCAAAGTTTATATGCATATACTAAATTCAAAGTTATAATTTTTTGATGGAGAATATCAATTTTGACTGTAGTTCTAAAGTAATTTGTTATTTTATTTATTCAGTACATTAATTCACTTGACATAAATATCAAACCAAATTCATTATAGCTCTGAATAATCCTTTTGAATTCCAGTGCTTGCCTTCAGGCCTAAATTCCACATTCCATTCCTATAAACAAATAGAAAAGTACTAAATTTATAAACATAGGGAAAGAAAAATAAAAAAGTACAGACATGAAAAAATAAGGAAGTCGAAATACAAAGTAACAAATATGGAAGAATAATAACTATGACAAATATAAGATATAAATTAATGGCAAAGTAAGGTAATCTAGACGACATAAAAATACCAAAATGAACTAAGATTAATAATGAAACAAATGACATATCCCCCAAAAAAAGATTATCTGGATCCCCCCAAAAAAATATCTACCTTAACCACCCCCCTCCCCAAAGAAAACATCTGAATGTCCCCACAAAAAAAAAAAAAAAAAAATCCCTCCAAAAGGAACATCTGAATCCCCCCACAAAAAAATCTAATCCCCCCGAAAAGCAAAAAGAGAACATCTGAATACCCTCCAAAAAGAACCATACTGGATCCCCCCCACAAAAAAAAGATCTAAATCTCCGCCCGCCCCTTAAAAAATCTAAATCCCCCTAAAAAAAGACCATCTAAATCCCACCCACCCCCACAAACAATATTTAAATCCCCCCCCCCCCCCCCCCCCCCCCCCACCCCCCCCCCCCCCACAAAAAAGAGATGATCTAAATACAAAGTACTAAAATGTACATATAGGGCCTTTTATGCACATCACGTTGACCCACCGACGTACCTGGGGATAACGCGAAGGTGACCCGAGGTCATAAGTTGGTGTTTGTTACTTGCTTATAGCCGCTATCATTTTACTCCACGTGTGGCCACGTTATCACATACGTGAACTCACTGGAGAAATCGAAAATGACTTACAACATTGTTATTGTCTGTTTATATCTTAGCTCAATTTGAAAGGTGGATCATAGTTTAGTCTCGTTTTGTCCGTTTGTAGAACTAAGGATAAGTATATTGTCTCGGAACCTCTCTCTCTCTCTCTCTCTCTCTAATAGGCGGAATGTTGTTACAGACATAAGGTTTTATTTTTCTGTGTGTGTTGTGTGTGAAACTTTGAGAGACTGAAGGGATCCTGGAGACTGAGGAGGTCACGGGATTTTTTTTTTCTTTCTTTTTTTTTAAACTTCCCTGTTATAGCTTGTGTGCATTTTGAAACCTCGTTATCAATTGCTTTAAGGTTAATTTTCTTTTGTGAGTCGTCCTTTGACGTGAGTCCGCCTTTCAGTCTCCCCCTCAAAAAACAAAAAAAAACTTATTTGTGTAACATTTCGCCTATATAATCGATTTCTCCAACATCGACATTCACACGAACTACAATATTTCGTGTGTCCAAAATCGCATTCACCGCTTAAATCTATGGAGGCATATCTATGAAATCGTTTATCAAAGTGCAAAAACAAATAAAATAAATTTATTATCCCTATGTTTTCCTCAGTAAATCGTCGCTTCGACTGGAGTGCGTCAAGTCCCAGATTGTGGTCGATTACTTGAAAGATAAACCGGACCTGCGTGTCATGGGTCTATTGTAATATATGTATACCTGTTGTCTCTATATTTTGCGTAAGGATACGCCAGTGGTTCTCAATTTTTTTTCATTGATGGCACCCTAAACTGATGAAACCATTACTGTGGCACCCCTTCTTCACCCCCCCCCCCCCCACCATATCGTATGAATTATCTTATTTGATGAATATAATTACTGTATTATCCATAATCAAACCAAATTCAGCTCCACCGTACATGCAGAAATAGATAGTATATACAAAGAGCATATTAGAAGATTTGAAGTAAAGAGTTATGAATGCAGACTAAATAAATAAAAAATGGTAATCACCTTTAAGCAAAGAAAAAAAAAACTCACCTAATTTAGTGAGATGTGTGTGCTTGATGTGACTGACAGATCCGTTTCAAGTTGGGTTGAATGGTGGACAAACATACTCTCATTTCTTCCTCAAGAGTTTTCAGCCTTTCCTTTTGTTAGTTTTAATGTTTGCTAGAGCAAAAAACCCCAACTCACATAGATAAGAAGTAGAGAACTGGATTAACATTACCAAAGCTTTTTTGGCAATATGAGGATACTTAGTCTTAATTTTGAACCCAGAATTCAAGAGGCAGCTGCATGTGCAGTAACTTTAGATCACGATCATTGAGCATTTCCACTAACTGCTTTTCTTCCATGAGGGTAAGCTGAGATTGGGTTGAAACAGATGCAACAAATGGGTTTCTTATCCAGTCATAGTTTTCAGTGCATATATCTGGGAAATAGTGCTGAAGTTGTTTTTACAGTACTGCAAGATGCTCAGAAATAATGGGTATTATCTCTACTGTTTGCTGCTACTGCAACATGTGAGAACATGTCCAAATTGCCTTCTTTTACTTTGCTACCCCACAGTTGCAGTTTTTCTTTCAGTTTCAACTTTATCAGTGGAAGATAAAATATTTTCTGATTTTCCTTGCATGTTGGCATTTACCTTGTTTAAAAGTTCAAAGATGTCAGCTAAGTAAGAATTTTGCACACAAAGTGTCATCTGCCAGTAAATCTTGGAATTCCTCTTGTTGTTCAAAAGTGAAAAAAGTAAGCATCTCTTCCTTCAGTTCGCATACTCGTGACAATACTTTTCCTCTGGACAGCCATCTTACTTCCGTATGTAGAAGATTCAAATGTTTTGCCTCAGGCACTTCACATAGCTTAGCAAACAGACGAGACTTCAGCGGTCGACTTTTTATAAAGTTCACCAATTTTACAACTATTTCCAGTACAGATTTTAAATCATTGCTAATTGTCTTTGCAACCAGCGCGTCACGAAGAAAGCAATGCGTTGTTATCACACTGCTGTTTTCTTTCTTCAAAAATCCTTTAATTGAGCCAATCATGGCAGGTGGCCCACCTGTACAAATCCTCACACACGATTGCCAGGACAAACCAACTGATTTTAAGTACTCACTTAATGTAGAGAAAATATAATTGCCTGTTGTAGTTTCCTTAAGTTCTTTACAACAAAAGAACTGGTTCACGAATACCAGTAATTGAGCCATACCTCCAATGTCTGTGGACTCATCTACCTGAAGTGCAAACATTTCACTTTCCTCTATGTCTGCTGACGTATCATGAATCCGTCTGCTAATGGTACTATCCGAAACGGGAATTTTCCTCACTTCTTTTTCTGCTTCACTTCCAAACATTGTTTTTAAAACTATGGCAATACATGCAGGGAGAATCAGAGTCTCTGCTATTGTATGAGGTTTCATGCTTTTAACAACTAACTCTGCAACTAAGTAATTGGCCTCTTGTGCTTTATCAGAAACTTTGACTTTCTTAGAAAGCATCGCACTCTGTTGTTTTTGGTCACTTAAATGTCCTTCAAAGTAGGACCGAGGCTTGTTAGCAAGATGATTATGTTTCAGAGTTAAATGCATCTTTAATTTCCTGGGTACCATCGCTTCAATAGCTAATTTATCACCACAAATAACGCACAATGGCATAGGAGTAACTTCATCACCACACCAGAAGGATCCGAAACTTAAATTTTATCCGAGCAGGAGCGATTTTTCTTACCTTTTTTTGAAGTTTATTTATTTGTTGTTGGAATGGCCAAGTCCTTTTCACTCACACATCCACTTTCGTCCCTTTCTTCACCCTCACCTCTAACTTCGTGTCTTCTCTTCTTAATGACAAACTTATCCACCGTACGGTATGTTAGAAGCACGATACTGTTCGATACAACTGCAATATAACCCTAGAAACAGCAAAGAACTTATGGCTTGCCATATTATGCCTCACTGACTCGGGAGTGGAAAACTAGGGTTATACAAAGCCGACGAGAACCGACCACGTATCGGACGGGCAACGAATATAAACAAAGAAAATGTGTATGAATAGACGACTGTTACACTTTATTATTATTATTATTACTATTTCTATTATTATTATTAGCAATAGTAGTAGTAGTGTAGTAGTAGTTGTATTGTATTTGTACAAGTATAGAAAAGGAAATATCGACCTCTATTTGAGAAAATTGTTTGAGCATGTAACTTCCTACCTACACTGATAATTATATGAAGTCTTTTGCAAACTTTTTTTTTTTCAAATGTTCATGAAGACGATTTAGCCAAGACAAAACTCATGACAATTTTGCGGCACCCCTAGACGCTGTCTATGGCACCCCAGGGTGCCACGGCACCCAGTTTGAGAATCACTGGGAGACGCAAACGTGTCAAATACTGTTAACCTCCTTGGCCTCAAAAACCGGTGCCAACCAGCGGCGCCGAGAAATAAGCAGACATGGCAGCACACAGTGCTTTATTACTGAAAGTTACAGGTGTTTCTTGCTGATTTGAGGGCCTCACCCGACGTAGACCATATCAACGCGGCACTAGTCTCACAACCGTGGAAGGTCGCCTCTGCTACGCACACGAAGCTTCTGCCTCCCGCCCCCGACGCCTTCCGAGTTCCCGCAGGTTTCAGTAGAGAGAAAGGGACAAGAATCGCCAGGTCTTCTCGATAAAATGATTGCCATGACTGGGAAGCAGTTCTTCGCAGGCGCCGTTGCACTTGTCGTAATCCTAACAGTATGGTAGGCTAACGAACGACGAATTCTTCCTGTCCTCAGAGTAAATCCTCTCCCTCCAGATCCTTCCTGTCCTCAGAGTAAATCCTCTCCCTCCAGTTCCTTCCTGTCCTCAGAGCAATTCCTCTCACTCCAAAACCTTCCTGTCCTCAGAGTAATTCCTCTCCCTCCAAAACCTTCCTGTCCTCAGAATAATTCCTCTCCCTCCAAAACCTTCCTGTCCTCAGAGTAAATCCTCTCCCTCCAGATCCTTCCTGTCCTCAGAGCAATTCCTCTCCCTCCAAAACCTTCCTGTCCTTAGAGTAATTCCTCTCCCTCCAAAACCTTCCTGTCCTCAGGAGAATTCTCTCCCCTTCCCTCCAGAAATCCTTCCTTCCCTCCAAGGCAATTCCTCTCCCTCCAAAACTTTCCTGTCCTCCCAGAGTATTCCTTCTCCCCCACAAACAATTCCTGTCCTTTCAGAGTAATTTCCTCTCCCTCCAAACCTCCTGTCCTCCAGAGTATCCTTCCGTCCTCAGGAGTAATTCCTTCCCTCCAGATCACTCCTGTTCCTCAGAGAATTACTCCCCAAACCTTCCTGTTCCTGAGAGTAAGTCCTCCCCCTCAAAAAACCTTCCGTGGTTCCTCAGAGTAATTCCTCTCCCTCCAGATCCTTCATGTCCTCAGAGCAATTCCTCTTCCTCCAAAAACCTTACCTGTCCACCAGAGTAATTTCCTCGCCCCTCCAACAAAACCTTCCTGTCATAAGAGTAATTCCTCTCCCTCCAAAACCTTCCTACCCTTAGAGTAATTCCTATTCCCTACCCAAAAAAACCATTCCTGTCCTCCAGAGCAAATTCCTTACCCTCCCTCCAGATCCTTCCTGTCCTCAGATAAATTCCTCTCCCTCCAGGATCCCTTCCTGTCCTCATTGTAATTCCTCCTCCTCCAAAAACTTCCTGTCCGCAGAGTAATTCTCCTCTCCCTCCAAAACCTTCCTGTCCTCAGAGCAATTCCTCTCCCTCCAGATCCTTCCTGTCCTCAGATAATTCCTCTCCCTCCAGATCCTTCCTGTCCTCATTGTAATTCCTCTCCCTCCAAAACCTTCCTGTCCTCAGAGTAATTCCTCTCCCTCCAAAACCTTCCTGTCTTCAGAGCAATTCCTCTCCCTCCAGATCCTTCCTGTCCTCATTGTAATTCCTCTCCCTCCAAAACCTTCCTGTTCTCAGAGCAATTCCTCTCCCTCCAGATCCTTCCTGTCCTCAGAATAATTCCTCTTCCACCTCCTCGACGCCCTGACCTGGCCACCCGCTCCCCTTCCCACCCCCACCCCTAACCCCCACATTGACTTTGCAAAGCTGACAGGGATCTTGACAGCCTCGTATGTATTCAAGAGTGGAAAATAGACAGAAAAAAAAAATAAAACACAGATAGTTTGCGTTGATGTGATTATAGCAAAAGTTACTCTCCGGAGATCGATCCCATAGACGGGAGCAGTGCGATTTTAGGCGAAGTGGCCTGTGAATTATCCGGTTTGTCATTCTGCAACTAGAGCAGTGAATCAGGCTCTGTACATGGTAGCTAGTCCACTATAATTGGTCCTTTTGGATGAGAGCTGTATTATAATATATATATATATATATATATATATATATATATATATATATAGTATTATTATTATATATATGATTATAATCACTTTAGCACGTGATTCCACTTATCATACATATCCACAGGTGAAAAATAAGAGGGCGGGGTGTAGGTCCTGACCAGTTTCGACTTCATTTCCAAGCCATTCAATCCGCTTCCCCTGTCCCGAATTAGGTAGACGCTAATTCTTGGTTGACAGTCACCTTCTCCGTTCGACCCTCAAAGTGACGTAAGGACTTAATTTGACGCTTCTATGAATGGCTACGTACATTTCATGTTTCTTCATCTATAGTCGAATGTGACTCGTGATAGACACGCCATGATTTATCGGGACTGGGTATAAAATAACGCTTATTTTATGCCTTGTTACGCGTGATAGCCTGCCATTAATTTTGCACATTCAAAATTTGGATTATGCATATACATTAATATATATTATATATATTTGTATATATATATATATATATATATAAAAAAAAGAAAATATATATATATATATATTTTGTATATAGTATATAATAGATTACATATATATACATATAGATATATATATATATATATATCTATATATATATATATGTATTATGTATATATATATATATATATATATATATATATATATATATAAGATATACTTATATCTATGGAAAGGACAGGGTGACAAGGAAATACCCGGTCATCAGGTGAAAATACATTTCTTGCCGACGCGTTTCGTAACACATAGTTACATCATCAAGGCTAAAAGAGAAACAACACAATAGAAAATCATGAAATATAACTTTGACTTTAAGAGTCTCAACCAATATTAAAAAAATATACATAAAATTAAAATAATTTAAAAAGCACCTGCTAAACTAAAAAGTTGAAGACAGTGATTCGGAAAGAAGGGAGAATCAACGAAGAAAAGGAAAAGAAAGCCGGTTCAACCCAGATACAACTGTACCGAGGAAGTGTGTGAGTTCAACTTGGTCACTAACTGCTTAATAAATAACGACTCTAATATCAGCAGTTCGTGTAAACGGCTTGTTTGGCCCAAGACAGAGAAGTCAGTATAATTGATGGCGGTTTTACAAATTTTTTGCATGATTTCTGACGTTAGAAAATTCAGGATTGGACATTGTGCAGCCAGTACAATGACTTACACCATAATGTGAATCAGCTCTGACATTTATCAATCGTCGTTTAGTCGAACCCACGTAAGTCCCCAAATCACATCTGGGGCAAGTATATTTATATACGACTGGAGATTGCAATATTGGGCAGAGTCTGTCTTTAAAATTTTGAAAAGTGATCCTATTTTAAGGATTTTTTGGAATTAATATGATTTGCAACATATTTAAGTGTTTTTCAATTGCTGACTTGAGATTCCTTCTAAATTTGTCGTCTTGGATGCATGGAATACTGGCATAAAGTTTCTTTCGTGGAACGGTGCTTATGGAAGGGGAGTCCGATAGTTTCTTATTTAGAACATTCTTGCAATGTTTGAAGAAAACATGTGAGGGAAACCAGTTATCGGAACAATATTTAAACAGGAACAATATTTCTTTATGATACAAATCCCAGGAAGAGGTTAGAGTGTAAGTCCGATGGAGCAAGGTAAAAATTGAATTAAGCTTAAAATTATAAAAATAAGCATGATAAAAGTTTGAACCCAGACCGGAGAAAGACTTTTTTTCTAAAAACGGAAGTGTTAAAACTATCACCACTTCGAAACACCAAAACATCCAAAAATGGTTATCGATCTTTTTCCTCTCTCTCTAATGTAAACTTGATATTAGGATGTAATTCATTAATGTACGAGAGAAATTGATCATCATGGAAAGCTGATTTGAAAAGAACAAAGGTGTCATCGACAAACCGTTTATACGCAAGAGGACAAAAACCAAGGGGGCAATTTTCCAACATGTCCTCCTCCAGGGAGCACATGAAAATGTTGGAAAAGGTGGCACCGACCGAGAGGTGATCCCATTGCCATTCAGTCAACCTGTTTATACAGATGATCATTAAAAATGAAGGTAGTGTCCAGCACTGGTAATTGCAACAATTTCTTAAAAAGGCAGCGATCATAGTTAAAATAAGTGTCATTTGGTTCAATGAAAATTTATCTAAAATATCCTCGATTGTTTCTCCTACTGGGACATTTGTGAATAAGGATTCAACATCGTAATTGGTCATATATAAGTCAGAGTCTTGACATAAAACATATGATTTGAATTCTTCGGAGTTTTTCAAGGTATGTTGATTAGAAGTAAACAGTTCTAGTGAAGGAACTAGTAGGTATTTATCTAGTTTGTAATTCGGAGCTTGAATGGATGACAATATTGTTCTCATTGGGGTTCCTTCTTTGTGTGTTTTAGGTAGACCGTAAAGGACTCCAAACAATGTGCCTGAACAATATAGATCTTCATAAGTGTCTTTGCTAATGACATTCTTAGTTAAGTTCTTTTAGAAATCTATTGATTTCGTCTTCAACTAAATATATGTTTACATTCATGTTTACCAATTTTCTGAAACTTGCTTTTGTCCCTCAGAATAGACTCCATTTTATTGATATAATCTTCTTTGTTCAAGACGACAGTGCCCTTACCCTTATCAGGTTTAGTCATTATCAAGTTTTCATTCTTTGCCAGATTTGTCAGAATATCCAAGCCAGTTTTCTTAAAGAAAGGTGTCCAGTTAGTCGTCAATTTTCCAGATGCATGAGTCATAGCCAGTAGTTGTGACTGTAATTTACTCATATCAATATTAAAAGGTTGATTTTTTAACCTGTGAAATAATGATTCTAAAGGCAGAAAAAACCTGTTGTGGTTTGGTTTGTAAGAAGGCATGTGGCAGAAGTCCAATCCAAGAGATAACAAGAACTCTTCTCGTTGAACCTTTCCTCTCCTGTAGTACTGTCAAAACGAGAAGAGTTCTTCTTATCTCTTGGATTGGACTTCTACCACATGCCTTCTTACAAACCAAACTACAACAGGTTTTTTCTGCCTTTAGAATCATTATTTATATATACATATATATGTATGTAAGACAGAAAACGTTGGCGCAAACAGGCCACAGCGTATGGAAGGACAGGGTGACAAGGAGATAGCCGGTCATCAGGTGATAGTACATTTATTGCCGACGGTGCTTTTTAAATTGCTTTCATTTTATGTATGTTTTTTGTATATTTGTTGAGACTTTTAAAGTCAAAGTTATGTTTCATGTATTTTTAATTTGTTTTGTTTCTCTTTTAGCCTTGATGATGTAACTATGTGTTACGAAACGCGTCGGCAATAAATGTACTATCACCTGATGACCGGCTATCATCTTGTCACCCTGTCCTTCTATATGTAGTATATATTATATATATATATATATAATTTATATATGTAACTATATATATATATATATATCTATATATATTCATATATATATAGATATTATATAAATGTATATGTATGCATGTATATATACATATATATATATATATATATATACATGATACATAACATATATATATATATATATATATATATATATATATATATATATATATATGTGTGTGTGTGTGTGTGTGTGTGTACGTATGTATTGAAGCCCTTTCACTTTCACACTCCACGCTCAATAGACCAGTCCTTTTTTTTAGAATCCCATTCGACGTGGCGAAGGGGGAGCAGCGGTTCAGTTGCGCAATGTTCATCCGTGAATAATCACTGTCAGATTTCCATTTCCATAATTAATTTGCGCTTCCGTCCCCCAACAGGAGCCGTCCTCAGGTGATCAAGGAGGTAGTGCAAACCAGCGGGGCCGTGTTCATAAAGGGTAAGTAAGAACTCTTTTCTGTTCTTGACTCAGCATTGCCTGGCCGTGTTCCTCTGACGGTGTGCTTTTGAAGGGAAATGAAGCGATTAGGGAAGAAGAGTCGGTGCACTGTAGGCATCTCTTAAGGGTCTTTGCAGCGTCCCTAGGCCCGGAGCCGCAACCCCTTTCATTCTTTTTACTGTACCTCCTTTCAAATTCTCTTTCTTCCATATTGACTTTCCACCTCCTCCAACAATTATTCCATAGTGCCACTACTTTGAGGTTTTCCTCCTATTGAGCTTAATCCTTGTTTGTGTAATTGGTCATGTCAGCTTAAAAGCATCTACGTGCATCTCTGCAGGTTCTAGTTTTGAGCTGAAGCTTTTCGTTTATCGCCAATTTAGCCTCAAAAGCGCTTTTACGATTTGCAAATTATTTACTGAGATATTTATGAAGGAGTTTATCATGAAACCATCACTATTTGAAAGTGATTGAGACAGTATGTAATCCTTTTCTTGTCTTGTCGTCCCATCGTCTACTATCATCTACTGTCGCTTTCTTTCAGAGGTGCGGCGCATGGATCTCAAAGTGTGCCCCATTCCAGCAACGCCTGACTACAAGAAATTCCGAGAGGTAGAAGTGGCGAAGCAACTGCCATGTAAGAACTTTGTAAGTCGCTGAGAGTTGGTTATCCGTTTTTCGTCTTCCTTAACTAACTGTGGCAACTGTCTTTTAGAAGACGTCACTCACGGTTCCAATGATTTTCCTCGTCTTCCTTAACTGAAGCTCTCCGTGGCAACTGTCTTCTAGAAGACGTCACTCACGGTTTCCAATGATTTTCCCGCCACCAAATGCCCTTTGAATGAAGCTTTTGTCGTCAGGATTCATCTCCCAACCGTTAAACTTTCTTTTTCTATTAATTAATTTATTTATTTTTCTATTTATTCATTTATTTATTTTTTGTCTCTGCAGTCGTATTTCGGAGTGGGCGACGGAAGCAAGGGAGTGTGTTTGGATAAGGAGTACCAACTGCAGCCCGGGCGATGCAACGTCCTGTCCTTCGGTATAAATAATGACTGGACATTCGATGACCACTTCGGGAAATTTGGCTGCAAGGTGAGAGAGAGAGAGAGAGAGAGAGAGAGAGAGAGAGAGAGACCTTACAGCTCGTTCGGGTTGCCCCAGGTCCCTCAGTGTGAGGCATCTCTAATGTCTACCAAAGAATTGCTAATGCACCTTCCGGTATATTTTGCATCTTCCAATCTTGGATGGTCTGGGATGCAGAGAGAGAGAGAGAGAGAGAGAGAGAAAAATACATTAATTGGATTGGGCGTGGGAAGTCAACAGATGTTCAATTCGTATACTTGTGCTCAATTGAGAATGAAATCGCTCTTTGAACTTTAGTTTGAAAGCGTGGGAGGGGGAGTCTTTGACATTTATTGATCTCACTGGCTGATGGTTGTTTTTCTGACAGGTGTACTCGTTCGATCCCACCATCGGTAAAGAGGACCACCAACACTCTCCCAACGTCACCTTCTACAACCTGGGCATTAGCAGCAAGAAAGGCACGGTAGACATAGGAGGGAAAATGTGTGAGGTAAGGAAAATGGGAGGTCATGGTGGATTTTGAGTAGATGGTCATCAAGCCCCGTAGGGAGGGTATAGTGCTGAAACCCCTCTCGTTCCTTTTACTGTTCTTCCTTTCATATTCTCTTTAGTCCGTCTTACTTGCCACCCTCTCCAGAGACTAATTAATTAGTTTATTTTTTAATCCTTTCTTCTTCTTTCTGTATTTCCCTCTACTTCCTCTTACTTCTTCTTAATGAACACCATAATATTCTTTGGAAGGTTGATTTCATGTCAGTGGCCCCTAATGGTGGGCTTGTTCCATATGAATAGGTTTATCTACTGTATAAATAATAATAATAATAATAATAATAATAATAATAATAATAATAATAATAATAATAATATAATACTGTTAAAAAGAATGGCAGAATTAAGCGAGTTGATTTTATATATTGTTTTTTCTATTTTCCTTACAATTCGCTTCTCAGGCTCAGCGATATTTCTGAGTAACTGGCCAATATTCATATTGGGAATTTTCAAAAAATTATAAATGCTGAAGGTAATCTTTTATTAGAACGGGATATCAGGTCCAGGTCAAGCAGGGGTCGTTGTCAGTAGCGGTATTATTCCGTAGGCGTAGTTCAGTTCGAGGCCGGGGTCGTCTTCGGTTTAAGGGCTGGTATTGGTGCTGGTATAGCTGGTATCACGTGAAGAGGTTTCATATACTGAATGATAATAATAATAATAATAATAATGATAATAATAATCTTTGGAAGCTTGAATTTCAAGTCAATGGCCCCTTTGGTGGGCTTGTTCCATACGACTAGATTTCATGTAATAAATAATAATAAGAAACATCAGCTACCTTGCAGTTATAAGTGGTACGAGCACCAACCTGAAGGCGTGATAGAAAACGATCAGGCAAAGATCCTCTGGGACTATGGTATCAGAACAGATAGGGTGATACGTGCAAATAGACCAGACGTGACGTTGATTGACAAAATCAAGAAGAAAGTATCACTCATTGATGTCGTAATACCATGGGACACCAGAGTTGAAGAGAAAGAAAGGGAAAAAGGGATAAGTATCAAGACCTGAAAATAGAAATAAGAAGGATATGGGATATGCCAGTGGAAATTGTAACCATAATCATAGGAACACTAGGCACGATCCCAAGATCCCTGAAAAGGAATCTGGAAAAACTAGATGCTGAAGTAGCTCCAGGACTCATGCAGAAGTGTGTGATCCTAGAAACGGCGCACATAGTAAGAAAAGTAATGGACTCCTAAGGAGGCAGGATGCAACCCGGAACCCCACACGATAAATACCACCCAGTCAAATTGGAGGAATGTGATAGACAAGAAAAAAAATAATAATAATAATAATAACCTTTGGAAGCTTGAATTTCAAGTCAATGGCCCCTTTGGTGGGCTTGTTCCGTATGAATAGGTTTCATCTACTGAGTAATAGTAACGTTGTTGGCCTTTCTCGTGTTGAAAGGTGGATACGTACTCGAACATCCTGGAGAGACTGGGTCTGAAGGACTCTGTCATCGACTACCTCAAGATGGACGTCGAGTACGCGGAGTACGAATTCTTCAAAGAGGTCTTCAGCAGGACCCCCGACCTCTTGTTGAACGTCAGGCAGATCGGCATGGAGACCCATCATGGTAAGGTTAATGGTACCCCTTTTGTTGCTATAGTAGATCCACATCACCCGTGCATCTGATGTCTAAGCCAGTCCCTTACGACGCTCCTGGTTGGCTGTTGATACGCCTGTTTCTTTGAGGAACAGCTGGCTGGACGGCCAGATGGTCACCACAGTGTACTTCACCATCTCCAGGCTGTTCTTGGGAAGCTGAAATTTTAAGTCATTGGCCCCGTTTGGTGGGCTAGTTCCATATGAATAGGGTTCATCTTGTGAGTAATAATAATAATAATAGTGTTGGAAGTGATAGCTGCATCACCTACATTCATTTTTATCTAGTTTTCTCTCCGTCTTTCTACTTATTGCTTTTTCAAGGTTACTGCATTGCGCTAGTACCCGTCATAGGGAAGAAACTCGATGTAGGCTGAGTGCAGCTGATGCAACGATTACTTAAAACACAACGTGCTTGAAAGAGGGTCTTCTACTTTCATATGAAATAATAATAATAATAATAATAATAATAATAATAGTAATAATATTAATGATAAGCTTGCCAAAGTCTTCAAAATATGAAAATATAAAGAGAATAGGTCAGGAAAGGTAATGTCTAGTTCACGAATGCCCCATCCTGTTATCAAGGCTCAGTATCTGGGTGATATATATAGTATATATATATATATATATATATATATATATATATATATATATATATATATATATATATACATATGCCTTTTGTAGGTCGTTAAGATAATGTCTAGTTCACAAGTGATTCCCCCCTCCCCCCATTTTTTTTTGTATTCAGGTCGCTAAAGCGAACTGCCTGAGGGGGAAAAATGAACAAACAAACACATTCTCTTCTAGGTCGTCCGGGTGACTTGGAATTTCTTTGGAAGCACTACCACCTTCTCGGCTGTATAGGTTTCAGAATCGTAGACTGTCGGCAGTACGCTAACCGTGCCGAAATTTTGTGGACCCGCCCGGGGCCATAGCAAAATCCCCTGAGATACTCTGCAAAGGACCAGAGAGAACGTGTGCAGTGTAGTATTTTGTAGAAGTCCCGCTTGCAGATCTGTTTCACAAAACCAGAGAGCTAAGTGGAAAAAAGTTATCTTAGACCAGTAACCTAAGAGAAGACATTGTTCCTAGACTAGTGAGCTAAGTGGAAACGAATTTTCCTAGACCAATGAGCTACGTGTAACTAAGTTGTCCTAGACTATAATAAGCTAAGTGAAAACATTTTCCTCCGACTAATATAAGCTAACTGGTGATTTTGTAAAATACCTCTCTGTTTCGTGCCATTTTCTGCCTTAGATGTAGCTAATAGTAAACTAAAGACGTATTAAGTTGAATTTCTTTTCTTGTTGATAGGTGCACTGGATTTAATTATTAAAAGTTTAAAAAAGGATTTAGCAACGAATGCGTTATTGTTCCAATGGTTTATTTTTCTGGATTTTCGAATTCGTTTGACCTTTTTTCATTACTAAATCAGGTTTTCTTCATTCTTGTTGTCGAAACAGTCTTGGAAAAATTTTGCTCAAGGAGGGGAGCATTGGAAGCCATTTTTTATAAGTTACCCTTGTAATAAGAAACTCTCGTGTCGTTTTCTCTGATACATTTTCTTTATTATACTTGATGGGATATGTGTATGAAGCTACCATAAACGTTGTTATAGTGTTTGTCAATAATTACTCTGAACTTCATTATATTTGTAATTAAAATGGAATATGCCTTCTATAACTGCTCTTGTTAAGGAGTAATTCTTACTAATTTAGTAATGTTTTGGAAATAAAAGATGTTGTGTTTAATTATATTTTTACTATTGTTATTATTCTATTATTAGCTTACACCAGGGCCCCTGTCGAAATATGCCTGATCCTCGTCAAAATACAATCCAGGGAGGAGACTTAAAACTAAAGCCAAAGCCCAAATAAGCCTACCATTAAAACGGAGGACTTGAAATCAACCATAAAAATTGGTCCATGCTATAACTGAAGTTTCACCCATCTTGCCTATCATCTAAAAGAAAAAAAAAAAAAAAAAAAAAAAAAAAAAAAAAAAATCCAGAGGTGGCTATTTTTAGTCCCTCAATCCCAAAAAGTTAACGAAGCTCATTTCAAAAGGGAAAAATCGCTCTTTTGCCATCATGGTGGGCCGTGCTGACGCTTTCGATATTCGTGGTCAGAAGACGGCTGCTTTGTCCAGTTCCAATGTTAACACAACAACAAGTATCAGATTGAGAAGATCAAGTCATACGAGAATTTGAAGCCAGACAAAGGGCCCCCAAAAGAAGGTTCTTACAGGAATCAGACGAAGCAGGGGCTATAGTTTGTGGTTTGGTAGGAAAGTGTTATAAGTGTCATTAGATATGCGTGCTGGCCTGATACATATGGGCTGAACACCTGAGACATGGCTGCTAAATTATGAAGCGCTATGGCTAAAACTAAAGGTAACTTGCTTGCATAACTGACTGGCTAACTGGCGTTATTTATTGCAACCAAAGGAATATAACTGAATATGATATATATATATATATATATATATATATATATATATATATATATATATATATGGATCACCTAAAGATTAGCGACCCCTAATACCTCTCCTGAAGAAAAGCGACCCCAATATTTTCCACCTGAAGATAAACGACCCCTCCTTGTTGGTGTCTCCAATCTTCAGGTGACCCACTTTAGCTCATAATATTATAGAAAAAAGGAGAAAATATATATTCATTAAAATTACTTTATTAAACATTTGTTAAAAACACAAATTTAGACAAACAATCAATAGTTAATTAAAAGCGTATGGTCTTGCAATTTCAGTACAAAAATAATCAAACCTACTGTAACCACTGTGGCTAGCACGCGCAGAACATACCGAGCTTGCCAAGAATCTTTAAATATGCAGATGAGGCACGAAGCGCCGTTCCCCCATGGCCTTACTGTAACCCCTGTTAATTAACCCCTGTTAATTCCTCACCTTAAGAAAAGCGACCCCAATATTTTCCACCTGAAGAAAAGCGACCCCAGCGTGTGTTGGGGTTGTTTTTCTTCAGGTGATCCATATATACATATATATATATATATATATATATATATATATATATATATATATATATATATATATAAATTCAGTAACTTTGGACCGTGTATCTTGACGGTTCTGTTATGCGATGAATAATCTGCATTCCTATCATATTTCGATGGTCATTACACAATGAGCAACATAAGTGTTATGATATTGGGTGTGTGTGTGTGTGTGTGTGCAGTAAACAAATAAAACCGAGTAAGACACTTTGTGAAAAAAAAGAAAAAGAAAAAAATTCTGTCTGTGAAATAAATTAGCTTGTGACTCATATAGCAGAGGGAAACAGAAACTTTGGTTGGCAGATGGTCAATGTGAAATATGCGTGTTTGGCCTGATAAGGAGAGAGAGAGAGAGAGAGCGTTCTCTACAAAATATGTACATATACGTGAACATAAGTTCAGTGAGAATCTCTATGATTGGCTGGCTACCTGCTGTGACACTGAATGAAAATATATATTATATTATATATATTATTATATTGTATATATATATCTATATATATATAATATATTAGATATAGATATATATATATATCACACTATCCACAGGTGAAAAATAAGAGACAGGGTGTAGGTCCTGACCGGTTTCGGATTTATTTTCAAGCCATTGACAAAGGACTGATACATAGTATTAGAATTCACGAGTATATATACTACAAAGACAGTACTGACGAACATACACACAACAGTTTGAGACTGCAGATCCACCCACACGCAGGTGTCAAGGTAGGAGTGGCTTTCAAAAATCATTAGGCTAAAATTTTACAATAAATTCTCTAGGGATACTACCGCTTAGGGTACAAGTCCACACCTGACAGGTGTCAGGGAGGCGGGGTTGAACATCATTCATTACCACTACTGCCCCCTACTGTGTTTACAAATATAATAATCCTATTTTTCATATATCTCTACAGCCAACCTTAAAATTTAAACAGTTTACAAATTTCTTTTGATATTAAAGGATCAAGTTTATACATTCCTTGACTGATGTTCATATTATTGTTGTAACTTTCTTTTATACAACTAGATTCAATGATATTCCTTTCCAATGCATTATTAGAACACACCAGCTTTTTTGCCCCTTCCCAGTTAATAGCATGATTGTTCTCACTAACATGTACAAATATACCACTATTTCCCTGTGCATATCTCACACATTGTTTATGTTGTTCTATTCTTTTTTCCAGTGCTTTCCCCGTTTGACCAATGTAAAAGTTGTCACAAGACTTACACGGGATTTTATATACACATCCTTTAGCATTGTCGGGGGACTACCAACGCCAATCATGAATGTGTCGTCAACTGGCTGGTTCATTTTGAATGTTGGACACTTTTTTTTTTTTTTTTTTTTTTTTTTTTCCTGACCTAGTTCCTCGTTGAACGAGTGGTTTTCGCGCTCGGCTGCCAATCCGGTGGTCCAAATTTCGATTCTCGGCTCTGCCAACGTGGAATCAAAGGAATTTCAGGTGATAAAAATTCATTTCTCGATATAATGTAGATCGGTGACCAATTGGTTCCTAGCCACGCAAAAATATCTAATCCTTCGGTCCAACCCTAGAAGAGCAGTTAATCAGCTCAGTGGTCTGGTCAAACTAAGATATACTTAACTTTTCCTCTGACCTACGTAGATGTTTTTGCTGGCAACACCAGACAGGCAGTTGCTGCAGAAGTGTATAGTTGTCTAGCATCAGGTTTAATACTCAATTTTCTTGGAGCTTTACCTTCACTACAGTTCAAACGTGGAATGGTTTGCCCAGTGCTGTTGTGGAATCTGATCCCCAAATGTTTACTTGAGGATCAATTTTGTTCCTGCTGACGTTTCCTGAATGGCAGGTGCATTAGTCTTATTTTCCGTTTCCTCTTTATGTATTCATCTCGTTTTATTTTAATTCTTCCCTCCCTGCAGACGGATTTCACTTGGAAGCTGGGGTTTGTATAGCCCGTCGACTGTCCGAATATAAGTTTTCGGCTTAAGATTTACGAGGAAGAATGAAATAGAGATATACAGGTTAATCGAAGTTTGTGGCTCTCTATAATTTCTCTTTTCTGGTGATAAATCCTTTTCCAATGACTCAAAGATAACTTTTTTAAGTTTTTATATTTGTTCTCCTTTCTTCACTTGTGAAGTGGTTTGGGTTTTCTGTAATTTAGTCGAAGATAGCAAAGTTGGCTTTTCTTTAGTCTAAAGTTTGGTTGTTGGAGTCCACTTAATTGTGAATTTTCACCATGTTTTTTTTTTTCTCTCTCTGAACTAGTGACACGCACATTGAAGCTAGTCTCGACAATGGCGGACCACCGGCTCACGATTACTGATAGTTTTGGAGGTAAATACACTTGTTTAAAGGGTGATTTTAGGGTTTGGTGAAACTTTATTGTATTTTTAAGGTTGGTGTAACTTTTTTCTTTTTTTCAGGTTTTTTGGTTTTTTTTTTTTTTTTTTTTTTTGTTAAGGCTTGGTGAAACATTTTATTTTTAAGGTTGGTGAAAATGTTTATTAAAGTTTGGAGAAACTTTTTTTTTTTAAGGTTTGGTAAAACTTTTTATTTTATTAACTTTTAAGGTTTGGTGAAACTTTTTATTTCTTATTAAGGTTTGGTGAAACTTTTTTTTTCTTTTTTTAAGGTTTGGTGATTCCAACCCTCCCACAGGGTTTTTGAACCACGGACGAATGCCAGCCTTAACTATAGATATCCTCCTTTCATACTTTCTTTTGATCTGACCTCCCACCCACTCGAACAATTGTTTCATAGCGCAATTGCGACGTTTCCGTCCTGTCATTGCACCCTTCAAACTTCGTGAGTCATTTCCTTTGCACAGCAGAATTAACCGCAATAGTGTAGGTCCTAGGGCTCGACCTTTGACCTCATTCCAGCATTCGGTGCAGTGATTAAAATGGTCATCAATCACGGATACTTGACGCAGGTGGTCCCTTATTAATAGTGGCCATTTATTCCATGGCTCGTCCAAAATTACCACCGCCCCCCCCCCCTCCCCCACTTCAGAGGCAACAGATGTTCGCACCAGACTACGGCCACTATCATGGAAACATCTGCTGTGCACCTGTGTGCAGCTGCTCTCGTCCTATTGTTAAGTAAATGATTCGTGGCGAGTTGGTTAAATTGCCATTTTCTCCTCTCCGTTTTCTATATTTTGTTCTATTTATTTTGCTCTATGTATTCTCAATATAGTTCTTTATTTTTTTTGCTTGCTCTATTTTTTTCTCTATATTCTTTTGCTTTCTGTATATTTTTCTTATTTATATTTTGCTTTATTTTCCTCCATATATTTTATTTTTGCTCTTATATTTTTTTTCTTTCCGTACTGCTGCACAAATGGAGGTTACTTTTGTGAGGTTGCTGCGCTATGACAACTTCATTCAGTGATATTTGGGGCACCTCTTCTCACAGACACGGAGTTGACCTTTTCAAGTTTATATATGCCCTTTTCTGGGTATTTCAGGAGAATCGTGGAAAACACTCTCTCTCTCTCTCTCTCTCGTTAGGAAACTCTCTCTCTCTCTCTCTCTCATAAGGGAACACGCTCTCTCTCGTTAGGGAACTCTCTCTCTCTCTCTCTCTCTCTCTCTCGTTAGGGAAAACAATCTCTGCCGCAATATTTTACACATCTGTATATGGGCGAGTTTTCTACCGAACCAGATTGCTCTAACGTATTTGTGTGTTTTCCTGGTCGTGTTGTCAGGCAGCCGAGTGATTTTGTCATTGGAACACGTTTCCTTTAACATCTTTAGGCATTTTCCACTTAAAGCTGTTCAGTTTCAACAGAGATATCTGAAGTAACGAATGTAATGTTAGTTTTTTATTATTATCATTATTATATTTTCTTTATCTGTTATGCTACTCAACTTTCTAGTATTTATAGAGTGGGTTCCGGGTTGCGTCCTGCCTCCTTAAGAGTCCATCGCTTTTCTCGCTGTGTGTATGCTGTTTCTATCAATATTATTAAAGGTGGTATTGACAAGGTAAGGACTGTAATTGGGAATGGATTAGTACATCATCTTGCACATATTAAACCTCACAGCTCTTGATTTGATGAAATTGCCAAGGTAACCGACCCCAGATGTTACAGAAGCAATCTGAAAGTGTGTTAGCCAGATTTTTGTAGATAAGTCGAGGCTCGATTATTTTAAATTGCTTTTACGCGATATAAAATGATTCGAGACACAAGGATACATGAACATAACTAAGAGAAATGTAGTTTTAGAAGAATGATGATGATGGGAGTTGCCATTTAAAACCAAACAGTTTAGTAACTTATAAAGCTTAAGTGGGACACTGGTGAGAGCAGTTTTAAGTACTCTCATTTGAAAGGGGGGGGATGGAGCAAGGTAGCTCTTGGATTTGGAGATTGGTGAGGGAGAACTTAAAATAGCATACAATTCTGGTTAGGACGTGAAATCTGGGTAGCACAGAAATAGGAAGGACAGAGCAGGTTAACAGGGTCAAGTTAAAATATCAAGGTAGCTGACGAAATGTATAATCTAAAGAATGTAGGGTTAAAATCCGTTTAAAAGTCACTGTAAAGGGTTAATGCCATTTAAAGTCGACTTTAAAAACGGTGTTGTTATTGAAGTTCTTATAGGGCTATTGTCATATTTGCCAACAAGTTTAGTTTAGAGATGTGTATTTCTGGTGAAAGAAGTTCTCTCTCGGCGTGGTTCGGAAGTCACGTAAAGCCGTTGGTCCCGTTGCTAAATAACCACTGGTTCCATGCAACGTAAAAACACCATGCAAACAAACAAAAACAAAAAGCCAACAAGATTAGGATGTTGGTGGAAAATGGACGAATCATTTGGAGAAGACTTGTCCGCCATTTTAAGATAATCGTAAAAGTTGATTACATGAGTTAACTGACTTGTATTCCCTCAACGTCACAGATGCTCTTAATTAGTATTGTTGATTTCATGTTCGATGACATTTTTTATTTATGCTCCAAATGTGATTGCATTAAATTTGCATTAAATTTCAATTTTATTTCATTGTCTTTAAAAATTAAGTAAAGAATGGAGAAAGCCGTGAATTACGTCAAGAATGGAAAAAGCCGTGAATTAAGTCTTAAGAATGGAGAAAGCCGTGAATTATGCCAAGAATGGAAAAAGCCGTGAATTAAGTCAAGAATGGAAAAAGCCGTGAATTAAGTCAAGAATGGAAAAAGCCGTGAATTAAGTCAAGAGTGGAAAAAGCCGTGAATTAGGTCAAGAATGGAAAAAGCTGTGAATTATGTCCAGAATGAAAAAAGTTGTGAATTACGTCCAGAATGAAAAAAAAGTTTGAATTACGTCTAGAATGAAAAAAAAGTTATGAATTACGTCCAGAATGGAAAAAGTTGTGAATTACATCGAAAATGGTAAAAAGCCGTGAATTACGTCCAAAATGGAAAAAAGCTGTGAATTACGTCCAAAATGGAAAAAAGCTGTGAATTACGTCCAGAATGGAAAAAACCCATGAATTACATTTAGAATGGAAAAAAGCTGTGAATTACATCCAGAATAGAAAAAAGTTGTGAATTACGTCTAGAATGGAAAAAATTTGTGAATTACATCCAGAATGGAAAAAGTTGTGAATTACGTCCAGAATGGAAAAAAGACGTGAATTACGTTTGGAATGGAAAAAAAGACGTGAATTACGTCCAGAATGGAAAAAAGCTGTGAATTACGTCGAGAATGGAAAAAAGCCGTGAATTACTTCCAGAATGGAAAAAGCCGTGAATTACGTCCAGAATGGAAAAAAGCCGTGAATTACGTCCAGAATGGAAAAAAGTTGTGAATTACGTCCAGAATGGAAAAAAGTTGTGAATTACGTCCAGAAAGAAAAAAAGTTGTCAATTACGTCTAGAATGGAAAAAAAGTTATGAATTACGTCCAGAATGGAAAAAGTTGTGAATTACGTCTAGAATGGAAAAAAGCCGTGAATTACGTCCAGAATGGAAAAAAGCCGTGAATTACGTCCAGAATGGAAAAAAAGCTGTGAATTACGTCCAGAATGGAAAAAAGCCATGAATTACGTTCAGAATGGAAAAAAGCCGTGAATTACATCCAGAATGGAAAAAAGTTGTGAATTACGTCCAGAATGGAAAAAATTTGCGAATGTCCAGAATGGAAAAAGTTGTGAATTACGTCCAGAATGGAAAAAAAGACGTGAATTACGTTTGGAATGGAAAAAAGACGTGAATTACGTCAAGAATGAAAAAAAGTTGTGAATTACGTCCAGAATGGAAAAAAGTTGTGAATTACGTCCAGAATGGAAAAAAGTTGTGAATTACGTCCAGAAAGGAAAAAAAGTCGTGAATTACGTCCAGAACGGAAAAAAAGACGAGAATTACGTCCAGAATGGAAAAAAGTTGTGGATTACGTCCAGAATGGAAAAAAGGTAACGTGGAAATTAACTCTAAGAATGGAAAAAAAAAAACGGAACGTGAATTACCGTCTAGAGATGAAAAGTAAAGTTGTGAAAAAAAAAAGTTACGTCGCAGACAATGGAAGAAAAAGTTGTGAAATTACGATACTAGAATGGAAAAAGACATGAAATTGGAACATTTCAGAATGAAAATAAGTTGGTGAAGTGATTCACGTCCAGAATCTTGACAAAAGTCGATGAATTACTGTCCAGAATGCGATAAAAAAATGAGGAAAAAAGAAAATTTGGCAATGAAATGACTCTAGAAAGAAAGTGGAGGAATAAAATAAAAATTGTTGTGGAAATTAGTCTAGAATGGATAAAAATTGTGAAATTTAAACTCCTAGAATGAAAAAAAGTTGTGAACAATTAACAGTCTCCAGAATAGAAAAACGTAAAAAAAACGTGTGGTGAAATTAACGGTTTTTCCAGAATGGAAAAAAAGAACGAGGAAATTTAAACGCTCAAGAAGTAATTGAAAAAAAGCCCGTGAATTAATCGTCCAGATGGAAAAAGTTGTTGAATTTAACTGTCGCGAGGAAAAAATTGTTGAAAAAAAGACGATGGAATTAGCGTTTGGAATGGAAAAAAGGCCTGTGAATTGAAGGTAAAAAAGCGTTTCCAGAAAGTGGAACAAAAAGCGTGAATTACACTTTCCAAGAAATGGAGGAAAAAAAAATGTTTGTTGTGAATTACCTTCCTAGAGATTGAAAACCATGAATAGGAAAAAAGGACGTGAATATGTAGCGTCAAAAAAAGTTGTGAAATACGATCCATGCAATGGAAAAAAAGAAAGCCTTGTGAAAATTACGTCCCAGAATCAGGAAAAAAGTTGTGAGAATTACTGCCTAGAATCCAGAAAAGTTGTGGGGAAACAAAACCTGAAAAAAAAAAAAAAAAAAAAACCAAAAAAAACAAATGGAAAAAAGAACGTGAATTAAACGTGTGTTTGGAATGGAAAAAAAGCAGTGAAATTTACGTCCAGAATGGAAAAAGGAAAAAAGTTGCCGGAATTTACCTTCCCAGAATGGAAAAAATTTGAAAAGGAAAAAAGACGTGAATTGACGTCCAAAAAGTTGTGATTATGTTCCATGAGATGGAAAAAAATGAATGTGGAAAATTTAACGTCCAGATGGAAAAAAGTGTGAATAGCGTCAGAGATGGAAAAAAGTTCTGGAATTACTTCCAGAATGGAAAAAAAGTTCCTGAATAAAAAACTTCCAGAATTGGGAAAAGAAGTTGTGATTAAACGTCCAGAAATGGGAAAAAGAGTGTGGAAAAAAATGTTGACGTAGAATTGGAAAAAAAGTCGTGAATATGTCCAGAAATGGATAAAAAAGTTCGTGAAATTTAACGTCCAAGGAATGGAAAAAAGTCGTGAATTACGTCCGAGAATGGAAAAAAAGTCCGTGAATTACGTCCCAGAATGAAAAAAGTTGATGAATTACCTGCCAAATGGCAAAATGGAAAAAAGATAGAAAAAGACGTGAATTACGGTCCAAAAAAAGTTGTGAATTGGAAAAAAAACGTCCAGAATGGAAAAAAGTTGGTAATTACGTCCAGAAATGAAGAAAAGTTGGTGGAATTAAAAAAACGTCCAGAATGGAAAAAAGTGTGAATTACGTCCAGAATGGAAAAAAAAAGTCGTGAATTATGTTTCCAGAATTGAAAAAAGTCGTGATTACGTCAGAATGGAAAAAAAAAGGTCGTGAATTAAAAACGCTTCCAGAAATGGAAAAAAAGTTCTGTGAATTACCGGGTCCATGGGAATGGAAAAAAAAGGTCGTGGATTAAAAAACGTCCCAGAATGTGATATTATTAAAAGCCGTGACACTTCCAGAAAATGGAAAAAAAGTTGTTTGGAAAAATTAACCGGTCCAGTGAATGGAAAAAATGAAATTAGGAAAAAAGACGTGAACAATTACGTTCCAAAAAAAGTTGTGGAAATTCTCGTCCCAGGAATGGAAAAAAGTTGTGAATTACGTCCAGAATTGGAAAAAAGTTGTGAATTTACTTCCAGGAAATGGGAAATAAAGTTGTTGGAATTACCGTCCATAATGGAAAAAAGTAATTATGTCCGAATGAAAAAAGTTGTGAATTACCTCCAGAATGGAAAAAGAATAGGAAAAAAGACGTGAATTACGTCCAGAATGGAAAAAAGTTGTGAATTACGTCCAGAATGGAAAAAAGTTGTGAATTACTTCCAGAATGGAAAAAAAGTCGTGAATTATGTCCAGAATGGAAAAAGTCGTGAATTACATCCAGAATGGAAAAAAGTCGTGAATTACGTCCAGAATGAAAAAAGTTGTGAATTACCTCCAGAATGGAAAAGAATAGGAAAAAAGACGTGAATTACGTCCAAAAAAAGTTGTGAATTACGTCCAGAATAGAAAAAAGTTGTGAATTACGTCCAGAATGGAAAAAAGTTGTGAATTACGTCCAGAATGGAAAAAAGTCGTGAATTATGTCCAGAATGGAAAAAAAGGTCCGTGAATTTAAAACGTCCCGAATGGAAACCAGTCGTGAATTTAACGTCCAAAAAAGAATTGAAAAAAGTCATGAATTACGTCCAGGAATGGAAAAAAGTTCGTGAAATTAACGTCCAGAATGGAAAAAAGTTGTGAATTACGTCCATAAATGGAAAAAAGTTGTGAATTCGCCCTGGAAAAAATGGAAAAATTGTGAATTTTACGGTCCAGAATGGAAAAAAGTTGTGAATTACGTCCAGAATGGAAAAAAAGTTGTGAATTACGTCCAGAATGGAAAAAGGACGCGAATTACGTCCAGAATGGAAAAAGACTTAAATTACGTCCAGAATGGAAAAAAGACGAGAATTACGTCCAGAATGGAAAAAAAAGACTTAAATTATGTCCAGAATGGAAAAAAGACGAGAATTACGTCCAGAATGAAAAAAAAAGACTTAAATTACGTCCAGAATGGAAAAAAAAAAAACTTAAATTACGTCCAGAATGGAAAAAAGACGTGAATTACGTCCAGAATGGAAAAAAGTTGTGAAATACGTCCAAATGGAAAAGACGTGAATTACGTCCAGAATGAAAAAAAAGTTGTGAATTACGTCCGGAATGGAAAAAGAAGGGAAAAAAAAAACTTGAATTACGTCTAGAATGCAAAAAAGTTGTGAATTACGTCTAGATTGGAAAAAAGTTGTGAAACACGTCCAGAATGGAAAAAAGTTGTGAATTAACGTTCCAGAGGAAAAAGGAAACATAATAAAAAAGTCGTTTTGAACACCGTCCCAGGAATGGAAAAAAAGTTGTGAATTACGTCCAGAATGGAAAAAGAATATAAATAAAGTCGTGAATTACGTCCAGAATGGAAAAAAGTTGTGAATTACGTCCAGAATGGAAAAAAGTTGTGGAATTAAAAAACTCCAGAATGGAAAAAAAAAGTTGTGAATAATTACGTCCAGAAGGAAAAAAAAAAGTCGTGAATTACGGTCACAAAAAGATGGAAAAAAGTCGTGAAATAAACGTGCGACGGAGGAAAGTCGGAATTACGTTCAGAAGGAGGAAAAAAGTTCGTGAATTCACGTCCAGAATGGAGGAAAAAAGTTGGTGAATTAAGTCCAGAATGGAAAAACGAACCATAAAGTCGTGAATGGATTACTCCAAAAGAATTGGGAAAAAAAAAAGTTAGGGAATTACGCCAGAATGGAAAAAGAATATAAATAAAGGTCGTGAATAAAAAAACGTCCAGAATGGAAAAAAAAAGTTGTGAATTAAGTCCAGAATGGAAAAAAATTGGGAATTAAGACCAGAATGGAAAAAGTGTGAAATACGGTTACCAAAAAAGAATGGAAAAAAAGCGTGAATTACGTTCAGAATGGAAAAAAGTCGTGAATACGTTCAAGGGAATGGAAGAAAAGTCTTGGTGAATTAACGTTCCGAATGGAAAAAAAGTTTCCGTTGATTAACGTCCAGAAGGAATGGAAAAAAGTGTGAATTACGTCCAGAATTGGAAAAAAGTCCGGAATTAAGTCCAGAATGGAGAAAAAGTCTGTGAATTACGTCCAAGAATGGAAAAAGTCGTGATTACGTCCCAGAATGAGAAAAGTCGTGAATTACGGTTCAAAAAAGAATGGAGAAAAGTCGTGAATTAACGTCCAGATGGAAAAAGTTGTGAATTTACGTCCAGAATGGAAAAAGGAAACATAAAGTCCCGTGAATTACGTCCAGAATGGAAAAAAAGTTGGAATTCGTCCGAATTTTTTTTTTTCAAAAAGGATATAAAGAAAAGTCCGTGAATTAACGTCCAGAATGGAAAAAAGTGTGAATTACGTTTTCCAGAATGGAAAAAAATTGTGGAATTACGTCCAAAAGAATGAACAAAGTTGGGAAATTACGTCCAGAAACGGAAAAAAAAGGTCGTGGCTTAAAAAACGTTCAGAATGGAAAAAAGTCGTGGAAACTTAGTCCAGAAATGGAGAAAAAGTCCGGAATTACGTCCAAGGAATGGACAAAGTCGTGAATTACGTCCAGAATGGGAAATCGTGAATTACGTCCAGAATGGAAAAAAGTCGTGAATTACGTCCAGAATGGAAAAAAGTTGTGAATTACGTCCAGAATGGAAAAAGTCTTGAATTACGTCATACGTGGAGAAAAGTCGTGAATTAAGTTCAGAATTGGGAGAAAAGTCCTGATTACGTCCCAGTAAATGGAGGAAAAAAGTCGTGAATTACGTCCAGAATGGAAAAAAGTCGTGAATTACGTCCAGAATGGAAAAAAGTCGTGAATTACGTCCAGAATGGAAAAAAGTCGTGAATTACGTCCAGAATGAAAAAAGTCGGTGGAAATTAAAAAAACGTTCCAGAAGGAGAAAAAGTCGTGAAATTAACGTTCCGAAGTGGAAAAATTCGTGAAAAAAATTACGGTCCAGAATGGAGAAAAGTCGTTGAAATTCGTTCAGAATGGAAAAAGTCGGAATTAACGTCCAATGGAATAAAATTGTGATTAAAAAACGTTCCAGAATGGAAAAAGTCTGGAATTACGTCAAGAACGTAAAAAAATTCGCGAATTACTTCAAGAACGTAAAAATTCGTGAATTACGTCAAGAATGTAAACAAAAAGTCGTGAATTAAGTCAAGAACATAAAAAAAGTCGTGAATTAAGTCAAGAACATAAAAAAAGTCGTGAATTAAGTCAAGAACATAAAAAAAGTCGTGAATTAAGTCAAGAACATAAAAAAAGTCGTGAATTACGTCAAGAAAGTAAAAAAAAAAAAGTCGTGAATGGCTTCGAGAATGGGGAGTCGTGAATGGCTTCGAGAATGGGGAGTCGTGAATGGCTTCGAGAATGGGGAGTCGTGGAATGGCTTCGAGAATGGAGTCGTTGAAATGGCTTCAGAATGGGGGAAGTCGTGAATGGCTTCAAGAATGGGGAGTCCGTGAATGGCTTCAAGAATGAATCTGAATGGCTTCAAGAATGAGTCGTGAATGGCTTCAGAATGGGGAGTCGTGAATGGGTTCAAGAATGGGGAGCTCGTGAATGGCTTCAAAGGAATGGGAGTCGTGAATGGGCTTCAAGAATGGGGGAGTCGTGAATGGCTTTCAAGAATGGGGAGTCGTGAATGGCTTCGAGAATTGGGGAGTCGTGAATGGCTTCGAGAAGTGAGTCGTGAATGGCTTCGAGAATGGGAGTCGTGAAAAAAAAAAAATGCTTTCGAGAATGGGGAGTCGTGAATGGCTTCGAGAATGGGGAGTCGTGAATGGCTTCGAGAATGGGGAGTCGTGAATGGCTTCAAGAATGGGGAGTCGTGAATGGCTTCGAAGAATGGGGAGTCGTGAATGGCTTCGAAGATGATGAGTCGTGCAATGGCTTCAAGAATGGGGATCGTGAATGGCTTCAGAATGGGGAGTCCGTGAATGGCTTCAAGGGAACGGGAAGGTTCGTGGGGACTGGCTTCGAGAATTGTGGGGAGTCGTGAATGGCTTCAAAGAATGGGGAGTCGTGAAGGCTTTCGGAGAATGGGGAGTCGTGAATGGCTTCAAGAATGGGGAGTCGTGAATGGCTTCAAGAATGGGGAGTCGTGAATGGCTTCAAGAATGGGGAGTCGTGAATGGCTTCGAGAATGGGGAGTCGTGAATGGCTTCGAGAATTGGGGAGTACGTGAATGGCTTTCGAAGAATGGGGGAGTCGTGAATGGCTTCGAGAATGAATGCTTCGTGATGTCTTCGAATGGGGAGTCGTGAATGGCTTCGAGATGGGGAGTCGTGAATGGCTTCAAGAATGGGTAGTCGTGAATGGCTTCGAATGGGGAGCGTGAATGGCGAATGGGGAGTCGTGAATGGCTTTCAAGAATGGGGAAGTCGTGAATGGCTTCAAGAATGGGGAGTCGTGAATGGCTTCAAGAATGGGGAGTCGTGAATGGCTTAAAATTGACTTACTTGAATTTGACAAATTTATACGATGCGTGATGTTTTAAATTGGTGTGCCATAGAGACCTTACAAGGTTTGTATGCAATTAAATACAAATATTGATTGAGTAGCATCTCTTATAACAAATTTTTAAGTGTTAGTTCACAAACCAAAATTAGTTGATTTTCTAATGTTTTCCTGATATTTTTGACACTGATTTTCTAGTATTTGGTGTAATTTTTTTTCAGATTCCATGCTGGGTAGACATTGGTTCCTCCGCCTGCATACTGTACAGGCGAGAAAAACAGACCTGTTGGTGGGCATTTTGTGGCTGTGACTGCACTGTATACCAGGGGAAAAAATGGATGGTATACTTCTCTTCGTAGTTTGGGAATGTGTTAGCCAAGCTCAGATTAACCGACCAAGACAGAAGATTGTGTTATGGTCAGGAAAATTTGATCTATCTGCTGCATTTATTTGAACTATGTAATAATACTACCGGTTCAAGTTGGAGCATCATCACATACACAAAGTCGACAGTCATCGAGTTAGTCACTCGATATATACTCATTGTGAAAAGTGTTTGGTACCTGTTACTAACCGGATAAAATATACTTTTCACACATGAAACTTACCGAACAATTACATAGCTATACGCTTCTTAACCTTACGGCAGTCGAAATTCCAAATTTCTTGGCGCTAATCGGCGCTGCTGACGTGTAGGTGATACAACCCCGCCCACTTTCGGTGATCCCCGGTACTACTGAGCTTTGCTTGACAATTCGTTTTCTGCCGCCCACGGTGAAACACCCGTGTATTTCGCTGCAGTCAACTGTTCGCCATTTTTGTTTGACACCCAATTTGGTGAAGTACAATTTTCTTGGTTGTTTTTTGTTTGACGGCATAGCTGCTTTCTTTATTCATCTGTTTAGTGTGAGTTATGTCAGATTCAGGTTCATCTGTTAGGTTTTGCAGCGAAGGCTGCAAAACTAGATTAGCCAAATTATGTTATGACCCACACTCAGTGCGTGAAATGTAGGGGGCAAGAGTGTACTAAAGAGCGTACATGTAATGAATGTGAAGATCTAGATGATCAAGGATGGAAGAGTTTTTTGTCTCACCTTGATAAGATGGAAAAAAATAGGAAAAGAAGGGCAGCCATTAGGGCTGATAGTAGGGCTAGATTAGAGTCAACTCCTTTGCCGTCAGAGGCAAAGAAGCCTGCTGTGTCTTCTCCTATTTTGGCAAACGTCTCTCCTATTGATAGTCCTCCTACTTCAGTACATCTTACTCCGGCTCAGGTTCCCCATGCTTCTGATTCCGACACCATTGCCCAATTAGAAAATAAGATGGATAGGAAATTTGAGCTGCTTGCTAAATCTGTCATGGATTTAGGTACATCTTTTCGTGAATTTGTGATCAAGTCTGGTGAAGTGAAAAGTGCAAGTGTCGTATCCGAGGAGGCGGCTGTCCGTCCCTCCACGTCTCCTAGACCAAGGTCACTGTCCTGCTCCCCAGCACCTGGGAGAAGACCTACCGTGAGTCGAAGGGAGACTGGAGGGGTTTGCCCACGGGCGGCCGTCGACTCAGTCGTGAATTTCGACTCGATTTCTGTAAAGAGACACCATTGGAAAGGTGTAGATGTGTCTGGTGTAGGTTTGTCGTCGGACTCGGAGGTGTGTTTGCCTGATACCAGGCGAAAGAAGTGGAGTGAAGTGTCACGCCCATTGAAAAGGCGCACAGTGCCATTGGATAGTTCGTCATCACCTGTGAAGAGAGGGAGGGAAAAGAGTCCTCAACCCTCGTGTAGCTTTTGGGAGAACCCTGTGTATCTTTCGCCTAGTAGAGGTTCGGGTGCTGTTCGCAAACGATCTCGCCAGGTATCAGTGTTGGACTCGCATAGGTTTGTCTCGCCGACTGAAACAAGGAAAGTTTCGACTCGTCCGCCAGCTAATGAGAGAGAGAGTTCGACTCGCAAGTTTTCATCAAGGAAGTTGTCTCCTTCACCCGCACCATCGGGAGATGATGCTAACAACAAAGAAGCTTTTTTGGAACCGTTGAGACAGCTTCAGGACTTAGTGAGGTCGTTGAAGAAAGTCAAGTCTTATACGGATGAAGAAGCCAAGCAGTCGACAATGTCGGATGGGGAGGATCAGTTGGAACAAGAGTTGAAAACGGCTTCTGCTTACTCCAACTAAATGAAGTTTTTGTTGGCTTCTTATACGGAATTCGAGCCAGCTCCTCTATCTTCGCCGCCTCCTACCTTTGTTAAGGATAGGAAAGTACTTTCGGCTAGTCTACCTAAACTGGTACTTTCACAGTCGGCGAAAAGTCTTCAAAGAAGCAGAGAAGTGGCTGGAGAAGAAGAGGGAGTCTGGTAAAGCCGCCTTCGCTGTCCCACCGTCCAAGTTACAGAAGACATATAAATTTTATGCTACCGGAGAATTACCCTCTTTGGGAGTCGCTGCCTCCGCCCAAGGGGATTTCTCAGGTCTGGTGGATGCTAACAGAAGGACAGCGTTTTCGTCAGCAAAAATTTTCTTCTCTTCGCCTGATTTCGACCACCTGATTAAGAACCTATTAAAGGTAATAGAAGTTTTCAGCTTCTTAGACTGGACTATTGCTGCATTAGCAAGGAAAATAGAGGATTGTCAATCTCTGGAGGATAGCTTGGCGACAGACTGGCTTGATGTATTATCGTGTATTATCGTGTGCCGACAAAGCAGTCAGGGATGGCTCAGGGGAGCTTGCATCTCTTTTTACTCTGGGCGTCCTTAAAAAGAGAGAACTTTGGTGCTCTTTCACCTCCAAGGGAGTCACTTCTAACCAGAAGCCTGCTCTCATGTTTGCGCCTTTATGTAAGTCGCATTTATTCCCTGAACAGGTTATTCAGCAAGTTCTCGCAGATCTAGAGAAAGTCTACCAACGACTTATAGACTCGTTCGTCGACGCGATGCCCCAAGGAGACACCACCTACAGGAGCTAAAGGGTCACCTCTTCAGAAGCAACCTTTCCAGGGAGGAAAGTCTAGATGGCAACCCAGACCAAGGACTAATTTGCGTCCACAGGCCACAACCAGTAAGAAACCACCCTCGAAACAGTCGGACAAGTAGGAATTTTTACCCTCACACACCTGTAGGAGCAAACTCCGCCTGTTTTGGCGGGAATGGAGTCGAAGAGGGGCAGAACAGTGGGTGATCACAGTATTAAGAGAAAGTTATGTGATCCCGTTTGTGCAAGATCCACCACTGTCGAGTATTCCCATCGCCTTGACAGCATACTCGCAGGGATCAGAAAGAGCTTTGGCTCTTGCCAAGGAAGTAGAAGCCCTGATTTCCAAGAAGGCCATAGAAATAGTGGAAGACATCTCACCAGGCTTTTACAACAGGCTGTTCGTAGTCCCCAAGTCATCGGGGGGCTGGAGGCCTGTCCTGGATGTGAGTGCACTCAATATCTTTGTTCTGAAGACGAAGGTTCGTATGGAAACCAACCGGTCGGTCATGTCAGCTCTTCGACCAGGAGACTGGATGGTATTGCTGGACATGAAAGATGCATATTTCCATGTACCTATTCATCGGAGCTCCAGGAAATATCTACGGTTCGTTTTCAACGGCAGAGTTTATCAGTTCAGAGCGCTCTGTTTCGGACTTTCGACAGCCCCACAAGTATTTACTCGGGTTCTGGCCCCGGTAAGTCGATGGTTACATTTGATGGGAATCAATGTTGCTTTTTATCTGGACGACTGGCTTCTAAGGTCTGACTCCAGTCTCCAGTGTGTGAGGGATTTAAATCGGACACTAATATTAACACAGCAACTGGGATTAGTAATGAATTTAGAGAAGTCACAGTTAGTACCGAGTCAGAGGATTCCATATTTGGGGATGATTCTGGACTCACAAGTTTTTCGGGTTTTTCTCTCCCCGAGGAGAATAGTCTCTCCTTGCGACTGTACGGAAGCTGTTAAACCGCTCGTCCTGCACGGCTTTGGAGTGGATGAGCCTGTTAGGGACTCTCGCTTCGGTGGAGACTTTTGTTACACTTGGTCGTCTTCACATGAGGACGCTACAATTCTACCTAAAGGCCAATTGGGACCGGAAAATTCAACCGGATTCGACTGTTATTCCGATCTCCGAGGAAATCAAGGAAGATCTTCGTTGGTGGTTGTCGGAGGAAAGAGCTCAGGAGGGTTTGGGCCTCGAAAGAACGAACCCAGAGCTAGAATTTTATGCAGACGCATCGGACTCAGGATGGGGAGCCCTGTTGGGGAAAGAGAAGACATCAGGTATCTGGATGGAACAGGAGAGAGGTCTTCATATCAACATAAAGGAGCTGAAAGCAATTTTTCTTGGGCTTCAAAGTTTCACCCCTCTAGTCGAAGGGAAGAAAGTTGCGGTGTTCTCGGACAACACCACAGCGCTGTCATATATAAGAAAACAGGGAGGGACACATTCGTTCTCCCTGTACAGAATGACGGAGCATCATCTTCTGTGGGCGAATGCGCACAAAGTGACTCTCTTCCCCAGGTACGTGCAAGGGAAGCTCAACGTTTTAGCAGACGAACTCAGTCGTGCGCATCAGGTTCTTCCGACGGAGTGGACATTGGATATCAGAGTTTGTCAGGATCTATGGTGGTAGGACAACCAACGATAGACCTCTTTGCAACGTCCAGGAACAACAGGCTTCCTCTATTCTGTTCTCCGGTTCCGGACCCGTTAGCCTGGAAAACGGATGCAATGCTTCTCGACTGGTCAGGTCTGAATGTTTACGCATTTCCACCATTTGCGATGATCAGAGAGGTATTAAACAAGTTCCAGAGTCACCAGAACATTATGATGACTATAATAGCTCCTTTTTGGCCCAGAAAGGAGTGGTTCCCAGATCTCCTGAGGATGTTAGTAGACTTCCTCAGGCTGCTGCCACAAATTCCATCGCTACTCAAACAGCCCCATTTCGACAGAAATCACCAAGGGTTGTCGTATCTCGCTCTGACAGGATTCAGACTGTCCGGGACCTGGTCAGAGTGAAAGGTTTTTCAAGAAGAGCGGCAGAGGCTATTGCTAACTGTAGAAGAGTCTCTTCGGCCAAACTCTATCAGTCAAAATGGGGAGTTTTTAGAAATTGGTGCAGAGAAAGTCACACAACTTCTTCTAAAACCTCTATACAAGAGATAGCAAACTTCCTAATATATCTGAGAGATCTTAGGAAGTTATCGACTTCGACAATAAAAGGATACAGGTCTATGTTGGCGTCAGTTTTTAAACATAGAAACTTAAATATATCTAATAACTCGGACATCAGCGACTTGATTAAATCTTTTGAGTCCGCTAGGACAAGGAGACCAGGTTTAGTGGACTGGAATTTAGACGTAGTATTGTCCTGGCTTTCTAAAGCGAATTTTGAACCTCTTAATTCGGCTTCTTTGAAGGATCTTACTAAAAAGACGTTATTCTTAGTCGCCTTAGCTTCAGCTGGTAGAATCAGCGAGCTGCAAGCAATGAGTAAAGAGATAGGATTTACACAAGACGGGGCTGTGTGTGCCTATACTCAGGATTTTTTAGCGAAGAATGAAGATCCTTCGAGACCATGGCCTCGTTTCTTCTCCATTCGAAGCTTGTCAGGATTAGTAGGAGAAGAGGACGAATTACGTTCTTTGTGTCCGGTGAGAGCACTGAAATTTTATATTCATAAAACAAAGGCTTTGAGAGGAAGTTCGAACCGATTGTGGTGTTCGGTTAAAGATCCGAGCCGTCCTATGTCTAAGAACGCAATTTCGTTCTTTTTAAGGAGCCTGATTCAGGAAGCACACACGTCGGTAAGAGATCAGACTCTACAGGTGTGTAAAGTTAAAGCCCACGAGGTTAGGGCAGTAGCGACTTCCATGGCTTTTAGACATAATACGTCGCTAGCATCTATTTTGCAAGCTACGTTCTGGAGGTCGAGATCGGTTTTTGCTCTCCATTACCTGAAGGATGTGGAACCAACGTTTGATAATTGTTGTCGTTAGGACCTTTGTCAGTGATGGGCATGGTGTTGGGAAAGGAAGCATAGGGGGATTTGGTCCAATTCCCCTTCCTTTTGACTATCTCTTCGTCTTGATTAGGTGGTGGTCGAGTTTTGGGGAAGCCTGGGGGTACACGGTACCAGGAGTACCCGCCAGTTTTTATGGTAGGGTTTGGTTTTTTTTTTTAGGGTTATGTGTAGGTGATGGTCTTTGATTGTTATTTTAATCTGTTCACAGCCCAGGGCAAGGGCGTATATTATTTCATTCTGATCAACCATCGGTGAACCTCCATGGTTGCAGAATACCCACTAGTAGTAGGAACGATCCTGGCCACTACTGCCACGTTCCCTACAAGTGATGAGAGCGCCGACCAGAGGCAGTATTCTCCTGCAGCTGGTCTCTCACGAGGTAAGGTACTACAACATTCTTGCAATGTGAGTTTTTTCTTATTTGCATTAAAAGTCCATATACCCACCAGCCGGGTAATGTGGATTCAGCTATGTAATTGTTCGGTATGTTTCATGTGTGAAAATGGTATTTTTATAATAAAATAAGGTTTCACACATACTTACCGAACAATTACATGATAAAAGCCCTCCCTCCTCCCCACAAGCAAAGCTTCAGTAGTACCGGGGATCCCCGAAAGTGGGCGGGGTTGTATCACCTACACGTCAGCAGCGCCGATTAGCGCCGAGAAATTTGGAATTTCGACTGCCGTAAGGTTAAGAAGCGTATAGCTATGTAATTGTTCGGTAAGTATGTGTGAAATCTTATTTTATTATAAAAATACCATCTTTGAAGTGTTATTGTACCTGTTACTACAGGAAAAAATTAAGATCTGAGTTAACGGCAGACTCTTACGATTGTAATTACTAATTAGTTAGTAATTAAACAATTATATTTGAGGAGAGCCAACATTTTCCAATCACTGAAGAGGTCGTTGAGGGGAGCTAGCATTTTCCAATCACTGAAGGGGGTCAAGGTATAGTGTTCTCAGCAGGGAAAGCCCTTTCCTTTCCTTTCCTTTCGCTTGAGTGTAGAGAGAGATCAGATCGTGGAGTTCATAACTGAAGTGTTTCAAATGGACACACATGCGTCTACTCAGAAGTGGAGATTACCATTTTCTTTGATGCATATCCCTTCAGATGGTCCCGTTTTCTCTAATCACTGGGAACCTCTCGTTCGTTTCCCATGCCGAGTTCAGGCAGTGGTATGACTCGTCCTCAACAATGGAAGCAGTAAGGCTGAAATTGCCATAATCTATCCAGTTGTTCTAGGCAGTCACAATGCACCCTTCCCGAGACGCCTGATTGAATATTCCCACGATACACACTAAATTTCAGTGCAGCTAATAAGAGTACACATAAATTTGTAGGGCTGATGCCTTTGTATAATAAGGCGCCCTGTGAGGTTATTTAGACCTGTGATAATTTACACTAAGGTCGGTTTGTTATGACTCTCCATCCTCATTGGAGTGTCTTGGATTTTGATGATAATTTCTAAGTCAGTATCTAATTTTGGGTATGAAGGCGGAGATGTTTCAAACTCATGATGATAATTTCTAAGTTTCACTCAGTATCTTCTTTCTGATGTGGGGTTATAATGTCGAAACACAGTGTACGAAAATATCTGTATTCTTGCTAAGTCTACATTGTGAAGATCAGATAAAAATGTACAGGTCTGCCAGTGATGCTGGTCAATTCAAGTCTGACTACAATCTGGTTTATAAATCATAAAGTGAGCAGACAGTAGCTCGAATATACAAACATACACACAGACGACATAGATTAAAAGTCATGTAGGCCGTCTGGGTTATAGGTCATTGTGGTTGTCTCAAGCAGGAAGCTTTGACAACCATTTACAAAACAGTAGATTTGATGACCACAGATGACGGCAAACCAGACACTGACTGATACAACACGTCATCTTAGCCTACTTTATCTTATCTGGTCTGATCACATTCCTGCAAGCAAACTGGTTGACCTCTTGGGTCACTGGTTTTAATTAATCATAGTTTTAGTTTTTATATCTGGAATAACATTCCATATTTTTATATTATGTAACACTTACAAATTCATTACAATATCATGAGAATGAATCTGGCATTGGTATGACACGCCTAGGATACACGACTGGATAAGATAGCAGGAACTTGAGACAAACACTTGAAATGCCATTTTCCGGTAACTTGTTGCATACTTGTGTGTAAACCACTTGTTAAATGACAAGTTATGGCCAGGCAAGCTTCGTATGTTTTCATAATGTCATAGATGAGTGACTAAAGTATAAATGCACTGTCAGGTAAAGTAGCAACTAGCGAGTAAGACTGTTTTAGACACTAAACCAATGGACCAAAAGGAACCATTACCCTGATCTCACGAGAGATTTTAAACTTTCAACCATTATGGAAACATTTACATAGTAAGCCAAATCAACATATATGAGTGGGAGCAAAATATTGGTTACTTAGTAGCTAATTACAGACTATACTCATTTTTTTTCCCTCATCTGTCCATCCGCCTGTGGTGTTTCCGCATGGTAACACTGCTTCCCGGGCTTTAAATAGTTACATTACGTGTAAGTTTTAGGTAAATAAAAGGATATCTGGGTGTACATTTGCAACTGAAAAGTGTTTTAATAATTTACTGTATGCGAATTACATCGTTAATATTTGAAATAGGATAGTTATTATTGTTGAATGTAAGCTGAATGTAACGATCTATAGCCCGGGATGCAGTGTTACCATACGCAATCACCACAGGCGGGTGAACATGGAAAAAACCGAGTAGTTTAGATAATGGATCTAAAGGAACAATACCCTGATCTCATGAGAGATTTGGTCTTCACGTAAAATAAGTAAACTGTAGTTACACTAATTTTCAATCATTTTGGGAGAGGTTACATCTGAAGTAAAATACTTCGGGAACAAAATATTTAACGGTTACTTAGCAACTAATTTGGTTATGGAATCAAAGAACTCAAGAGGAGTGGTTGGGAAGGGTAGCAAAGATTGGCAAATCACAGACGTCATCCTGAAACACCCAGTGAACTTATTGTGTCAACGACTCCCTATCTTACTCAATAGGCCTCTTCACAGGCCCCAGACGATATCATCACGCAGGTCAAAACATCCCTCGAAAGGTCAATCGTCATTATGTACGAGTTCGAATCTGGTCAAGGGATGTGGTGCTTGAAGTGTGAGTTCTCCAATACACAGGACCCACCAGACCATATCAGAAGGATTTCTTGGCAGTGATAAAATTCTCCAATACGCGTGACACTTTACTTGCCGATACATACTCTACTCTATTCTCATGCATCAGAAGTATAACAAATGATGATTAAACCCCTCAAAATACAGAATCTATGCTAATGAACACTTAAAATTTCGATAAACGGTTAATGTGCATCGCTGTCGAATCTCGGTTCCAGAGGTCCTTAGTTCTTCAATGCATTGCTAACCTAATACTATTATCGCTTTTAAAAACTTTATTTTATTTTCTTTTATAAAATGGGATCTCTTCTTTCTGGATTTCACTTTCATTCCTCATAATTCTTCTCAATGAACGCCATGATATTCTTTGGAAGTTTGAATTTCAAGTCAATGGCCCCTTTTTGGTGAACTTATGAATAGGTTTCATCTACTGAATAATAATGATAAATGCTATGGCTGAACATGAATGAAGCCAGAGCTCTTGAAATATTGCATCTGCAGGATCTTTCAACTGCTTACAAAGAGTAATAACCAGCTATATAATTACTGGGTAAGTCTCATATACAAAAGTGATATTTTTATATTTTAATAAAATAGGGTATAGTATATACTTAACCAGTAATTATATAGCAATCAGTTTCCACGTGGAAACTAATAGCTATATAATTACTGGGTAGGTCTCATATACAAAATGTCCTACTATATCATTGGAAAAAGCGTTCTCTAAAGACTTCATGGTGATTCAACAGTTCCCAAGAGTAAATTTTAATAATTTCAGACTAGTGACAAGCTACATACAGCTCAGCGTTTGTTTGTTTTTTGTATGGGTTTTTTTACGTAGCATGGAACCAGAGGTTATTCACCAACGGGACCAACAACGTTGAGAGTGAACTTCTATCACTAGAAATACACATCTCTCACCTCTCAGTGGAATGCCCGAGAACGGAACTTACGGCCAACAAGATGGCACGCCAACATCATACCGACCACGCCATTGAGGCGCTTACAGTCCAGTGGAACAAGTTAGATTCAGCTTCTTTAGAAAACCTCACTGCAATTGACAACATTCAAAACCTTCATTTATACCTAGAAGATGAAGAATTTCCACTAATTTTCTATGAATATACATTAAAAAAATAATGAATCTCCATAACTGCCTGTATTATAACAAAATCAACCGTTTTTCTGTTCTTAGCAGCAGTGAGGCCCAGCCCTTGCCCAGCCCTGCATACTGTAATATATCTCTTCAGATAGACAGGTCTTTTGAAGTTTTAACGTCTACTCTAGTAGTTACTTTAATCTGTGTCATTTTCACATGATAATTATACGTAACTGAAAGTACACAGCATTATTTGCATCAGTAAAAGTCTGTCAGTGTAAAGTTTTCTTTGTTTTCATGCATTTGATTGGTAAAGTTAAAAGCTAGTACCAGTTTTGGTGTTGGATCATAGACTACTGAAATATATTGCAAGATCCACTAACCACAATACCCATAAGTCATTAGTATATACTGAGGAACTAGTACTATTGCTAAATTTTTATCAAATTACCCCAGTCAAACCCAGTCTGCCCCAAATAAGTCTGGAAAACATTTTGTCTATCATGAATTTCCTGTGAAATCTAACGACGCCTGTTTACCTTGATTGTCAAGAGTCCATTACATGTGCAGCATTCTTCCAACTCCTTTAATTTCTCTCTATTCATTGGAGTTAATTAACTGTTGCTTAAGTGCAGTGCGACACCCTGCACAGGCTGTGAGTAGCTGACTGTCTTGGCTGACTATCTCCAATTGCTCTGATGTCTGGAAATGAAATTAAAACATTAGCTTTTACAGTAACTGCAGATTTAAAAAACATTGTACTAATGGTATTATATCAACATTCAACAATCTAATTGCATTTTACCATATTTGATCCCCGAGGCTGGCATAAGGCCAGTTTAATCTCAAACAACAACCCATGATGCTACTTTAGAGACATTTGACCCCTGACGGATTAGTACTATACACAGCGAAACCGTAGAAATACACAGGTAGACTGCCTACTAAAGTAGCACTCAAAATTGTCATAAAGAAAATAAGTTTCTGTCGGGGATTTTTTTTTTAAATTTGTACTACTTCATACATACAACTTCTCACCACATAATCGAATGAAGGATGCGATGCACTGTCAGAATGTCCTTCAACCCGTCTAATGTCCTTCAACCCGTCTTGGTTACTTTCCTCTTATCCTACTAACCGCCTACCTAGTGCCCTATCACAGTGCAACTATATAGCTGTGCTTCCTCAAAACAGTTTCCACAGTTTTCATATCAGGGGCCTGACATTTAAGTTTACACCAGGAAATAGGTTTACAAATAACATACAAATCACAGGCAAATGCTGCTAAATATGTCCCACCACCAACGACTGACATTAGCCAAATTATACATGCACTGATGTTAACATCGTCTTCAAAAAAGCCAGTACTGGCAATGACACTGAAAGCAGCTCAACAACCACCAACAGCTTGGGTGGTTGGTGTGAACCTCTACAACTAATACAGATGAAGGTGTGGATGACAACTTCAAACAGTAGCTCTCACGTCTACAAAAACATGGAGAACACAAACGGCGATGAAGACAAGCATCTTCACTTACTGGAAAATGCCTGCTCCTTCAACAACTGCAACACAACTGACACTAACTGCAATGTCGAGAGAAGACTACAAAACTCAACAATGCTCTGGTTCGCACTTGCTTCACAACCACCTTTAAGAACAGTGGCAATAACTAACAATTGAAGAACAACCCCAAACTGGCTAGATGCCATGTCAAAGATGTGCCACAATTGTCTGTAACTGCAACGGCAGGTCTGTTACAGTCGGCACTCTACAGTGGTGGTATTCAACAAAACATCAGCATCAGCAGCAAGAGAACTATAGCAGGCCTTGCTAGTGTCAACAAAAGCACCGTGACATATTACAACGGTACTGTATCATACCATCGTCTTGGTGACCATCAAATAAGAAGATACTCCTGACCACAAATACTGCACTTGTGACGTTTTGCTTCAAAGACCAATATTGAGGCCCAAGAAGTCACAAAACTACTACAGTTCTAACAGTAAAGAACACATACTACATAATAGCTTTTGACACTGTAATTAATCAGTCACTGCAACACGACCATGAAAATCTTATAAGTGCAGCAAACCAAAGAACACTAGATCCTATGACTGCAGTAAGCCAAGGACAGCTACTGCCCATACCACTGTATTAAAAACACGATAGCTTCATACTACAACTGAAAAATATAGCTTAAGATATACAACTGTTACAAGTCAAGGATAATTACAATACATCACCAACAGGAAAACCAAGGTAATCTGTACCTGTGGCACTACCAATACATCTGCCTTGGAGAGCAGCAGGCAGCGAAATACCATGATAACTTTCAATTGCAGGAAGCTAGCAGGCTGCATAGAAGGCCATGACAATCCTCAGACACATGAGCAGAAAGTAGTTACTGTTGTTAACCATCAGGTGGTAACATCAGCAAGGACAAGACCATGAATGTGAGTTGCTACTACTGAATTACCATCAGGACAACCAATGATAACACCTATCACAAGTTATACCTCCAGAAACCTTCATAACATTGGAGTTCATAGTACTACTGATAATTCTAAATCTTGCAGCATCATCCTCTGGGGATAATAACCATTTCTAGTCTGGTTTTTTGTTTTATTGTTTAACACTGAAAGCCAATAAAAGCTGCTATTTCATAAAACAAAAACAAAACTGAATATATAACAAAAATAATGCTTGAAACTTCATTTGCATAGATAACTTGTTCTCAGGTGTTTTCTGATTTTGTTTCACAAAATATTAGACTTAGCTCCCAGTTACATATACCCAATTATAACTCCAGTGATGGCATGTCCTTAAATGCCTATAGGAACATAAACCAGTACGAGTATTAACTAATTCTGCTCTCCTGAACAGGAAGGCTCATCGGCAAATAGCTATACAAGAGGTACTACGTCCTGTGTTGAATGGAATTTGATGATGCTACCTAACCTAACTTAGTGGGCTCCACTACTTCTGTGCCTGGTCCTATGTGGAACATATTCCACAGGTATTAGTCACATGCTCTGCCGGTTCATTGAAACCTTATATACTAACATTGTAGGCTCTCAGTATAAGCTATTTAATGGCAATGATTTGAAGAAGCACTGTGGGAAAGGTAAGGAGATATTTTGCTCCAGACCTGGCAGAAACTGAAGAGCTATAGAGGTCAGAACCCCTGGTTAAGTCAATATGTAAGTGTTTACATAATAAAAATATGGAATGTTAGTCCATATATATAAAAGTCTAAAACTAAAGAGGTCAACCAGATTGCTTGCAGGAATGTGATCAGACTAGAGACGCTAAAGATGACGTATACAATAAGTATGTAAGCTAAGATAACATGCCGTCACCTGTAGTCATTCAATTGTTTATAAACATTAGTCCAAGCTCCCTGCTTGAGACAACTACCCCGACCTATTATTATACGTATACAATAAGTATGTAAGCTAAGATAACATGCCGTCACCTGTAGTCATTCAATTGTTTATAAACATTAGTCCAAGCTCCCTGCTTGAGACAACTACCCCGACCTATTATTCAAACGGCCTACGTGATCTGTAGCGTGTCTCATTCGATTGTGTGTTCGTATGAAACTATGTCATCTGATAGTATGTTCATATGTTCGAACTACTGTCTGTTCCTTCATAACTTGTAACAGAGATGGTAGACAGGCAGAACAGAGTTAGCTATCGTCATTAGAAGACCTGTACCTCTCTACCTAAGCTTTATCATGTAGAGGAATAGGATTAGCCATCATCATTGGCAGAAGCGATCAAGCTATCGTCATAGAAGACTTGTACGATCATACCTGATCTTCATCATGTAAAACTTCAGAAGAATATACTATTTTTATACCTTGTGTTTTCTACAAGAACCTCACCGAACCATGAGTTTACACATCGTCGTAAAGATAATACCGACTTCGTAAGTGATCTACAAAACCCCAGACACTCCATTGAAGATGGAAGTGCAATACCAACCGACTTAGCGTATAGATTATCGCTAGTCTAACATTACCTCATAGGGCGCCTTATCATACAAGGCACAGCCCTAATAATTGGTGGCCAGCGGACCAGAAGAACTCTACAACGTCCTACGAAGAAAAAACAGAATAATAAATCATGAAGTCAACGACGACGAAAGCAGCAGATTCTTCAAGCAACCTAGTATCATCATTAGTGAGCGACTTCGGAAAACAACAAGATTCGTCAAGCAACTTAGTATCATCGTTAGTGAATAACTTCAAGAAACAAAACCGACGTGTCCTTTCCTACGGCAACGGAAGCTTCGTCTCTCATTAGAATCATTCAAGAAAACATCGTTAGTGAGCGTTTCCGGCACTGCAAGAAACAAACCGAACGCGTCTGCAGCATCGGATTTTCAAGGGCTCGAATCATCGAAACAACGCGCACGGGGGAAACTGAAGCCAAACCAGGTCATCCGCTAAATAGAGGAGGAGGACCAAGGCCGTGTGTCGTTATCGGAACACCGTGACTTCCCACAAAAGCAAGCTAAGTACAACTTTTATTCATTTGGAGTAACTTTGAGTGTTTCCTTTGCAGGTCGAATTTCGTTATTCCTGTGGCTGAAGTTACGAGACATTCTTAATCTTACTTTTTTACAGAAATTATCTACATCATTGAGATTTCGCTACTGCGAGTTTTTTTTATCTTTGAGTGTCTGTTTCCAGAAGTTCTACTGAAATATCATAATCATATACTATGTTAATTTTATCATTTTGGGTGATTATTAATCCCTTACGTAACAAATCATATTAAACAGTGAATATGCGTTTACGCAGTGGACGTCTGTATTTATACAGATGCATGGATAGGGTCGTTAAGCACCGTAGTGATTAGAAAACACACAAAAAACAAGTGGAACACCCGTACAAATCTATATAAATTAGAGGTAACACTATTTCGGGTCATGACAATAAATGCTCCTTTGCAAATTCCCGATCGCAGTTTTAGCCTTTAGTTTTTTGAGTTATATAAAATATCGAACCTCAATGACTCAACTTAACTTTAAAAATATGGCTGGATTGCAAGGAATAACATGTCTGTAAAAAACTTTCATCAGGCTAAACGCGCTGACCAGGATCCCTCACTATTTCAAATTTAGCAAAGAATGAAGTACAAACAGTTAAAATGAATACAGTAGAGATAACTTGTCTTATTAGTAATCGCTCAGTTCCTAATAGTTCATCATTCATTGCTTTATACGTAACCAGCAACATAATGCTAAAAAACACACAATACGTTGCCGATGGTAATAAAGAGAAGGATCCTAATTATTACAAAAAGAAATAGAAACAGTAGCCCGTTCAGAATCAAACAAGCAAACTCGGTGACTGTGTCACCTAGTCAAGCGGTCAAGGTCAGTCGAAAAACTGCCGAAGTGTTCAAAGCAAAGCAAATTCCACACAATAAGCGACTCTAGCAGAGTGGGGAAAAGCGATGTTGGTTCATACCAATATCTTTTTGAATTAAAAAGGATTTTTCCTATGAAACACACGACCGTATAAGTAATCAGAGCAGGTTTTCGTTTTAATTTTAATACATTAAGTTATAATAAATACTGGTGGATTAAGCCCAACTGTACGCGCCGTAAAAATTAGAATATCTTGTTTTATTTCTTTAGTACACGCAATATCTTGTATTTACGGACTCACCGTCTGTTGTTCGAACTTCCCTAATGAGAAGTCCGGATAAGCGAGCGCTTACAGATACCTCTATAGTTATAAAAAAACATTGATCTGTATCTAGTGTAATTGTAAGATTCATCTAGGGGTATACAAAATATTATCTTACATCCTGCAAAATAAGGCGTGTTTATCAAAGGAAAATCCTATAAACCTTCAAACATATTAAAATCCGTTTGAACAAAAATGAGACAGTTAATCAAATAATAACTTATATAAAGGAACTATACATTGTCTCATAAATCGTAACATTGTTCAAATGACCCAACAGAATTCTCCCACAACCGCAGTCGCAATTTGCACGCAAAATCTCGAGAAGCATGCACCCTCGAATGTCTTAGTGCGTGTAAAAAGACTTTGCTGGGAAATGAAATTTTAATCCTTCCCGACACTCTGAAATATAACGATTTCCGCGAACAAAGCCCTAAAAGTATACATATCGTGGATACGGAAGTTATAAATATCGCATTTTTTATTGTTGCTAATTTTTAATCACGCCCAACCAGTCGTGGATGAATCTCTCTGATAATCTATCTAAAGTAATATCCGTAAAGTCATTCAAGCAGAGGTGATTCAGCAGAATTTTTTTTTATCTTCTACCTGAATACCAGGAAGTTTCTCCACTAGCGAGTGATCTCTGGGAGAAAAACGGATGTCATTGAAAACAAAACACGGTCTAAGGACAAACATAAAGCTATATACGTACCTTCGTGTAGACTCTCAATGAAATTTCAAAATAGAGATAAATGACGAAGTTGAAAAATGTTAGTAATAGGAGCCATTAGGAAATCAAATAAGCCCATATAATTTTTCCCTCAAATGTCATGCCATAAAAGATCGGACTTGGCGTATCTGCGTAGATTCTGTCGCTTAAACAAGGAAACGACTTCCGATAGTTTCCAGTGCGATGTACCGACGACATCTTATCTCTGTTAGGTTAGAATAAATTTTTTTCACCAACTTGGACTTACTTAAAAGTTTTTACCTGATACCATTACCTAAGTGATTGTACCTCATACACCGTTTTTTTCAGCACACCCAGGGGACATTATCAATTTTTACGTATGCCTCCGGCTTACGTTGCGCCCCAATTACAATAGTATAGTGTTTGGAGACTTTTAGGGGATACCTACATGCCTATATGGATGATCTTGTAATCTTTTCTAATACCTTAGAAGTACATTCACATAAACTAGAGCTAGTCTCAGAGTAAAATATATAAATGTGAGTTTTTAAAACCGAACATGTTTATCTAGGTTTTATGTGTCTAGTCAAGGTCTTAAAGTAGTCCATGGTAAGGTGTCGGCTATTCATAACTTTCCGGTACTTATTAACGTAAAAAGGGGATACAGCACTTTTGCGCTGTAGTGGGTATTACAATCGTATGTAAATATGTAACTCTTCAATAATGACAGCTCCTTTAACAGATCTTACGAAGAAGAGCGTAGATTTATTATGGTCTGAAAAGCATCAACAGGCGTTCGATATCTTAAAAGCGGAAAATGCAGCTTACCTAACTTAAAAATCCCTGATTTAAATAAGGAATTATTTTTTTTTATTGCAACAGACGCCTCAGACCAAGGGGTAAGAGGGATACTACTTCAGTAATAGGATAAACAGTTCTTCCCTATAGCTTTTTATTCACGTAAACTAAAGCCCTCTGAAAGTAAATATGCAGTAATAGGCAAGGAAGGGCTAGGTATCTTTAACACTAGTACATTTTAAGTTCATAATCTATGGCTATCCTGATAAAGTCCTTACTGAACATGAGTCCTTTACCGAGTTTTTCAAAGGCTTTAATCACAGTCCAAAAGGAACTCGGTGACAAATGATCATTCAGTTTATTGGAGCCAAGATAAGATCTCTACCTGGGAAAGCAAATATCATAGCTGACGCATTATCCCGCAATCCCGCACCATACTGCAAAGAACCATTAATTAGACTAAAAGATATAGAAACATCCGTGCCTATTGTTAAAACCGTATCTAAACAAGAAAATTCCTTAACCCGAGAGATCGCGAGCATTGAATATCTGGGTCGGAGTGCAGAACTGTTACAAACTGAACAAAGCAAGAGTCAACAGACATAACCCAAACAATAAACACTTCGAAACGGAAACAGGGTCAGTGGCTAGGCAAAAAAAAAAAAAAAAAAAAATAAACACTTCGAGCAGAAACCCTAAAGCAAAAGTATTTATAGTATGTGTATCAGAATAATGTAATCAAATGTAATGTTATATGTAGGTCTGTGACGAGGAAAACCCGAAGAACACAGCAGATGACTAACGACCAGGTAGTAGTAATAATCTTTCTCATACCAATCGTCATAAACTGGTTGCATTCCGTCATCCAGGGTTCCCTCCCTTTTCACAGAAAGCCAAATCACTGTTTTCTGGCCTACAATGCTTACAGATATAAAAAGCACATAACTAATTGTAACACGTGTCATGAAAACAAGGGATACACTAAGACACCTGTCAGTTTAGGGGCCTATCCTGTGCCAAATCAATCCTTGAAAGAATATACGTAGAATTATTAACAGAATTACGAGTCTGACAGAGGGAATAAACACTTCTTAGTGTTAATAGTTCCTTGACACGTTATATAGAATTAATAGCACTAAAAACAAACACCGCAATTGAGTGCGTTACGAATATTTATGAGTGCTAAATCAGTAAACATGGAATTCAACACATGATAATCTGACTCGGGTGGTGTAAATCAATAATAATCTCCTTAAACTCGTGTGTGAATTCCTTTCCATTAAGAAAACCAATAATATATTTTATCACCCAGAGTCAATCGGTTTGGTAGAATAACGGATAATTAAATAAGAAGTGTCAATGTCTTACGAGTTACAACTCGTGATATTGGATCCGACCGGATTATAGCGGTTCTCGCGGTTTTAAATACCTTTATCAGTTATATCTTGTATCTATAGAATTAATGCCGCAAGTAGCCTTATACGGTACGCCGCTAGAACACTTTTTCCACATATCAAGCCAACCATTAATTTTATCAAATAAATATAAAAAAAAATTAAATAAATAAATAAATAAATAAACTAATAATAATAAATAAATAAAATAAAATAAAAGAGATTTAAAGTCAGGAAGTCTAGAAGTGAAAATGTTATCTATGGAATAATCCTATATGAATCTTATACAGGGCTAATAATATATATATAATTTGTATGGAAACCTTTTTCATATAGTTTGAATAAGGAATATTTATTTAACATAATGCCAACATGAAACTAATATATTGTTCAATTTTGGTACTGTTGTTTTTTTTTTTTCAGACATTCTTCTCATGCGGGTGGAGAATTAAAACACTAAAATATCATTTGAAAATACTAAAGTCGTATCTCTTACAGCAAGTAACGTAACTCTTAGCTGGCTGAGAGCAATCTCCTGCCAAGTGACGACGTCATCATTGCCGTATCAGCATTTGTTCCTTTTAACCTCAATAATCTGCTTACACAGGCTTCATCTGTGTGTCGTCTCTGCTTGCAACAGCAGATTGACTGGAGAAAGGAATGCTCAGCTCATGAACTTCACATGTGGTTCATAGGTCACATGACAGGCCACATAACATATTCTTATCCGTGTGTGTAATGCAAGTAGTTAAGGACTTGCAATCATTTTAAAATTAATAAACAAAATAAGGAAATAGAGTCTATAACATCAAAATGAATTAATTTTTTTCTGAACCTCATAGACCATTTAAGAAGTATCACGATATGGATATGGATTATTTACTTGCAACATTAGCCTATTACAATTCAAGTAAAACATTCATGGGAAAATGTCACATTTTTCTTGAAAAACCCAGAGTTTATTTTAGAAAATTAGTTACATAGTGGGTTTTTCGTTGCATCACCTACCTATTAATAATGTTTTAAAAGTTAACCTCAGAGGATGCGCACGAGAAAATTGAATATGAAACTTTTGTTAGGGCACATAGAATCATGATTAATATTCTCTTTGACTCTTATGCTGCCTGGCAATCTTACAAATAGCTCCATTTTTCCACTTCTTTGTCTAGTAACTTACTACCAGTAATATCGAATTTTCTTTGAGATTCGTATTTGATATCTATTTATTTTTTATAATTATGGATATTTTTACAAGTCATCATAGACCTGGATAGGTTCACTCATTGTTAATGCATGGATAAAAAAAAGTTTGTACAGCGGATTCTTTTGAATTCCAAAATATCAGCGAATTCATGTGGGTTACGTCTGGTCTAAATGGCTCTCTTCCCTCCCTTGTATTTGGATGTCGTCTGAATTTACTTTGCCCTTGTGACGAGTATAATTTCACTTGCAGGCTGATTAATGGAACCTGGTTACAGTATCCTGCAGTATGAGAGTTTCACATCGCAACTTCAAAAAAATAAAAAAATCGTTCGTCGCAGCGGACGACTACAGTCAAGTAACAACCGCCTACAATGTGAAAGGAATTTCATGGACTTCTTCGACCGACACCGTATCTCGTCGTTAATCTCGTTTTAATGCGGAACGCTCCAGCGGCTGTCGGAATTCGACTACAAAAAGGGACATACTTCCGACAATTACGACCCGAAGGATATTCAACTCTACTTTGCTGGCGAAGGACTCGTGCTGGGGATGTTTTTTTTTATTCATCGCGAACGTAATCGTGTAGCTTAGGATGCAGAGAATAAGTATGAGCGCAAAAATAGAACGTTGGACCCGCCCAGGCAAATTTTCCCCTTGTTTTAACCATTGAAAAAGGCCGTTTCAATTGGCTATAGGTGGTTGTCTGGAACTGTGTAATGGACGAAAAGTTGTTCGAAAGCTAGTTAAAAGTGAAGTAGTATAACCTCGGTCATGTATCCTATATATAGAAGTGTCCATGTAATCCTATATATATATAAAGTATCATGTATCTTCTATATAATTGATCATAAATAACAGAGTCGAAATATATCTTTGCGTGTACGCAATAGGAATCTCTTATATAAATGATCATAAATAACAGAATCTAAATATATTTTTGCGTGTACGCAATAGGAATCTATTTAAAGTGCACATATATTAATCATAATTATATGAATCCATATACCAATGTATAAACAAATCAGGTAGCCTATAATCAATCTGTTACCTTTTATCTTCCCAATATCTGCAGTTATATATGAGTTAGTATATTGATTAATGAATCAGAAATCAACGAATCAATCAGCATAAACATTAATAATTTTATCAATTCATATATGATATTTTTTATCGGTTAAAATATGATTTTTATCATGTTAATCTTCATTCTATGCAATTATCAGAGTACATTAGTATTTTCTGTAGCATAAGTATCTTAAAGAGATGAAGTGAAAAACTGGTATCCATTATATATATCATGTGATCACTATTATTTTACCAATATCATTGTTTTATATTTTTATTACTTGAATCAATTCATGTACACAATGAATTTTTATTTACTTATATATTTATTAATTCACATAGTGTCTGTATCACACTCCTATAAGGGTTCATGCAAGTCAAGTTTGAGTAATATTCCGTAGCTGGTTTTGGTAGCTGACCGAGCTAATGTAAGTGTTTACATAATAAAAATATGGAATGTTTAGTCCATATATATAAAAGTCTAAAACTAAAGAGGTCAACCAGATTGCTTGCAGGAATGTGATCAGACTAGAGACGCTAAAGAGACGTATACAATAAGTATGTAAGCTAAGATAACATTTGCCCGTCACCTGTAGTCATTCAATTGTTTATAAACATTAGTCCAAGCTCCCTGCTTGAGACAACTACCCCGACCTATTATTATACGTATACAATAAGTATGTAAGCTAAGATAACATGCCGTCACCTGTAGTCATTCAATTGTTTATAAACATTAGTCCAAGCTCCCTGCTTGAGACAACTACCCCGACCTATTATTCAAAACGGCCTACGTGATCTGTAGCGTGTCTCATTCGATTGTGTGTTCGTATGAAACTATGTCATCTGATAGTATGTTCATATGTTCGAACTACTGTCTGTTCCTTCATAACTTGTAACAGAGATGGTAGACAGGCAGAACAGAGTTAGCTATCGTCATTAGAAGACCTGTACCTCCTCTACCTAAGCTTTATCATGTAGAGGAATAGGATTAGCCATCATCATTGGCAGAAGCGATCAAAGCTATCGTCATAGAAGACTTGTACGATCATACCTGATCTTCATCATGTAAAACTTCAGAAGAATATACTATTTTTTATACCTTGTGTTTTCTACAAGAACCTCACCGAACCATGAGTTTAACACATCGTCGTAAAGATAATACCGACTCGTAAGTGATCTACAAAACCCCAGACACTCCATTGAAGATGGAAGTGCAATACCAACCGACTTAGCGTATAGATTATCGCTAGTCTAACATTACCTCATAGGGCGCCTTATCATACAAGGCACAGCCCTAATAAATAGGGTATGTAACACACACACACTCACTCACTCACACACACATTATATATAATATATAATATATATATATATATATATTATATATATATATATATATATATATATATATATAGATATATATATATATATTTACATCCCTAACACTGTCCTAGTGCTTTATATATATAATATATATATATATATATATTATATATATATATATATAATATAACGCACTAGACAGCGTTAGGATGTAAATATATATATAATATATATATATATATATATATATATATATATATATATAAAGCACTAGACAGGGTTGGATGTAAAATATATATATATATATACATATACATATATATATATATATATATATATATATATATATATTATTCAAAATTCCACCTCGTCTCCTCCCAGAAAATACACTTACATTGAAGATTTAGGCCTTGACCAGAGGACGAGGGGTTTGAACAAGAAAAAAAAGGTTGAAGAGGGAGGAATTTTTACATAAAAGCTGGACTCTAGTTTTAAAAGCACTGTATTTACATAAATTGACAGAGGTCCACGAAACACAAGGGTAGGAGAACTTCTCTCAGTCTACCAGGACACGTGGGGGGGAGCAGCCCGGTCACATGTTTAGGAAAATTGCGCAATGGAGCAAAATTGCAAGCTTGAAGGACTTCCAAGTTCTACCACAGCCAGGCACAGTGTTTGTCTGCAAGTAGAGGGGCATAGGTATGAGGCAGGGCACACGTGGGGCGAACTCTACTCACTGTTTCTCTCTATCAAAAGGCCACTCAGGGGGAAATGAAATGACTGGGAAATTTACACAGCAGAAACTATTTCGTGGCTTTAATTCACTAGGGGAATGTTACTGGTATCACAGGGGAGTAATTACAGAATTGGGCCCAGATGGCAAAGGGGAATGAAACTCTGCACAAGTTGCCTTGGAAAATGAAATGAAATATAGACAAAGATAAAACAATTCCCTGGTTGAAATGGAAATTCCCTTACAGTACCTTTTTGTGATGAAGCTGGCTGCCTCCTTCTCTAAGTTGCGACACTATGGACTGTTAAAAGTATACTTGGGCCTCCCAAAGCATGGAAAGCAGGCCCGGGGGGGGGGGGGGGGGGGTGGCAGTGGCGTCTGGTAAGGGGCCAGTGATCTGACCTAGTCTAGGTCCCGTCGTGTTCTGAGGCTCTTCTCCTGGATCCAAGGCCTTTTAAAGAGGTCTCTCTGTAGGGGGTAATTCCAAGCACCAATGGGAGAAGAGGATAGCTTTTCAAAAGAAAAAGGGAGAATGGAGAGAATGGGTTCTTTTCCAAGTGGAAGGGGCAACTTGTAAAAAATAGATGTATTAACTTGGGTTAAAGATTATTTCTTTCCTTGTTTCTAGCTAAATCTTGAACACCTCCCCATTCTAGAGGACATTTCAACCCTGGACGGGTTGGAATGGACAAGACAAGCTAGAAGCAAGGACCAATTGCAATATAGATTACTGAGCCTTCCATTCTCCCTTGAGTGGACTTACAATATAAGCAATATTCAAATTCTGCCAATTATAATATTCATGAAGTCTTACTCGACAGGCAGAGAATTAAGTAAAATGAAGTGTGACTTGACTAAAGATTAACTTTCTATATTCCAATATACTTAAAATATAACGCCACACTGAGAATAACAATGAACAACAATAAGTGGTTCTATATTTAATTAGACCTACAGGTAAGTTACATCCTACATAATACTACTAACTCAGTTGTCAGGGTAACACATCTTATCTGTCTACCCTGATGGATCTATATGACACGTTCAGGTGTGTTAATGGTCCTACAGTTTCGTGAAGTTACTTTGTCTCATAACAAGACGACATCTAACCCTATTAATTATATCAGCACTAACATTACTGTACTAACAAGGGGAAAATTAATGGAATAATTCTTCGTAGGGATTAAATATGATAACACACACAGACAAGAAAATGAAATGTAAATTTGATCAAAACACCATCAATCTCACAAAATATAAAGACTAGGGAATAACACTAAATCAGAACAGCTAACCAACTTATGTATAACAAGCCAGGCTTCAAAATTATCTCTAAGCTATAGCAATGTTTGCTGGCTAAAATTTTCCCAAGTTAAATGGAATTCTAAGTGCCTAGAATAGGGCACGGTGCCAATTGTGGCACTCTTACGACAGTAGTTCGTAAAGAAGTACTAAATTATACAAGGCCAGGGTAGCTGCCAGTTTGGCTCTGCCTAAGCAGGGTATACAATATACAACAAATGCCACAAGGCAGTAAATATGAAGAAAGGAAACCAAGGAAGATAAGATACAGACAATGCAAAAGGAAAGAAGAAAGTTACGAAAGGGTCAGAAAGAAGTAGAAGTAGCAGAGCCTGGCACTCTCTTCTGGATGGAGAGGGTCAGAATTCTCTATAAGAGAGTGGCACTGTGCCAAGCACTAGTGCAGAGAGGCTATTGGCTTTCGTAAGGTTTTGGAAAACCTCGACGCCCTTTTCCCTTCTTCCTTCGACCTCTCCGAGGTTGGTTTGACGATGCCATGGGGGGCCTTGGAGGATCCAAGCCCTTTGAAGACTCCTAAGGGGCATCTGCTCCAGCTACTGCGACAACTGGAGCCTTGGAACTCGTCCCTGTGCCTAATGTTGCGTGGCTCGGTCCCCCGAGTTCTTCAGCCAAATAGGATTCGGCAGAGTCATTACTCCGGGACCGGTTCGCTGCTGACAGAAGGGGATTGGATGAGGTAATGGTATTCGGGATGGGCTTACCCGTGGGGAGGACCGACTCTGGGGCGGGCTGCGAGGCCGCACCATTGGTGGAGTGTCCACTATGTTCATGGGTGTCCTGGAGGATTCCTATTGGAATTGGCTCTTCCTTGATTGCCGGCATGGGTAGTTGGGCAAGGAAGCGGAGGGAGAGCGACCGGGACTTAGAGCTCCAGAAGGACGACTTGAGTCTGGCCCAGGCACTGGCACTGGCACTAAGGCTGTTTCTGACTCAGTGGAAGGACTCGAACGTGGCTCAACATCCATGAGAGATGGAGCCTGGCACTGCCTGGCACTGCCTGGCACCTTCAAGTGGCACTGGCGGTGCAAAGGTAGTCCTTGGAGGCCCGTGGAACGGGTCTGGAGCTATGTGAGGGCGGTGGCCCTGATACGGTACAAAGTTAGGAGACTTAAAATCTTGTCCTAGCAGGACATCATAACCTCCTGGTATATAGTTTGCTACTGCCATGGGTACTATATTTCGAACAGTGAGGTCGTGTGACTCTCAACGGAACAGTAGGTGAAGGTGTAGGGTACATGAAAAAGACGCATTGCACATGTACCCATTATTATTATATTATTATTATGTTCAAACATTATTTCACAATGTTGCCGCGCCAGTTAGAGTAGCCCATGTTAAGTCCAGTAATATGATATGGGCGAACAGTTTAAGTAGTGGCAACATTGTAAGTTATTTGCTCCTCCGTTGAGGCAGTCTCGTCTCGTCTGTCTGTTTTTTTGGGGTTTTCAAGCTGTCTGGCTGTTTGTCCCGCCCCTTGATTCTTGTATATTATTTCTACAATAAGAATCATTTAGAACCTACATTTAAGTTGTTGTTTCCTTGCCCCCATCCACCCTTAAGTTAAGGAGTGGTTTACCAACACATATCATGGCGCAAGTTGAACCTTTGGAAGTGTCGTATTGTTTGAAGCTTATCAAGACTTGGACATCGGGAACCAGGACGGTCCATCGCCTATATTTGGATGAACGTTCCAATTCAAAAGTGCTTTTCGTGTCCCCTACTGATTTCATTCTAATTGTCCAATGTGCAGTTGTAGTGCCTCAAGTACTCAGTGAAGTGCTTGTGCAGTGCATTGTGCTTTTATAGTGCCTTTTTTTGTTTGTGGCTGCTTATATGATTTTATTGAGTATGCATTTATTCTGTTGGTGGCTTCGCCGGAGCCCGACACCGCTGTCCACAAATTCCCACCCACTCATAGCCATGTCACGCGGGATTGACTGAGTAGACTTGGCAAGTTTTGGCAACGTTCGCCTTGGAAATGTGAGCTGCCGTAGGCAAGAAACACTATCGTTTCATTAGTCCCCCTCGTTTGGCTGACGTTATTTCCTCGCACATAAAACGCACACAGGCTCACGCTTTAACGCGAATTTATTTATTATTTCCTGTTGTATCGAGATACGTTTTGGAATAATTTTAATAATTTTGTTTTGAAACTTTATTCTTTGCCCGCACCTGCGATATTGGCAATAAGACGGACTCGAAAGGGTACGCCTGCAGACCAATTAAGAAGGCCCAGCCCCAAAGAACAGTGGGCAATCCAGTAATGTGAGGGCCGCCCACCCCACTCTTGAGTGTTGGGGAGGGGGTGTTTGGAGCATCCAGCCTCTCCCTCCCCACCACTCTTCAAAGCCCCCGACTACCATCCCCCATCTACCTCTCAAGCTACTGGGAACAGATTTTCCTCGTTTTGATTGAAGTTTTTAGAGGAAGCTATCGCTTGGTATGAGGGATGAGATAAGAATAAGGAGAAGGAAGAAAACAAACAAGAAACAAGACAGACCCAACGTGAAGAAAAAGAAAAGGAAGGTAACCAAGAAGCCAATTCCGCCTTAGAGAAGAAATTGAATCTTAGTAAGAGAAGAAGGAGAATGCCAACTGTTTTAACTTACCCTCCATTCAAACTCTTGCAACCAATTCATCCATTCTTTCCATTCATGGTACCTCCCATACACCTGTCTACAGAGGTGGGTTTCGAACTCCAATCAACCCTCACTCTCCACCACCCCCAACCAAGAAAGCAACCGCGCAAACGCCACCCACCCCCCGGTAAGGCAGTATGCAACATTCCAAATGTTTCAGGGAATAAGGGAACGTCGGTGGGGATGGACTATGCTGTCATGGTGGATCTTTTATAAGCTTCCACCCCGGGAAAAGCAAATGATCCAGATGAAGGATGTGTTTTTAACCTGGAAACGCAACGTGTTTTTAAGAAACACACACTTTCAAATATCTCCCCTCTCACAATAAGCCTGTAGATGAAGTCCTTGGACGCCTTAACACGGTCACCATATAAAGGGTTTTAAGGAAATGAAGTACTTCGCTTGAAGAGGAGTTACTTAGCTGCAAGCATCGGACAAAAAGGAGCAATCTTTCGCTGATTTTTCTATGTGAAACTTCGACCCGCCCTTGCGGCAAGAATTTGATTTATTGCCCAGGTTACTTAGCCGTCCGCATGTGAAGAGACCCAAGGCTGAAAATGATTATCTTGATAGGCATTCGAGATGCGGACTTGGTTCAGAGTTGATCGCCTTGGATTGCCCATTCTTCTTTTGCAAAGATTTGCATCACCAACCCCCGTTTCCGGCATGTTCGGTCGTAGAGGCGGCTAAAACTGCAACTTCTGTTTTTAACTTCTGCCATACGTGCCCCACCCAATCAGCTCTTTGTGCTGTTTCGGCCTACAAGAGAAGCAAAGAAAGTCAAGCGGAAAGCATTCCACCTTCCGCCGAAAACCCTCGAATCCCAGCAACTTGGTGGCCAGTACTTGTGCTCGTCAGCATGATCAGACAGAAATGCCCTGCGGACCAACAGTAACTTGTTTTAAAAGCTGCGACCGCCGTTTGGCCAGGTTGGCACACACGTGGACCATGAAGTGTTTCCTGCCAGCAAGGTCCCCAGTGCCGTCTGTGTCCGCCAACCGCATTGGACACTTCCGATGAAGTTTGGTTTAAGGGTAGGAAATAGAAAAGAATCTTCGTCCAGGACAGATCTTCAAGCAAACAAGTTGGTTGGCCTCTTTCAGTCAACAAATTCGCAAGATTCAAGGACCTAGCTGTCGTCGCCTAGGATCGCCTTGACACCATTTCCAAGAACCAACCCAAAAACCTTATCTTTGTCCTCTTGTCCGTTTTGGCGACTGCTAAGTCTCGCATTAAAATGTTTTACCCAACACCAGGTTGCCATGTTCACTGTTATTGGTAAAGCAGCACTTGACACATTGAGGGTATCTTCCAGGATGCTGTTTGACAGACGCTCCGCAAAGTGGCGAACGTTCACCCGCGGATGGATCTCCCAACTTCACCTGCGCGGGGTCATATTTACAAGCTAACCCTTAAACTACTAGGGCAAGCGAGTCCTGTTCTCGCCCCAGGATTCAAGTGGCATGACAAAATGTGGAATTTTCCACTTTTTAGCCGATGGTCCATTGTGAGGAACTGGCCATAACTTACCTCCTCGATTTCCCTAAACCTGTTATTTTAACGTTCAAAGCTACGTTTAAGAGACGTCAAGGAGCTACCCATCTCAGCGACCACATCAACCTTCCAGCAAAAAGACAACCCCCAAAGGCCGCAAAGGTAATACTTTCTTCAAGAGTTTCAAGAAATTTTGTTTTGGTTGGCCTCGAAAGAAGAGTTGAAGACAGCTCCTCTCAAGCCTATGGCTGGTCCGCCCCATGAAGAATCCACCCTTAAGGATGGGTGCAGTGTCCTTTTGCCATCCACAACCCCAAGACAGATTCCATTCGCTTTTAAGGAACCAAGTCCAAAGAAGAGCTTGACTTCCATGGTAGCCCAAGGGATAATCAAACCTGCTGGTGATGACCCGTCAGTTTGTTGGACCACCCTCCGTCGGTCGGTCCCGCATTCCCAGAATGGGACAGGAAGTACGAATTACTGTCGATCCTGACCAAGGTTGAATAGCCGAGGTTTTTTCTCGTCCAGGCCCATCCTTCACCCACACCCTAACGCCCGCATATTCGCAGTGTAGGCCCGAAGGCTCGTTATTTCAGCCCAGCTGATCGCTTCTATGGTTACTTACTGGCAGATGGCAACCTGGCCAGAAGAAAGTAGACATCAGATTTGAACTGACCTTTTATTACGCCATTGGTCAGGGGTTGGTTTCGGTTTCATACAAATTGCCGAGGGACCGATGGGCTCTTCAGCAGCTACTGGAGGATACGAGGCCTTCTTGCCCTGCGAGGTGATATTGGCCCTTCAACGGTGTCCCAAAACTGTGTTAAGGTCATAGACCGACCTTCTCCCTCCAAGACGGAAGACTACGCTACAACACACCTTCATCCATATCCCACGAAGTGCTCACACCCGTTGCCACAAAAAAAACGGGTTTTGGGGATCACACTCCGAACAAGGATAAATGTTGTTTTGGTCGCTGCACCCTCCGTTGAATTTCTGTGGGTACAATCTCTCCATGAGAAACGGCATCTCCATCGCTGATAAGCAGAAAGTCAGTGCCATCAAGGATTTCCCAAACCCCTGCTAAACCTGACAGACCTCAGATCGTTTATTGGGGGATTGGGTCAACCAGTTTAGCGGAGTATTTCACCGGAAGGCCTGACATCTCCATTGCAGCCAACCTTTACGTCACCCCTGATGAGTCCCCACCCAAGAGAACATTTGGTTTGGACCCCCGACCCATGATGAAGCCATTTGTTCAACGTGTCCAACTTTAGGCTCTCACCAGTCACCCCCAGTTCTCGCCCTCATTCGGACCCAGACCTACCTGTTTGTTCTTTCTTCAAACGGAACGCTTCACGCCCTCCAACGGCCATTGGATAATTGCCCTCCTGCGGAGCGACCATTGGTAATGGACACCTGCGTCTTAGTTCAGTGTGGTTCTCGGTTTCTCGCTGATGCAGAGACACGATAATGCCCAACCATCGAGGGCTTGAGATGCTAAGCTGTTTGTCTGGGCAATGTCGAAATGGTAGGCTATATTTAGTAGGCCTCACAGAAGTTTTACTTCTGATTGAACGGATCCCCACCCGTACCCTCCATACCTAGTTCTGAAACAGTTTATAACAACTGGGATGTCCATCGAGAACTCTCGGTCTCCCAGCGCCTCAAGAGGTAAATCGCGCCCTACTATTCCTTTACAGCTTGTGTGGCGTGGCGGATAAGTTGCTGTGCATTCCCGGATTGCATTGTCTCGCGCCCCAGTCAGCCACCCCAACACAGGAACGGACAGAATCTTCAGGTGCTTTCTTTCCGCTGCCCTCATCCTTCGAACTGTCATGGCTGTGAAACGCCGTTAAACGCTTTCAGACGAGTCTCCAGCTCAGGATCCCGACAGAATACGTCAGGATTCGTTCGTGATGCAGGCGAAAAGACAGATCCTGGCGTATACGCATCTACTCGATTGTGTCACCATCCCAGGATTTTCCCTCGCAACAGATCAGGACCTTCATCAAGTTCCTGTACGGCCTTATTGGAAAACTACGTGAAAGATCTCTAACTGCGTATGGTGAACCTTGTACCTGTATTGAGCCAAGGGTTTGTAGTTCCCTGCCGCTGCTCCGTCGTCGCAACACCTTGTCCCACTTGCATGACAGCCACCAGAGGTGTTTGGAAGCCAACCAAGCGTGCAGAGCAAGGCAGTCAGGTTTTCTGGCCTGGCATTGGCTCTGATATTGCCAACAACAGTCAGAGCTTTGTGAGGCATGTCAGACATTGCAGGCCATCTTCAGCCGCAGGAACCTCTAATGAAATGACGACAACCCGACAGAAGACCTTTTCGAGTTCCGTCTCAGCCGACTTCTTTTGTTGTTGCAGGGAAAGTCCCTTTCCTCGTCGTCGGTCCGATGCGCCTGTCAGGAGGCCTGGCTTTTTGTCCGCACCCTGCACCAAGGCGACACTACTGCTTCCAATACTATCAGGATTCCTTCTGGCCGCTATTTCCGTGAATGTTGGTTGTCCCCCTTTCCGCCTAAGGACAGATGGAGGTCCCCCAATTCACCACAAGCACAGCCTTCAAGGATTTTATGCCAAGCGATGGGGAAGTTTCAGCACAAAACCATGGTAACCTCAACCCCACCCTACCCTACCAAAATCGAATGGTCACCGCTGAGCCGCTGTGAAAGTTCGATCAAGCACCTCCAATCCTCAAAAACAGCCCCATCTGGCAAGCAAAATTGATTGTGAAGCCATTTGACCGAGGGCTTATTGGGAGCTCAGAAATACTTCCTGAACTTTACTGGACGCTCTCCTTGCTCAGATCCTGTTTATGGCTGTCCCTCTCAGGGTACCTGTATTCCTCTGCCCACCCTCAATCATTCTCCAAGGTAGTGGACTAGGGTCAAGACGACCGAAGATTGTGAACCGCCGTGGCTGCCGCTCAGTTACAAGCAGGTAAAGACCAAGTACGACAAGCAATGCTCCCAGCCCCTTACCCTTACCCCGCTTTTTGAGTGTCGGACAGCAAGTTCGTGATTCAAGACCCGAAGCCTTCTTTTCATCGTTTGGGACAAACTGTTTGGCACTGTCATGTGGGTCATTGAATGGTCCAAGAGACCTATCAAATTCGGTCTCCCTAGTGGTCGTGTGTGGGTGGCCATAATCGTCGTTTTCCTTCGCCTGGTGCAACCTCACCCAACCCCTAATAGTGACCCCTTTTCACCTCCTGTCCCCCTGTGGCCCCCTAGCCAGGAACTAGAAAGAGAGGTCTTTAGGGTTTCAGTTATTCCCTCCAGTTAAACCCCAACGTCGTTTCCGCCCAAAAGACATCATGGAGGAAAAGGAGTTCCGCGCGAGAATGCCACTAGACTAGACCGTGAGGGGAGGGGAGGGAGGTGTAAGGTACAATGAAAAAGAACGCCATTTCGAACATGTAACCAGTATTAAATATTATTCAGTTACTTTGTTCAAACATTATTTCACATGTTTGCGTGCCATTAGAGGTATCCCGTATGTTAAGTCCAGTAATATGATTATGGTCAACAATTTAAGTATTTGGCAACCATTGTCAATTAATTGGCTCTCTGTTGAGGCAGTCTCGTCCTCCGTCCCTGTCTGTTTTGTTTAAGCTGTTCCCTGCTGTTTGTCCCCTGGATGCTTGTATATATTTCTACAATAGAACATTTAGAACCTACAGTTTAAGTTGTGGTCGCCTTGCCCCCCACTTAAGTTTAAGGAGTTTACCAACACATACAGTATGGCACAATTTTGACAATTTTTTGGGTTTCAGGCTCTCTAGCGTCACGAACTGATGCCTTGATTAACCATTAGCTCCGTAAGGAATTTTATCCTCTTGGATTATTGAGGACTTACGTACACCAGAGTCGTAGAAAGCTCACGACCTGGCAGGCAGGATAGTGACCTCTTAGGAGGTGTGACAAATATGGGGCCCTGATGCAGGGGCCCTAGAGTGGATGGATTCGTCACGGCCATGAGCAAATGGCGAGAAACATTGGCTTTCTTGGGGCATCCGCCCGCCCCGAGGCAGCAGGTGTTGCCCATTGCAGCCTTTGTCAGGTGGTCCCATCAGAATCTCTTTGCTAAAATTCAGGCTGGGGCCTTTGTTTGTTTCTGTTCCGAATGGCCGTTTGTTTTTGTTACTATGATTAGGTAGTTTCCATTTGGAGGAGGATGGCTAGCATGGTGGCTGAGGAGGAATCTACTTTCCGATAGAGACCTGCTCCATGGTGGTGACCGGGTTTTTGTTGCAATGCCCACACACAGGTTTCCGAGGAAGGAAATTAGTTGGGGCGCTGGTAGGGCTGGAGAGTGGTAGCATGGAGTGAAAGGGGAGAGCAGGTACGTCGTTTTACATCTTTAAAGAAACTGCAAAATGGATGGTGGGTATCATAGGCCTCTGCCCATTACAGCATTCCAACAGTAAAAGAAGTCTTAAGGGCCTTGTTTCCACCAAAGTGGGTGGCAAGAATCAGGGGGGTGGGGGTTTAGCAAGAAAGTACCTCTGAACTTGGAAGAGTTCTAAGAACCTCCTCCACAGATGTTGCGTTTGGAGGGCCTTCGTCCCACCTACGGAGTTGCCAGTGCCTTCTTGCTGCCCACGTCTGTCCCATGTCTGGTTGGCCTCCTTGTTTGTCCAATCCAGGTTTCTCCATTTAGTTTCCTTTTTTGCCCCACCGGTCTGGGGTCATTCGTAAGCCCCAAGGATTGCCTCTCCACACGAGATGCGGAATAGTGTCCGCTCATATTTTCCCCGAGGGGAAGGGCCTCGAATGCAAGTCCGCCCTTTGCCAAGCGAGATGCTTGCCAAGGCTGGAGGAGGGTCCACTCCTGGAGGGGTTTGGATTGAAAGTACTCCCCGAACATCCTGCCTCGACATGAATCGAGTCCAGGTGGTCGGGTTTCATTATCGTCCATAGGCCCTCAATGAGGCCGCCCCTTTGCTGTTGGATGGTGGAGCGGGCGTCAGGTAGGCGTGGGACTTGGGGGTGCCGAGGGTGGCATTCTGGACTGCCATAGCCGAGGTTTCATTTGTACCCTTTCTTTCTCCCTTTCAGCAAGCTTGAAATTCTCACTTTCAGGTCCGCTTCTCTTTCTGTTTCTTGCGCTTCTCTTTCCGGCAGCTTGGCGCTTTCTCTTTTTTCAGTCGCCGCTTCTCTTCTTTCTTGCGCCTTCGCTTTTCAGCAGCTTCTCTTCTTTCTTGCGCTTCTCACTTCTTTCCTTCCCGCCCGTTCGGTTGCTCGCCTCTCTTTGGGCTTGATTCCTTCAGCTTGAGCCATTCCACCCACAATTGATGCAGGCTTTGGTGACTCGTCCAGCCCCAGGGCTCGTCCGGTCTTTCTGGTGAAGGCCTTGAGCCGCCTCCAGTTGCTGCGTTTACTGGCCATCGTCCTTAGCTGTACAAATGCTAAGGTAGAACTAGCCTGAGAAAAATCAATAGGGTGGAAAGTGGATTGCAAAATCAGCCAAATGTTCAGCCAGAGGTAATGCGGAAATGCCTCGACGACGGACTTTGGCAAGATGAATTGGGTAAATACCTGCTAAACACGGTTACTACTGTGCATAGCACGGAGGAAAACCCAACGCCCATAGAATCTCTGTAATTTTACAGTTCAGGCGGTAGAACTTGACCGTCCGGTGAATGGATTTTGGTAATAATTGTCGTAAAATAAAAAGAATGAAAAGAAAATAGTCCCACGAAAGTTAACGGAGTCCTCAACTGTGACAAGGTAGCAAAGGGATTATTTCCAAATTTTTTGATAAAGCCGGAAACGAAACAACAACCACCCGTGTGGGAAAGTTTGTTTTCACTCAGTGGGTAAGATTGAAGGAATATACTCTACCAAATTTACGAGGGTGAATTCCTTTCCACCTGAGTGTTCTTTCTCTAAGTAATTTAGTAAATGCGGTGATCGAAAACTGGGCTGAATTTAAGCACACAATTCTTCTGGTGCGCCTAACGTGTTTTTTTCAGACTGTGGCCAGAAAATCCAAAGGGATTTAATAATTGACTTTGTTTTTTAAGTTTTAAGTAAAGAAAGCCTAATTCAGGTTAAGAGTCAATTTAGGTAAAATTGCAATTAATCTATAGGAAAGGGACTATTGAATTAAAATCCAAACCCAAGGCCGTAAAATTCCCCACGGGCAAGTTTTACAGTTTTGGTCCCAGAATTTCAAATATTTTCTTCCGACCCGGTTTAAAGTAAATTAAAGTAAACTCAATCCCAAATAGTAATGCTAATTAACAGACAAGACCGTAAATTTTGACTAAATTTTTCTACTACCACACTCACATGTATTAATATAAAACCCTTGTTAAAATTTGGTATTTCAATCTGAGTCTGAGGCCTACCTTAACTTCTCATAAACTCACCAATATTAACAATAGCCCTAACTACGTTAAAAAGGGCTCAAAATTTAGTTTAAGGTAAAGAAAACAGTGTTATTACGTTCTTTGAATAACGGTAAGCTAAGTTAAAATTACGTAAGTTTAGAAACGTTCAAAAGACAAAACCGCTTCCGAACGAAATGAGACCGTTGGTTTCAATTCAGGAAATCAGACCGTCCAATAATGGCGGTTCCCTAGCCTTGTTTGTGGGAAAATGTTAGTATGTTGACCTACCTTTAAGTTGAACCTATTTTTGGACACACACCTCTTAGTTTGCCACATGCCTATAACCTAAAAAACATAATCCTATAGTATTTCAATCAGGCAAACGCCCAGCAACCATCCTAATTACATTCGTGGGAAATAAATTGGTTTACGTTGACTCAAAAATGAAATTTATTTTAGGTACTTAACCGAATTTTTCACCACCGGCCGGACCCGGATCAAGTTGAATGGCCCGTTTTTAAGTTTTGGTTGCAGATAAGGATATTTCGGATAGGTATTGGGTTAGGATAAGGGTTACAAACAGGAAAGGAGTAGTTCAGATCAAACCAATTATCTAAAGGGGTTTATTAATTTCTTAAAACCCTACAAAACCAACACCCCATTGATAAATTGAACTCCAAGACGAAAGTGTTTACGACAACAAGTGTTCGTCCGTCTCGGTTGCTGTCCTGTTTGCAACCAGGCCACCCCAAAAACCTACGCCCGGCCTATGCCCTAGCCCCTCAGAAAAAGGCCTAGTTTGCATGGTTAACTGGTTCTTATTTCACTCCCTAAATGCAATTAAATTAATTTTCTTAAATAATTTGAACGGGACAGTTAAATCTATTTATTAAATCTATTCAATCAAATATTTTAAAATGACTAAATAAAGGTTAATTAAGTTATTCATAATATAATAAGTTGAATTTAAACCTGCTAGAGACTTATACTAAAAGAAAGAAAATGGGGTATAGTTTATCTTTTGTAGGCTCTTAGCATTGTACTTCGTTAAAGGTTTAGAAAATGTTATATAAACAAATAAAATTTACAACATCCTGCACCCGGGGAGATAACACAAAACACAAAAACAACAGTTTTATGTTAGGTTAACGAGCTTCATCCTTAAATCAAACTGCTGTAAAGAAATCGCCGCGAGTAGGTTGGCAAGCTCTTCCTCTTCGGCGCCTCTCTTCTGCCTGGATAGCCTTCAGAAATTTTGACTGGTTCCGCCTAAAATTCCTTCTTGCCGCAGCTTCTTACAGGTATACACTCCTCCCCTGGCTTAGAGACCTCCAGGCGGGTGAAAGTTTTGTCAACTGACCTAGTTGTCTCTCCATTGGCCGGTCCTGTACGCTTCACAATTCCTGACCAGTCCATCAAGAAGCTGGGCGATCAGCTTGAATAACCCCTTGCCAATTTCCAACATGCAACGAGGGGTGTCCATGTTATGTACTAACAACCAACCCATCTACCTACTTTAAAATCTTTAGTTTTGGAACACGGTTGGGTTTGGATCCCCGTTTGAAATAGGTCTATTCTCTTTAGGGACTGCGAATATTTCCTTCTCCCACTGTTCTTGGCAATGCATGTTCTAATGTCTTTATACGCTTGGGCGATAGACTTTTTGTTTTTTTGCCTTACTGGGCTTGTTGTCCGTAAAGTAATGTTTGGTTCCTCTCAATGCTCCCTGTTGGATATCTTAGTAGATGATGGTTCTTTCTTGTCTTAAGGAGATGAATTCAAACAGGCTAAGTTGCAACCAAAGTAACAACTTTATTCTGTGAAGCTCCATTACTAGGGAGATAGTCACTTTCGTCGGACGACCCGAGTATGTTTTTGAGAAATTTGGCTTCGAACTGGCCATTCTAAAGCATCGCGTCGATAGCGGAACATTAAGCTATCTCAGCAATTCCATACAAAAACATTGCATAACGTAGGTTCGCACCGGCTCGGAAGGTTAAACAATTTTCCCGGCGTATGGTTTGATCAGGTTCAAGCCTCTTTCCCGCATGGGAAGTTTGTTGTGCAAAGTTATCATAAAGCATAAAAATGTTGACAAAGCTTTGAGCTAGATCAGGCTAACTGGCAGACGAAAACGGCATAAGCGTAATCTAAGCGTTGGGCTTTGGTCCCACGTAGAACCCTGCCTAATTGCCATGACCCCAGGACCAAGGTCCTGGTTTATATATTAATAATGTTAATTTCCTTACATTAAGCTTCGGTCCTGGCTACCTATTCAAGCCATTGAATAAACAAAAAATGACTTTAAACATTTAAACCTTTTATAGGAGCGTGCTCGTAACATACTAAGTGATTAATGCGATGAAAAAGATTCTGTTACAGAACCCTTGTTTTGACATATTCAGAAACAAAGTAAATGAAAAATGCATGGAAAATAAAATAAGATCCATGTTTGGTTAAAGTAATAATGATTAATGTACCCAAAAATAATGAAAATGGTTGAAAAATTCAAAACATGTTATACATGATTTAAGATGATGAAAACAGGTAACCTGATTAAGAATAATGGTTACGAAAATAATGATTAAATTAAGCATGATCCATGGATAATAGTTAAAGAGTACTTTGTCCCACGCTTTAATAAATTGTATAATAGTATAAACAATGTAATTCTGGCAGAAATTCAATATGATAGTGGGCTTGAATATTTTATTAGGTTGCCCGAAAAGAATTCCTTTAGAAGATATTAATGTCTAATAATATTGGGCTATAATAGATTTACTTGAGGTGGCCCCTGGAGATATTTTTAAACTGTTCAAATGCTAAAGGCGTAGGAGTCCTTTCTTGTCCTACATTGTTGCCTATCATACGGACGCCCCGCCTTTTCACAACACAAAACACAATTCCAGACAACTTCCCTAGGCACGAACTGAAGTGGCCTTAGGTTTCAGGCGGCCCTGATAAACGCATCAAAAAGAACTTTGAGTTTTAACGTGTTAACGTCATCCAACGGACGGGCCAGTACGTTTCCCCTGGAGATCCCTTCTGTTTTTACCCGCCTTCAGCCTACGCCAAGCGAAAGATTGTTGACGGCGATAACCAATATGGCCGTCGCACGCCTGAACAAGCCGGCTAGCAGAATGTAGTAGCGAAGAGTGTTCCTCGCCCACCTGCGATTAAGTCGATCACGCCGAGGGTGCAGCTCAGCCAGTTTGCGACAGACGATGAGGCTACTCGCCGGGTAAGTCCCAGCGTTGTATGGGAGAGGTTAAGGTGGGAATGGGATGATTGTTTGTAGCCCACGTGTAGTTCGCGAAATACGCCTTTCTCACGTATTATCTGTGTTTTGACCCCTCCCCTCTGACTGGTATAATTTGTAGAATGGTCCCCCGTACGAACCATCGGTCTGCTAACGCAAGATAGGGGCATTGGGCGTGGATTGGATTTTTCCCGGACACACCGACGTCGAATCCTCCGGCCTTAATCATAACGGATCCAGAACCATTATTTTCATCCTGGTAATTGAATTTATTACCGTGGAAAACGGATAAAGTTTCCCCAGTACAACCTTCGCCTTGTATGAAGAGAGAGAGCCGTTTTAGGCACCTGATGTCATAACTCACATGGGAAAAAAAAAATCTCCGTTGATATAGGATAGAAAATTCAAAAGAGTCCAGCTGTGAGCACAAAGTTTTTATTATTCAATGGCTTTGCTGAACAGGTGAGTGGAGTTTATCCTAAGGCTCTTTATGGATCTGGTAAATGATTTCTTATCAGAAAGAAATCAGTACCATTGCACGCCCTGTTAAATTGGATATTACTGGATTTGAGTTATTCGTCATAACAAAAGTAGGAAACGTGGTGCTATTTTGTGATGATTGCCAAGCATCGGAAGAATTCAAAAGGAATCGTGGATCATAATTCTATAACTTTTCTACGCTGACTGGATATTAGGGCTATACTAAAGAATTCCTAACTTTTATGTAGGCATCCAATAAAGGAATAAAATAACCTAGCTTCTCCGTACGCCGTTTTCTAAAGTTTTTTTTTTTTAACGCCAGATCTTTAATAGTCGCATGAGGTGAGGTCGATAACAACAACCCTTTGTTTGGCTAACCGTAAATTGCCTTCCTACGTAATCTTTTTGACTTTTCAATCAAAATAAAATTGATTTTATTTTTCACACGGATTATTGATCTATTTTTTCGAAACTATATAGCTAACAAAGTAGCCAGCAAATGTTGAAAAACTTCCATGACCCTGGATCGAGATTATTTGAAATGTTTTCATTAACGGATATTTCCATTATTTGATTGATCGTAGATAACCTGGCTGCGAAGTTCTGATAAGGCCAAGTTTCCCGTTTTGTGTTGCAACCAAAAACTCAATTCCTTTTATTTTTGATTTATTTATCTTGATGGCGAGTTTTGAGATTCCTAAAACCTATAAATTTCGCAACTTGAATCCTAAGGATGTTTTAGTTCCACGAGAATAACGCTGGGTTGCGAACGCTCACCAGTTCATTGTTGCCCGACAGACCCACATCAGCAGGTCACGATGCGGTTCTTCTGCCTCGCGGTTTTATTTTGTATGTTTCATAAGACAACATTTCTTTCTGCGACGCTTTAGCGTTTGAACTAGTGAAATCTCTGAGCTAGCATGAAGAAATTAAACGTTTCATATAGCATTTTCCTTAAGGGAAAGTCCAAAACCCTCAATCAGGTCAATTCTTTAAGTTTAATGGACGTCATCTTCCAGGTAAGACAAAATGGCGTTGCATATCTACCTCGATAACCATATTTACTTGACAAGGAACGATGAAATACATATCATCGTTCTCCTCGATAATCGAGCCCATGATTAAATTCTATGTCCTTTAGTCCTAACCACTCTTTTCCATACAACAAAGATGTCACCGAATACACCCAATATCACTCCCAACACTAACAGATTCAATTGTTTTTGAAAACCTGCAAGAGTATTAAACAGGATGTATAACTCCGCGTAAAAGAATAGGTTTTTACATACAATATTATTAAGAGATATTTTATTAATAAATTATATTACAAAGTTTCCATAAGAAATACAACCATTTTTTTTTCCCTCACTCCATCTACCTTTCTAGATTCTGTGACATATAGTTGCCCAATGGGACCTGAATTTCTCACATCAGTGGATTTGTTGGATACATTTTGAAACCCTATACCGCTATTGGCCGTTAAAGTTTTCCTAAAAATGTTAAACCCGGGCCTTTCAAACTTAGGTTTTTTTTGGGGGGGTCCAGTTTATAATTTACAAAACTTTTACGCACCGTATACTTGTATGTATAACCTGATCGCCCACCGGCATATTTCTTTTTAGTTGGCTAGCGAGTTTTAATCATGATTTTTTTTTCATTAGGATCTGTGCTTCTTCTAAATTCTTACGCAAGTTATTATTATTATCGACTTATGCTTGCAATCCATAACATCCTTTAGGAGGGATTATTTGATAAATTTAGTTGTAGGCTTTTTAAGATGTGGAAAAGGCGTTTTCCGGCCGTGGGATACCGTACAGTGCCTCGGTACGTGTCATTTTTAAATAGACACGTGGATACGAGTGGATTAAGGTGTGCTTTAGTACCGCAGGTTATGGCATTCCCCAGTGTTGGGATCTGCCCCCCCTAGGTTGACCCTTAAAATGTTTGAAAAAAAACCCTTACGAAATTTTGCCCTTTTCCACTAGCCCAGTTTAGACTCCTGGGTGATAGATCACTGGGTATTTGACTTTCTTTTATACTAAGGAATCTCGCACAAGGAGTTAAGGAAATTGATTATTGAACTCCCCGCCCGAGTCCTGAGATAATGATTGTGTGGAATTCCATGTTTACAAATGTAGCACTCGTACAAAAACTTCCTAGCGCACTCAAACCGCGGTTTTTTGTTTTAAGCGCGTATAAGTTTCTGTATAATCGAGTCAAAGCGTCCTATAATTACTATGAGGAGGTGCTTATTTCCTCTGTCTGACCCTCGTAGAATCACCTGTTAAGAAATCTAAATGTTAACTCTTTTCAAAGGGCTTTTGATTTTGGCACGGGGTAAGCCCCTAGGCCTGGACAGTGTCTTCGTGTGCCACCTTTGTATTCTTGACAAGTGGGCGGACAATTTGCTATGTTGCTTTTTTGTTTTTTATATCTTCAAGCATCGTTATGCCAAATAAAATAAGGATTTGGCTTTCCTGTGACATCAGGTTATAAACCCGGCATAGTCCGTGTCAGTGGATTTTCATGCAAACCACTTTAAGACAGTGGTAATGAGTGAGATAGGCACCACCACCTGGTTTGGTTATTCAACTGGCGGTTTTTTTTGAGGTTTTGTTTTTTTTTTTTTTTTTTTTGTTTTTTTTTTTTTTTTTGGTTTTTGTTTGCCGGGTTTATTTTTGCGGTTTTCCCCTCGTCCACAGATCTACACAGGAGGATTTTCCTGTAGGAAATTTTCATTTAAAAAAAAAAAAATTTTTTTTTTGTTTCTTTTTGGTTTTTTCTTTTGCTTTATTACTTTAAGGTATTCTTCTTTTGCCCTTCGGATTTTCCGTTTAACGCCAATGATGATTTTTTCTATTTGTTTGCGGATCTTTTCTTTGTTCTGTCTGTAATAGTTTCGCAGCTACTCCAGCCCACAATCTTCCTGTTCGGATATAAGTTTTAAACAACGGGCCCATGGGAATGTTGGCAAGATATCTATTAATTCAGCTAATGGCTCGGTACAAGATGAAGAGGGGTTGCGTGAATAATGCGTCAGCAAATGATATTTGCTTTCCCCAGGTAAATACCCGATCCTCGCGCGCCAAAGTCCTGAATGATCATGTGCCACCGAGTTCGCTTGGGGCTGTGACTAAAGCCTTTAAAGAAGTCGGTTTAGGGGCTTATGATCAGTGAGAACCTTGACGGGATAAACCGTATATTATGAACTTAAAGTGCACGAGTGAATTAACAATAGCGAGCCCTTCCTTGTCTATTACTGCATATTTACTTTCGGAAGTCTCAGTTTACGTGAATAAAAAGCTATAGGGAAAAACTGTCTATCATATTGTTGAAGCAATACCCCACCTACTCCTAGGTCTGAGGCGTCTGTTGCTATGAAAAATTCCTTATGAAGTCAGGAAATTTCAAGATAGGAGAACTACACAGTTCATCTTTCAATTATCGAAGCGCCTGTTGATGAATTTCAGACCATACGAAATCTACGCTTTTTTTGCCCTTATAAGAGCGGTTAGGGGAGCGGCTATGATGGAGTAGTTCCTAATGAACCTCCTATAATATCCGCTACACCCTAAAAATTGCTGTATTCCCTTGACGTTAGTAGGTATCGGAAAGTTACGGATAGCCGACACCTTATCGTGGACGACTTTAAGACCTTCACTAGAAACCGTGAAACCTAGATAGACTAGTTCTGTTTTAAAAAATTCACACTTACTTATCTTTACCCTTAAATTATGCTGCCTTAACCTTTGTAACACTAAATCTCCAATTTACGTAAATGCTCTTCTAATGTGTTGGAAAAGATTACTAAGTCATCCATGTTAGGCATGTAGGATATCTCCCAAACAAGTCTCCAAACACGACGTTTATCATACGAGTAAAAGTTATAGGAGCACAACGTAAACCAAAAAGGCATACGCAAAAATTCATAATGTCCCCTGGCTGTGCTGAAGGCAGTGTATGGGATACTTTCTTGTTCCATCGGAATCTGATGAAATCCTTTTAGTAAGTCTAGGCTGGTGAAATATTTATTCTGGCCTAGTAAAGATAGGATATCATCGGTACATGGTACTGGGAATCTGTCAGGGATTGTTTCTTCGTTTAAACGACGAAACAATCCCTGACAGATTCCCAGTACCATGTACCGATGATATCCTATCTTTACTAGGCAATAAAATATTTCACCAGCCTAGACACTAAAAGGATTTCATCAGATTCCGATGGAACAAGAAAGTATCCCACCGCTGCCACCATTTTCTAATGTCTTATCGCTTGGCGATAGACTTTTTGTTTTTTCCTTACGGCTGTTGTCCGTAAGTAATGTTTGGTTCCTCTCATCTCCCTTGGATATCTTAGTAGAGAGGTCTTCTTGTCTAGAGGAGATGATTCAAACAGGCTAGTTGCACAAAGTAACAAACTTATTCTGTAACTCCATACTAGGAGATGCAGCTCGGTCGACGACCGTATAGTTTGAGATTTGGCTTCGAACTGCCATTCTAAAGCATCGCGTCGATAGCGGAACATTAGCTATCTTCATCAATTCATATAAAAACACTACGTAGTTTCGCCGGCTCGGAAGTTACAAGTTTCCGGCGTAGGTTAACAGGTCAACCTCTTCCCATGGAAGTTGTTGTGCCAAAGTTATCTAACATAAAAATGTTGACAAAGCTTTGAGCTAGATCAGGCTACTGCAGACAACGCATAGCGTAATCTAAGGTGTGCTTTGGTCACGTAGAACCCTCCTAATGCCATGACCCCAGGTCACTGGTTTATATATATAATGTAATTCTTACACATGCATTACCTGAGATACAAACTTGAATCTCTCATTACATTGTTTGTGGTCAAGCTCAAAATCTGGGTCATTCAGGTAGTCCCGGTCTATGGTAGTGGATAACGAGTTTAACTGGTAGCCATACAACAGGTGAGAAGGGGTAAGGGCATCGACGGTATCTGGAGAGGTAGCATCCACATATGTAAGAGGTCTATTGTTAATACGACACTCTATCTCAGTGACAGTGGTATTCAGTTCATCAGAATTAATCCTCTTCTTGAATATAGCTTTCTTTAGTGCTGATTTGACACTGCCAACCATCCTCTCATAGAAGCCTCCTTGATGGGGTGCCCTAGGTGTGATGAATGTCCATTTACAATTTTCCCTAGTCAGTGTGGACTGTACGTCAGTGTCATCATACAAAGACTGAATCAAGGAAGAGCCAGTTTTGAAGTTAGTGGCGTTGTCAGAAATCATTCAATGAGGGCAAGATCTTCGTGCCGTGAATCGCCTGAAGGAATTGAGAAAAGCAGTGCTGGTTAAGTCTTTTACCACTTCCAGGTGACAAGCTCGTGTTGAGGTACAAGTGAACACAACTATGTAAACCTTGTCCAGTTCTTTAGTGGCTGGATTGCAGATAAGAATTTGTCCAGTCAAATCTACTCCGGTCACCTCAAATGGCCGGAGACTGTTCACTCTGCAAGCTGGTAGAGGTGGCAGAGGAGGCCTGCGAAAGACAGGTCCTTCCAGACGGTTACATAGATGACACTTTGTTTTCATCTTCTTGACACACTGTCTCAGTCTTGGTATCCAGTATTCTTCTCTCACCTTGCAAATTGTGTCTTGAACGCCTGCATGAAGAACATTTTCATGTGTTTGAATGACTATAAGTCCAGTCAAAGGAGAATTTGGAGGTAAAAGCAGAGGAAATTTACTGCTATATGGAAGGTGGTCCGCATTTTGTAGTCTCCCAGTGCATCGCAAAAGTCCACTCTCATCCAGGAACAAGCCTAGACATTTAATTCTGGTTGGAATTTTGTGGGAATTCTTGTTAAGGTATGACAACTCCTCCTCTGGGAAATACTGACTCTGTGTGAAGCCAATAAGAATTCGTAATGCTTCAGAGTTCTGTACTTCGACATTTTCAGAGTTTACGGGTCCCGAGTTCTTAGTTGTACGATTCCCAATGGTACGTTTAAGGAGCCTAGTGAACTTAATTACTAACTTAGTGACATTTATAAGTTTAGGAAGGGAAGCGAACCTGCAGATCTCTATGGGACAAGTAGCTTCTTCACTAACAACTGTAGTTAAAACTTCTTCAGGTGTTTCAGGTGGGTAGCATGTAGATACTTCTGCCTGCTCTGGCCACATCTCTGGGTTCGGGAGCCAACTTGGGCCATGGCACCAAATTTTACTTTTCTTAAATTGCTGCATGGAAATTCCTCTAGAGACAAGGTCTGCTGGGTTTTCTTCACCAGGTAAATAGAGGTACCTCACTTCAGTGACCTGACTTATCTCATTCACCCTGTTGCGGACATAGACGTTTTCAGATTTGTTGTTCTGATTCCAGTGTAGGGCAACTTTACTGTCAGACCATATGACAGTGTCAGTAATCTTGACACCATCGGTAGTGAAAACGGTTCTGAGGTAGTCAGCTATTTTGACTGCACTATAGTTGGCAGTCAGCTCAAGTTGTGGTATGCTTTTCTTTTTGAGAGGGGCGACTCTTGCTTTAGAGAAAACCAGGTTGGCACCTTCGTGTTGGTCCATCAAATAGGCTGCAGCCCCATAGGCCTTTTCACTAGCATGACAGAATACGTGAGGAGAGTAGTTGGTCCCTCTGTTGGCTGTGAAGCGTGGGAATTCCTGGTATGATATGTTCTCAAGGTATTTCTTGATCTTCGACCACTCTTCTTGAAGTTCTGGTGGCAAAACATCATCCCACCTTTTACATAGTTTCCAGATCTTTTGCATAAGAACTTTGGCTCGTACAACTATCGTAGCAAACAATCCTAGAGGGTCAAATACTTTTGAAAGGTTGCTCAAAAGTAGCCGTTTGGTAAGTGGAGCTTCCTCAAAGGTAGGGGGTTTTATGCTTAAGTGGTCAGTCTTGTAGTTCCAATGAAGTCCTAGAACTTTGACAAGATCTGAGCCTTCTGTTGTTCCATCACCTTCTTGTTTTACCATTTCGTTGAAGGTTGGGTCATTACTAATCCATTCTCTTAAAGGCATTCCGGCATCTGACAGAACTTCCTTTGCAACCTTGTAAAGGTTGTAGAGGCTGACTGTTGTAGGTAAGGAACCAATTAAGTTGTCCACTTAAAACTTGGTCATGAGGAAACTAACTTCAGGTGAAGTGGGGTAGGTTTCGAAGTGATGTTGCAAGGTCGACTGGAGTAGAAAAGGCGAGCAGGTGGCTCCAAAGAGAACTGATCTAAACCTATAGGCTTGGAGAGACTTTTCATTGTTAAAATCTTTTAGCCAGATGAAACGTGTATAATCACGATCTCTAGGTTGGAGACCTACCTGTAAGAAGGCTTTGCTGATGTCTGCTGATACCGCAAATGGGTCGAGACGGAATTTCAACAACAAGTCGGTTAGATGACTAGTCAAGGATGGGCCAGAGTATAAGCAATCATTCCGACTAGGGGCCTGCTTGTCCATCCGGGCACTTGCATCAAACACAATACGAATGGGCGTCGTAGTTGAATCCTTAATCACAGGTAAATGGGGTAAGTAGTGGACATTTGTCTGTTTTTGGTCTTCTTCTGGCACTGTTTCAATGAAGCCGAGAGACAGTTGTTCTTTGATGATCTGGTCATAAATTTCCAGATATTTATTAGTTTGTTTCAGCTTGTGAATAGTACTGTTCAGTCTTTTCCTCGAGAGTGCTAAGTTGGTAGGGAGTTGTTTCTTATCGACTTTCCAGGGGAGAGATACCTCATATCGTCCTTCAACCATATTGATGGAATTCTTGAATTCTTCCAGTACAAATTTATCCTCAGGTGACATATCTTGATCAACAATTCCGACTGATTCTAGGGTCCAAAGCTGTTGGATGGGGTCTTCAGCAAATTTGCTATCAGACATCTCAAGTGGTATCTCTAGAGCAGCTTTGGAAGGTTCATCAACTGCTAGTCTCATTACAGTTACAGAATGAGCACTGATAGGGGTGTCATTACTGGGCAGTTTACCAGCGACCAGATATCCTAAGGAGGACTCAATCAGGTTCACTCCGTTTGCTTGTGGAGAATGGATGAAGTCAAAGTAGTGATCTATGCCAACAAGGAGTTTCACCTGGTCAATCTGACTACTTGACAAGTTAGGATCAGCTAGGGTGACATTCTGGCTCTTCAGTTCAGACACTATCTTACAGAGTCCACGAGGCCTAGCGCTCTGAGGTAGTTTAGGTACAACAATAGCCTTTAAAGTTACAAGGCTGTCATCGTTTACCCTGACAGGTACAGTGACCGTACTATATTCTCTAGGTTCTTTGGTATCCCAGGACCCACTGATGCTCAGTTGGACAGGATTGTCTCGTACAAGTTTACACTCTTCCACTGCCTCTTGCGTGATGAAGGTGCGTTGCGCCCCAGAATCAAACAGTGATCTAAGTTCCTTGGTGTTGCCTGAGGGTGGACACACCACTTTCATTAAGGCGATAGGGAGAATTCCACTCGTTTGTGACTTTAAGTCTTTGTCACTGTCATTGTCTCCACAATAGTTCACAGCAGAGACTTCAGTTGAGGAATCAGGGCACAATGCTGAATGGTGTAGTCCAGTTTTACATGACAGACATTTGTGGAACTTTACAAGACAATCGGTTGTCTTATGGTTAGGTGAAGTGCATTTCATGCAACGATTTTGTGCGGTAAGTCTTGAAATGCACTCTTGCGTGGTCTTGTAAATGTCACACTGGTAGGCTTTATGTTCTGGTCTATCACAAAATACACAACTTTGAGTTCTAGCGGTCTTATTAGGCTGGCCTGGAGTGACGGAAATACTCAGATTCGTAACATCATTTTTCTTAGGGGTGTAAGAACTAACCTGAGTTTTGGTCTGATTACCTGGTCTATTGGAACTTTGGTTAGGCTTGGGTTTCCTATGGGAGTAATCCCTGGGTTCAAAATCCAAAGAAGACAAGGTCAGGATTATCTTTCCTAGCCCCTCTCTAATGTCTAGGAGTGAGGGGTAGTCCCGTCCACATTTGTTTTGGATTTGTTCTTTCACCTTGCCAGGTAGTTTTTGGAAAACTAAAGGACCAAGTGTCCAGGTACAGTGATCCGAATTAGGTTTGTTTCTTTCTATGCCTCTAACATATTGTTCAAGTTTAGCCCGGAAGCCACGTAGTGAATCCAGATCTGCAGAAGGTCTAGGCAGGCCTGCTACTTGACAAATTAGAGATGAGGTTATTTTCTCTGGATCAGCATAAGTTTTCTTCAACATGTCAATGGCGTCTAAATAGTTTTCATTCGTGACAAGGATATTTTTAATCAGAGCTAGAGCTTCACCCTTCAAACATCCCTTCAGGTAATTAAATTTGTCAACAGCTCTCAAGTCTGGACGAGAGTGAACGTTAGACTCGAAAACATCCCAAAAGGGGGGCATTCTCCATCGATCCCTTCATATTCTGGTAGTGATAAAGACGGCAACTTAACCTAATGCCATGGCCTAAACTCTGTTGCAATACTCTGGGGTTTGGCTTCCATGCAAATGATTTTTAGTTTCTCCAAAACTTCAGTGCTCTGTATGATGACTTGGTTGGCATGACGCCGCTTTGCAGTGAGCTGTGTTCTATCAGGGTCTTTCTCAGAGAACCCTTCTTCTCCAAGTTGAACTAAGTACTTAAAGTTGAGTTCTTCATACTTCTTTATTTGAGATTCTAGCCTAAGACGATATGTCTCCAAGGTCGAGGACTCAACATCACTTGCCCTTTGAATCAGGTCGGCAGCGCTTTTGCATAAATCCTTGCAGGTTTAATCATGGAGTTGGAGGGAATATGCTAATTGTGTCGCAGACATTTTATGAGTTTAAAAGGTAACAAAGCAAAAAATCCCTGGACAACAACACAGGCCTTCAAACATCCCGCTGAGGATGCCAATCTTCCTTTGTGGGAAATTTGTTTCACTCAGTGGGAAGATTGAAGGAATATACTCTACAAAATTACGAGGGTAATTCCTTCCACTGAGTGTTCTCTAGTAATTTAGTAAATGGTATAAAACGGGCTGTTAAGCACACAATTCTTCCGTGCGCCTAACGTGTTTTCAGAACTGTGCCAGAAAATCCAAAGGATTAATAATTGCTTTGTAAGTTTAAGTAAGATAGTTAAATTCAGGTAAGAGTAATTTAGGTAAATGCAATTAATCTAATAGGGACTATGAATAAATCAAACCAAGGCCGTAAAATTCCCAGGGCAGTTCAGTTTGGTCCCAGAATTCAAATAAGTTCCGACCCGGTTAAAGTAAAATTAAAGTAAACTAATCCCAAATAGTAATGCTAAATAAACAGACAGACCTAATTTTGACTAAATTTTCTACTACGCACATGTAATTATATAAACCCTTGTAAAATTGTTCAATCTGAGTCTATGCCTACTTAATTCTCATAAACTCCAATATTACAATAGCCTAACTACGTAAAAGGGCTCAAAATTTAGTTAAGGTAAAGAAAACAGTGTATTACGTCTTGAATAAGTAAGCTAAGTTAAATACGTAAGTTAAACGTTAAAAGACAAAACCGCTTCCTAACGAAATGACCGTTGGTTCAAATCAGCCGTCCAATAATGGCGGTCTAGCCTTTGTGGAAAATTAGTATGTTGACCTACCTTTAAGTTAACCTTGTTTGGACACACACCTCTTAATTCACTCCTAAACTAAAAAACACATCCTATATATTTAATCAGCAAACCCAGCGACCTCTAATTACATTCGTGGAAATAAATTGGTACGTTGACAAGAAATGTTATTTTAGGTACTTACCGAATTTTTCCGCCGACCGATCAGTGAATGGCCGTTTTAAGTTTTGGTTGCAGATAAGGATATTCGGATAGGATATGGGTTAGGATGGGTACAAACAGGAAAGGAGATCATACAAACCAATTATCTAAAGGGTTATTAATTTCTAAAACCCTACACCATATAAATTAAACTCAAGACGAAAGTTTACGAAACAAGTTCGTCCGTCTCGGTTGCTGTCTGTTTGAACAAGGCCCCAAAAACCCGCGCCCGGCCTATGCCTACCCCTCGAAAAGGCCTATGTCAGGTCAATGGTTCTTATCACTCCCTAAATCAATTAAATAATTTCTTAAATAATTTGAAGGGACAGTTAAATCTATTTATTAAATCTATCTATCAAATATTTTAAAATGCTAAATAAAGTTAATCAAGTTATTCAAAATATAATATTAATTTAACTGCAGAGCTTATACTAAAGAAAATGGGGTATAGTTATTTTGTAGCTCTTAGCAGTGACTTCGTTAAAGGTTAGAAAATGTATCTGTACAAATAAATTTACAACAGCCTGTACGGATTTGTAAGGTAAAAGGTGAAAAAAAATAAAAATCTAGTTACGAAATTCACGGAAACTCAACGTGAAACGTGACAAAATAATGTGAATGCGGAATCTCACGCAATCACGATTTTGTAAACAAACGAAAAAAATCTGGTCACAAATTCATGGAATCCTCACGTGAAAGCACGGGAAATAAAGAACGAAAATGCGGAAACTCAACGCACTTACGGGTTTGTAAAAAAAAAAAATCTGGTCATGGAATTCATGGAATCCTCATGTGAAAACGTGGCAAATAAAGAACGTAAATGAGGAAACTCAACGTAATTACCGGTTTGTAAAAAAAAAAAAATCTGGTCACGGAATTCACGGAATCCTCACGTGAAAACATGGCAAATAAAGAACGTAAATGCGGAAACTCAACGCAATTACGGGTTTGTAAAAGAAAAAAAAATCTGGTCACGGAATTCACGGAATACTCACGGGAAAACGTGGCAAATACAATTATAAAAAAAAAATGGATATGGGATCTCCCTTTTGTTTGTTTTTAATAGATATTGTCTCTAGGATGGAGACAGGAATTAATAAAATATATTCTTTTCTTTGCTACCAACGCAAATCCCTTGAACCTAGCTTTGCTCAGAAGACCAAGAATAACCTCTCTAACGCTATAAAATATACTGCCCTTTTTCCCACCCCTGTTCTTTTTCCCCGCTCTCGCAACCTTAAAACCCTACTGTCTGCGAACTTAAAACCCTGGAGAATTTAGACGCATGCGGCCTGTCTAGACAAGGGACGGGAGAATGAATTACGTGCCTTTGTTCGAGATGCAAAAGTATTTGCCCTTATTTGGTTACTTTCTGCACAGACAATAACGGAAAGAAAAAGTTTACCTTTAATTTTACTTATCCTAACGTTAAGAATGTTTTGCTTTTCTGACTGATTGACTCGTCTATCTTTTGTTAATGGATGGAGCGGGATCAGGATAGGTTTCGGGCCATGTGGCTGGAGGATTTAAAGGTCCTATCCCGTTTAGACATGCGAGGTTCACCAGCGAGAGAGAGAGAGAGCTCACTAGCGCGCATTGTTTCACATAAAAAAAATAACACACGAAATTACCTTTACAACGCAGGATTTGCAATTAACTAGCAGATATTTTCATTTTGAAACTTACTCCCTAACCTCTGTTCTTCATGCAATGGCACATAACATTAATTTCTCTCTCGATCTGGGGTTTATCAGCCTAAACGTGGTCTCTTTTCTATCGCTACATAGGCAGTCAGATTTTATATATCCCTAACTAGAATAACTAGTTCTAGACAAATACTAGAAAATAAAATAAAATTTACCTTATTCCTGTTGTGGAGAATTTTGAAACCTTGCCTTTGCTTGCTCATAAAAATATTAAGGAATTCAGATTCGTTTCTTTCGTGATTTTAGCTTAACAATCGCTACAACGAAATCCTGGCAAGGTCGCCATTATTCAAAATTCCACCTCGTCTTCTCCCAGAAAATACACTTACATTGAAGATTTAGGCCTTTACTAGAGGACAATGGGTTTGAACAAGAAAAAAAAAGGTTGAAGAAGGAGGAATTTTTACATAAAAGCTGAACTCTAGTTTTAAAAGCACTGTATTTACATAAATTGACAGAGGTCCAGGAAACACAAAGGTAAGAGAACTTCTCTCAGTCTACCAGGACACGTGGGGGGGAGCAGCCCGGACACGTGTTTAGGAAAATTGCGCAACGGAGCAAAATTGCAAGCTTGAAGGAATTCCAAGTTCTACCACAGCCAGGCACAGTGTTTGCCTGCAAATAGAAGGGCATAGGTATGAGGCAGGGCACACGTGGGGCGAACTCTACTCACTGTTTCTCTCAATCAAAAGGCCACTCAGGGGGAAATGAAATGACTGGGAAATTTATACAGCGAAACTATTTCGTGGGCTTTATTCACTAGGGTAATAGTACTGGGTATCACATGGGAGTAATTACAGAATTGGGCCCAGATGGCAAAGGGGAATGAAACTCTGCACAAGTTGCCTTGGAAAATGAAATGAAATACAGACAAAGATAAAACAATTCCCTGGTTGAAATGGAAATTCCCTTACAGTACCTTTTTGTGATGAAGCTGGCTGCCTCCTTCTCTAAGTCACGACACTATGGACTGTTAAAAGTATACTTGGGCTTCCTAAAGCATGGAAAGCAGGCCCGTCCCGGGGGGGGGGGGGGGTGGGGGTGGGCGGCAGTGGCGTCTGGTAAGGGGCCAGTGATCTGACCTAGTCTAGGTCCCGTCCGTGTTCTGAGGCTCTTCTCCTGGATCCAAGGCCTTTTAAAGAGGTCTCTCTGTAGGGGGTAATTCCAAGCACCAATGGGAGAAGAGGATAGCTTTTCAAAAGAAAAAGGGAGAATGGAGAGAATGGGTTCTTTTCCAAGTGGAAGGGGCAACTTGTAAAAAATAGATGCATTAAACTTGGGTTAAAGATTATTTCTTTTCCTTGTTTCTAGCTAAATCTTGAACAATATATATATATAGATATATATATATATAGATATATATATATATATATATATATATATATATAAAGCACTGGACAGGGTTAGGATGTAACCTTCTGGATTACCATGACATTAATAATTATAGTTTTAAAATTCTCTATTCACATGCCTTATACTTTTCAGTTTCTGTAGTACATTATATATCGTTACCACTTTCCCTTAAATAGTACAGACGGCCAACGAAGAATTGGCGTAGTTTCTTAATTCAATGTTCGTTATGGAAATATTGCCATATGCAGGTGCCAGATTATTTACTTAACAATAAATAACATTTCCTTTCAAAGGTGCTATACTTGAAATAAATTACATAAGAACTGAGTAGACTTATTCAATGCATTAAAGATAATTATTTTGCAAAGTAAGGAAAATATATACCGATGGGTCCACGATTTCTAATTTTATTCTCAACTCTAGCTTCGTGACAGCATACTGAAGATTTTGAAGTTGGCTTTGGTGCCGCTCGAGTCTTGACTCAACGTATTGTACTGCACTGGGGTGTTGTCATTTCGTCTCCTACAGCCGATAAATAATACATCAAGGCATTAACATTCTTTGAAAACGATGTTTAGTTAAACTAATTTTGTCCTTTGATCAATAATATAATTTGCATGACACATTTAGTGGGCCTAAACTGGACTTCTGATTTTCCCACATGATTTGCCTAGGTCTATTTTCAGCAGTATACTCCTCTCGGATACGTAATATTTATGAATATTTAAATGCGCCATATAAGGGATATATATTATATATATATACAATATATTTATGAATATTTAAATCGACAATATATATATATATATATATATATTATATATATATATATTATATATATTTGATCTTTTTGTAGCTATTCATTTCTTCTAAATAGAAATTAATTCAAATTAGTTTCACATGTATACCTACTAGACCTACTACCATAAGCATATTATAAGTAGCTGAAAGGATAAGAAATATGAAAGGTGACGTTCTCGTTTAAGTCTATTTCATGTTTTTTTTTTTTTTTTTTTTTTTTCAAGAAAACCTACTGCTTAAATCAAAGGGTTGCTCTTGACGGCTACAGGGTGTAACACGAGTGTATGCACATATTTTGTGGAATTAAATATAAAGTTTCTTTGAACAGAAAATATTTTATAAACATGCATTTTAAGGCGTCCGTTGTCGGTGCGGGGAATTTTAAAATAACCGTTATCATTAATGATACTTTCACGAGATGGAGTTCGTAGTGAGAAGTCGGATCGAGTCGCCTGAGACATAGAAGTGAGCGGAGGTGGCGTATAGGAGTGATGGAAGGATTAGGCCGATGTTAATGAAGTATCTCCCAATAAAATGTATTCTTTAGGTTTTGAAGAAAAAATGCATGCATCATTGAAACCGTTTCCCTCCCTATCCGTGGTATTCACTGGCCACCGATAAAAAACAAAACAAGAAGAGTAAGCCTAACAGAATCTCTCATCCGTCAAAGATAAGTTTGCTTATTCATTAGACTTATTCATTAGACAACTATCAAAGACTTCAAGACACCAGTCATAAGCGTAGAGCTAGTTATGATTCCTGGTTCAGCAATGTCGTGGCGAGGCACTAGAATTCAAAGTTCACAAATGAATATTGCTCAGCAACATTTACGCTACTGTATCGTCTTGCTCTCATGTGGTGCTTCGAGGTGTTCCACCTCTAGGCCCATGTTCCAAATTTTGCCGTTCTTTAAACAATTTTATTCATCTATGTATGATTCTCTCAGGTTTATTAAGCTTTCTTGATATCTCTCCAACAGGAACTTGCACCGAATGCAGTGCAATAATTCTCTCGCTCATCGAGAGATGTTTCTTAGACCGATAAATGACTCATTGACATTAGATTCCCGTGCACATAACATCAAAAGCAATAGAGTGAGGTCGTCTGGTTCACACTGTTTAAATATCGTTTTTTTTTTCTTTTTCTTTTTTTATTTGATAGCATTTTGTGAGATTTTAATGTTTTCTGTAAAATTTAACAAACGGAATAGTTCAACTACCTTCAACTTAATATTGAAACTATAATTTAAGGACTAAGTTTATGCGATACTACTAGTGATAGGTGTCTCCTATCTATTTGGTAATATCAATGGTTGTGATATAACGTTTTTTATCACTTCGTTTCGTTCACATCAATTTTGCTATATGGAAAATAGTTTTACACAATAACATAACATAATGTTCTAAAGATATCAGTGACTTTTTAACGTCATTACACATGATTTCTTCCATCTTTGAAAAGAAAAATAGATAAATAAGGCATGAATCGTGCGTCAGGCAGGTGAACGAAAAATTATGAAACTCTGCCACGAGTTTTTTGGCCGACAGTACTGTCGGCCAAAAAACTATTGGCAGAGTTTCATAATTTTTCGTTCACCTGCCTGACGCACGATTCATGCCTTATTTATCAATTTTTCTTTTCAAAAATGAAAGAAATCATACGTAATGACGTTAAAAACAGTCACTGATATCTTTAGAACATTATGTTATGTTATTGTGTCAAAATATTTTCCATATAGCAAAATTGACGTGAACGAAACGAAGTGATAAAAAACGTCATATCACAACCATAGATATATATTACCAAATAGATAAGTGATACCTATCACTAGTAGTATCGCATAAACATAGTCCTTAAATTATCATTTCAATATTAAGTTGAAGGTAGTTGGACTATTTCATTTGTTAAATTTTACAGAAAACATTGGATTCTCACAAAATGCTATCAAATTTAAAAACAAAAAGAAAAAAAAAACGATATCCTAACAGTGTGAACCAGGCGACCTCACTCATTGCTTTTGATGTTATGTGCACGGGAATCTAATGTCAATGTGTCATTTATCGGTCTAAGAAACATCCCTCGATGAGCGAGAGAATTATTGCACTGCAATCGGTGCAAGTTCCTGTTGGAGAGAAATCAAGAAAGCCTAATAAACCGGAGAGAATCATACATAGATGAATCAAATTGTTTAAAGAACGGCAAAATTTGGAACATGGGCCTAGAGGTGGAACACCTCGAAGCCCCACAGGAGATCAAGACAATACAGTACTTACTGTAAATGTTGCTGAGCAACATTCATTTGTGAATTTTGAATTCTAGTGCCTCGTCACGACATTGCTGAACCAGGAATCATAACTAGCTCTATGCATATGACTGGTGTCTGATGAATACTTTAGATGGAGAGGAAGAGATTTTTAAATCTACACTTGAAATCTTTGATAGTTGTCTAATGAATAAGTCTAATGAATAAGCAAACTTATCTTTGATGGATGAGAGATTCAGTTAGGCTTACTCTTTTTGTTTTGTTTTTTATCGGTGGCCAGTGAATACCACGGATAGGGAGGGAAACGTTTTCAATGATGCATGCATTCTTTTCTTCAAACCTAAAGAATACATTTTATTGGGAGATACTTTATTAACTTCGGCCTAATCCTTCCATCACTCCTATACGCCACCTCCGCTCTCTTCTACATCTCAGGCGACTAGATCCAACTTCTCACTACGAACTCCATCAGGTGAAAGCACCACTAATGATAACGGTTATTTTAAAATTGCCCGCACCGACAACGTACGCCTTAAAATGCATGTTTATAAAATATTCTCTGTTCAAAGAAACTTTATCTTTCATTCCACAAAATATGTGCATACACTCGTGTTACGCCCTGTAGCCGTCAAAGAGCAAACCCTTTATTAAAGCAGTAGGTTTTTCTCGAAAAAAAAAAAAAAAAAAAAAAAACATATGAAATAGACCTAAACGAGAACGTCACCTTTCATATTTCTTATCCTTTCAGCTACTATAATATGCTAATGGTAGTAGGTCTAGGTATACACGTGAAATTAATTTGAATTAATTTCTCTTTAGAAGAAATTAATAGCTACAGAAAGATCAGCCTAAGAAAGCTTTACGGAAAGTAAGCCTTTCTTAATGTATTCGTCAGTTTTGACTCCCACAGCTTTCCAACGAGTCCAAATGAAACAGGATGATATGCAAGGAATTCGGTAAAAAATAAGACTGAATTATATTCGTTTGATTTTTTTAATATTGCTTTTTGACTTTGAGTAGCTAGGTCTGAGTTAATTATGTTAAGCAATTATGAAAAGGATAAGAAGAAAGGCGAACATGGCTAATAAAACAAGAATAACGGGAATAGTCAAATAAAGCAGATAATATATGAACTTATATATATCTATATATATAGATATATATATATTATATATATATATATATTGTCGATTTAAATATTCATTAATATTACGTATCCGAGAGAGTATAGACCTAGGCTAATCATGTGGGAAAATCAGAAGTCCAATTTAAGCCCGCTAAATGTGTCATGCAAATTATTTTATTGATCAAAGGACAAAATTAGTTTAACTAAACATCATTTTCAAAGAATGTTAACGCCTTGATGTATTATTTATGGCTGTAGGAGACGAAATGACAACACCCCAGTGCAGTACGATACGTTGAGTCAAGACTCGAGCGGCAGCAAAGCCAACTTCAAAATCTTCGGTATGGTGTCACGAAGCTAGAGTGGACCCATCTGTATATATTTTCCTTACTTTGCAAAATAATTATCTTTAATACGTTGAATAAGTCTACTCTATTCTAATGTAATTTATTTCAAGTATAGCACCTTTGAAAGGAAATGTTATTTATTGTTAAGTAAATAATCTGGCATCTGCATATGGCAATATTTCCATAACGAACAATGAATTAAGAAACTACGCCAATTCTTCGTTGGCCGTCTGTACATATATCCCTACTCAGCCTTTAAAAAAAAATTGTTAAAGCCTCTGCAAGTCTGGCCAAAGTATTTTTAATATAACCCACACATTTTTTCCCTACAACAAAAGATTAAAATTAAATTTTAGGCACCTTTTCGAAGAATTTAGACTTCCCTCCAAAGTCTTTGCAATTGTCTGGTTTTCGGGGAGTAACAATTCAAATCCTGGAAGGCTATACGTGAACCTGGATACCATCTTCGATGAACCATTATGAAATTACTGGTTGGAATTGTTTCTATAATAAAAATTATGACGTTTGCAACATCGGGCCAAATTTCCAAGGATGAATAGGTCTAGAAGCAGAATCGTTTGCAGACTTTAAACCGTACATATCAGTGCGAAATTATAAACCTCAAATACGCAATTCGCCCAGAATAAGATGAAAATTATTACAATTAATATAAACAAAATAAATATCAACCTTACCTGGATATAAGGAAGGTATAGCCATGATGACACTTGGACATTGTCACTGAAAAAGGTTCAAAACTTCAGTCGTCCTTCAGTCACCTCCTGTTCTTTGTGTTGCCATTTTGTGGCTTTTCCGGCATATAATAAGCATTTTACGACGCTCTCCAACTAGCTGGAAAAATAATAATGGTATATAGTGACATATAATCACTATCACACTTATAGCGTATAAGTTAGATATACAAATATATAGTAAAGTACGTGAATTATATTTAAAGCAGTTACCTGCAACTTGAGTTAACCACCGTCGACATCTACTGGGCAGAAAAACAGTTAAAGCAAATATGAGTCTATTGCATCTTCCCTATCAGTTAATAGATCGTATCGAGTTATCTGATGCAACTTGCACTGCGGTTGTTCGTAATTTAGAGGCTTCAAGCTTCAAAATGGTTAATCAGAAACTTTCCAATAAGCTTCCACATTGGTAACAGAACTTGAGACTATACCAAGCTGTTTAACAACTCTCTCTCCTATTTTCTGAGTGACGCGAAATTGTGGATTTGACAGTTAATATGGACTATGCCGTATATGATTCTTCGAGTTTGTTTAATTGCTGGTTCCATAAACGTAAAACCCAAAACAGATTTTATGCTGAGCTGTAGGCCTACCTCTTCGGGTATCATTTTATCACATTTCCCGTGTATTCGTCATCATCTCAAAATGAACAATAAAGAAACCAGAATGAAATTATCAATTTGATAAAATTACTAGTCTCAACAGCAGTAGGAATCGGAATTTAATATGGAATTTAAGCCAGAGGCCAAGCAATGGGACCTATGAGGTCATTCAGCGTTGAAAGGGATAAAGGTTAGCTATTATTCCTCTCTTTTGACCCATTGGTTGTAATGTAATTAAACAGTAAACGGTATTCAACACTGGCCTGATGGTTAATCGTATTTGCTTAATCACACTGTCATGTTTATCTCTCCAAACAATCCTTAACTTCGCTCAAAATCACTCCCTTCAAATGAGCAATGCACCATAACTTCCCAGTATCATCTCTCCCTTATCTTCCCGGAAATGCTTACACAATAACGCAAACATGCCTTCTTAACCGAATGATTGTATTACGTCACACTGCTTTTTATAGACCGCCTTTACCAACTTAAACTTTAAGTAACCCACGATCTTGGAGCAGCCTACAGTCTCATTTTCACTACGGATTAATATTCATCACCTCCTCCCCTAATTCATGCTGTTAATTGCAAATGATCGACAGCCTAACAGAGATTTTAATGATGAGTAAATTACTCGGAATAAGTAGATAAGTAGCCATGGTCCCAATATGGCGGCTGAAGTGACCTGCGTTCTTTAGTCCAACCTGCAAGTGTTGCTATAGATTTTGCAATTTATAACTATCCAACTTGCTTTATTTTTACCGATTAATTGAAAACCAATAATTCAAGTTAGCCTTATGCGAATCTATCATAACAATAAGAAATTCCCTGTAGGTGAAGAACTGTCAGAATTCTAACCTAAGTCAGCCACTATCCTTCTAGGCCTAGGGCTAGATGTAGATTAACTTATTTACATATACTATTTCTAACTGAGGCTTTGGGTATATAAAATAATGCTACAGGCTAAAGAAAAAAGTTTTTTTTATCCATTCCAAATAATTAGGTTAGCCTAACCAAACTTGGACCACGTCAAGGGGGATGAAAAAAAAAAAAACTAAGTTAGACAACACCATACTATATGACTAGGTATACTGAAACGACACACATGTCGTTTGCGTTGCAACTTAATGGACTTTCCTGCCTTCTTTTATGGTTCGTTTGCTTGCAGTTACGCCGTTTACGATATATAAGACTGAAAAGTACAATTCACTACACCACCTACTCCAAGTAACTGTTGCTAATTGCTATATCTTCTATTAGTTTCTACCAAAGTGCACTCTCGTTTTCTTTGGCTGGATTTAATTCGACTGATTTTGATTTATGGGTCTGTCTGAAGACCTGGTTTTCTTCCGCTTTCATTATTTTTCGAGTTTCTTGGTCGAATGGAAATATGACAGCAGACAAACAGAAATAGATTTAGTACCGTGCAAAACATAGTAATCATTCAGCAAAAAGATTTTATTACCTAACCGAAGAAATTTTTTCAGAGGTCTAATTCCAGAGTTACCTCATCTCACCTCATTAATAACGTAGATTTAACCAACCACAGCATTTTAACATTACAATATAATCATACATGAGTCTATAACTGGTAAACAAATCCAAAAAATAAATAATAAAAACAAATCCGATGGCAACAAACGGCAGAATAAATTTACAATAGTTTATTTCTAAATATCCCAACTGAATGAAAAGAGAAAACGGATATAAATTTTATGGTAAACTACAATAACAAGATTCATCTTTACCTACGACACAAATAAGTAGACACGCAGGTTATTTTGCGATATCACAAGTAAATGGAGACGCCAAGACGTGGTAGAGAACGCTTATAAGAAACTAAAACTATTCCACATTGAACATTTCACGCCATCTTTACGTGTCATTTGATTAATTCAAATAAAAATTGGAAAACTCACAAAACTTATAAAGCCATGTATAGTACCACCACTGTCCAAAATATGGACAAACCAAGTTGGCGTTTATAATAAAACCTGATAAAATCCAACGTATAACAACTGGAAAGTGCTCATAAGAGCTTTTTTTGTATGAAATAGTACATTAAACATACAATAACCTATAATTACAATTATTAACACAGTACTCTTCCATTTTTATAAATTTTTGAAGATAGTTCTTTGACCTACAGGACGAGAGCATTACGTCAATGGCTAACGTAAGGAAGAATTCCATATTAAAACATATCAATTGTACCATCAACTCTTAGGTATGCAAACCGTACTACGAATACGCTCTTGTTGTGAAAGTAAAGTTACTTTACACGTGAAATTTGGCATATATTTTTTATAAAGCCTTGCAGTTTGGAAGTAAAGTTACTTTACACGTAAAATTTAGCATAATTTATTTTTTTTTATAAAGCCTTGTATGTTTTCCTTGCCAAATCGAACGCCATGATTATGCAAAACATCCACACTTTAGTGCTACAGGACATTTCACTGTCTTTGTTCCTAGATATTTTTTTTTTCATGGGTCCTCCTTCTCTTCCCTTAAGGGCGTCCCCAAACCGCCTCTGTCCTTCCCCGAGCCCTCCGCGCCCCCATGAGTTTGAAGCCGCGGCATTTGAGCATGTGGGCGTACTTCCAGAACTGCCTCTGCTTCGACAGTTTGGCTGCAAGAGAGACATGTGTGGAAGTTAGTTATCCATAGTATTTCAAAATGAACTCTGTGTGTGTGTGTGTTTGTGTGTTTTAGGATAAAAAAAAAGTCTGCGTGTGTGTTTTAGGGTAAAATAAAAGCCGGGGAATGGGTGACCCTACTACAAAAATATATTAGTTTTAATCTCTAGATTTTTTGGTTTTTAGAAGACAGTTGCATAATTTTTTTCGAGATCAAACATTGCTATTCTCTCTCTCTCTCTCTCAGTTTATTATCATTATTATCCTTTTTTGACGTGGACGGAGGGGCCATGGTGTTAGGACCTTGGCTACACGAGGACTAAGGGTTATCAACCCCCTTACCCATCTCCCCCAAACCCCCGTCCCTCAAATCCCCCTATTTAATGGGGTCGACTTCTTTTAGTATTTTTCTTAATCCAGAGAGGTATCTCGTCACCTGCCATTCTCCTGGTAAGCTTTGAGAAGGTCGACAGCTTTAGAGTCTCTGTGTGTGTGTGTGTGTGTGTGTGTGTGTGTGTGTGTGTGTGTGTGTGTGTGTGTGTGTGTGTGTGTGTGTAGTCTCCCCAAGTCTCTCTCTCGTAAGCCGAACGCAAGACTGAAATACAAAACGAGAATTACTTTTGGTATGGTGCAATTCCATGCCGATCTGTCGAACGTTGTCGAGCAGTTTGGGCGAAGTGGCGAAGACGTCGCGGAAGAAGCCCAACTCGGCTTTCTCGACGTCCATCTTCAGGTAGTCGACGGTGGAGTTCGACATTCCCAGCTTCTTCAGGATGTTCTCGTAACGGTCGATCTGAGGGAATTCGCAGCCGAAAGACAATTACATCACTGTGGTGGTCCACGCTTTCCCTCTCTCTCTCTCTCTCTTATATATATATATAATATATATATATATATATATATATATATATATAAAAAGAGAGAGAGAGAGAGAGAGAGAGAGAGAGAGAGAGAGAGAGAGAGAGAGAGAGAGATGTTTACTTATATATTATTAAACAATAGCTAAGCGACATATCTGAGCATTCAGGTCATGTTTTCGTCTGGAAAATTTGCAGATTCGTATCAAGATTGGGTGATCCATTTTGCAAATAAACAAATAAATAAATAAATAAACAATTAAATAAAAAATAAATAAATAAAATGTTTTGGTGTTCCTGCCTCAATTTATGTATATATAGTATACGTTATATATATAAAAAAAATATTAAATGTCTCACCTTGAAGCGTCCTTTCTTCCCGCCAAGAAAGCTTTTGGTGTGCTTGACATACCCGATGCCCAGACTATAGAAGCGGACATTCGGTGACCTCTGGTGGTCCGGCAGGCCATTGGTGGGGTCAAATGCGTATACCTGGTCATAAAAAAGACACATTATTATTATTATTATTATTATTATTATTATTATTACTACTACTACTACTATATAGGTAGTAGACCCTCTTTCAAACATGTAGTATTGAATGTTATTGTTGCATCAGCTTCATTACAATTTATTATTATTATGGAAGGCCCCAGCGGAGCCAGTGACTGACCTTACATCCGAACTCGGCCATGGCGTCGTCGAAGGACCACTCATGGCAGATTCCGAAGGACAGGACGCGACAGTCCCCCGGGGTGAGTCCGAAGCGGGAGTCAAGGCAGACGCCCTTCCTGCCGTCTCCCACCCCAAAGGCTTTCTTGGAGGAAAAGGAGAAGAAGAAGATGAAGGTCATTGACAGGTAGACTTATTCTGAATAATAATAATAATGATAAAAATGAAGGACAAGAAGAAGACAGGATTCAAGAGATGGGTTTATTGAAGAAAGAGGAGGAGGAGGAGGAGGAGGGATTCGAGAGATGGACTTGCTGAAGAAGAAGAAAGAAGAAGATGAAGGTAATTGACAGGTGGATTTTCACTGAATAATAATATGATAAAAATGAAGGACAAGAAGACAGGATTCGAGAGATGGATTTATTGAAGAAGAAGAAGATGAAGTAGAAGAAGACGACGACGAAGAAGAAGAAGAACAAGATGACGCAGAAGAAAAAGACGAAGAAGAAGAAGAACAAGACGACGAAGAAGAAGAACAAGACGACGAAGGCGAAGAAGAAGAAGAAGAAGACGAAGAGGAAGAAGAAGAAGAAGAACAAGACGACGAAGAAGAAGAACAAGACGACGAAGACGAAGAAGAAGAAGAAGAAGACGAAGAGGAAGAAGAAGAGGACGAAGAAAAAGAAGAAGAAGACGACGAAGAAGGAAGAAGAAGAAGCGAAGACGAAGACGAATAAGAAGAAGAAGAAGAAGAAGAGGAGAAGAAGAAGACGACGACGAAGAAGAAGACGAAGAAGAAGAAGAAGAAGAAGAAGAAGAAGACGACGAAGAAGAAGACGAAGAAGAAGAAGAAGAAGAAAGAGGAGGAGGAGGGATACTCACGAAATTAGCGCACTTGTATTCCCTTCGTCCCAGGTGCTGGAAAAACTGCTTCGAGCTCAGCAGGGCGGGTACTTTGCACCCAGCTGGTTTGTCGATATTCTCGTCTGAATAGAGGGACAAAAAAAATCTGTTAAATAAAAAAAAGGACACTTTGTGGATAAACTTAGGTGGTTCTCCCGAAGGAGATCTGGGAAGATCATTCTTACTGATTTCTCCGGAAGTAGCAGCGGGAGGGTGAGATTTATCCATGGAAATTGACAAACCATGACGGGATCCAATTTCTTAAAAGTTTTGCAATACAACGCCAGGTTTTACCTTAATTTAATGCAGAGTGGTCAAATTCAGCGGCTAAAATTAGTTATACTAGCACTTTACCAGTCCTTACTAAAAACATATTCATCTGCTCCACGTAAGTGACTCGCTAGTGTTTTTTAACTATTATGTATGATAAATTCGTAAAGTAACTAAGTCTACGGGCATAACCAGCCCCGTTTCATCGGGCAGAACCCGCTCCGTTTCAGGGAATCTCTTCTCATCCCCACCCCCTTCGGAGCGAGAGGTGGGAGGTAGGATGAAACCCCCATTATAAACTATCTTTGGGGTCCCCACTATAACCCTGCCAAGTTTCATGCCCATAGGACCAGCCGTTTGGCCATGATTGAATGACAGACGGACGGACAGACATAACGCCCCTCGTTCAAATGGCCTTTTCAGGTTTGGGAAAGGTAATAAATGAATCTGGAAATCACTAGTCGCCAATTTACCTTGTTTGGTCAAGGAGATGTCTTGCAGCGTCGTCTCTTCTTTGACGCCAGCAGTAGCCAGGGTGCTGTTGCTTTCCTCTGGCCCTGGTGCTCCGTCTGTAGCAGGCTCATCTACTCCAAAGCTGCCCTGGGAGCTAGGCTTTTCCATTTCCTGTCCTGGAGAAATAGAACGAGTAAGGGAGCCGTTTCAAAGGATAATCTCTACAACTACTACTACTACTACTGAATGCGGTTTCCTGTCCTGTAGAAATAGAAGAGTAAGGGAGCCGTTTCAACAGATAATTTCTACAACTACTACTGAATGCAGTTTCCTGTCCTGTAGAAATAGAAGAGAGTAAGGGAGCCGTTTCAACGGATAATTTCTACAACTACTACTACTACTACTGAATGCAGTTTCCTGTCCTGGAGAAATAGAACGAGTAAGGGAGCCGTTTCAAAGGATAATCTGCAACTACGTACTACTACTACTACTGACAGTTCTCATCTCGACGATGAATTTGGCAGGAAACAGTTGATGTGATGGAAATAACGTCATTTTTTTTTCTATTGTCCAAACAACCTGATACAGACGCAGTTACATGGGACCAAAGTTTGGTTAAAAGAGGACCCCCCAAAAAAAAATAGTAAAAAAAAAGATATGTTCGTGTGACATTCAGTGTCTCTTTAATTGCTACTCAGTTTCATCAATTTGGCATCAAACTATTTTGAACTCATTTCCTTCTCATTTCTCTCAGACGGGACGTCACAATCTCTTCAAATATCAGGACAGGCTTGGGAAACTATCACGCGACTAGATCAAGACAAGAAGAACTGTGATAAAAAAAAAAAAACTTAGCAAGACTAAAGAAAAACCCACCTCTGGTTTCGACGAGACCGTAGGGATCCCGGATCCAGACTGACCGTAAGTTTCTGTCGAGTTTGAAAAAAAACAAAAAAAAAAAACTTATCGAAAAAAATTGCAAATGGCGACATCTACGGGAGGGGTAACTTGAAGGAACAAGAGAGAGAGAGAGAGAGAGAAGAGAGAGAGAGAGAGAGAGGGACATATTCGCCTACTGAAATGTGCAATGCTATATAGAAGTCAGATGAAACCAGAGGGGAAAAAGTTGGCAGAACTGAGTAACTTGACAAAGTTAGAGAAATAATATTTAAATAAAAGCACCCAAAAGAATAATCGAGAAATAAAGGGCAAATCTATTTCATTTTTAATTTTGACAGGTTGTCCTAAATATCCAAATATAAATATATATATATATATATATATATATATATATATATATATATATATATATATATATATATATATATATATATATATATATATATATATATATATATATATATAATATATATATATATATATATATATATATATATATATATATATATATATATATATATAAATATATATATATATATATATATATATATATATATATATATATATATATATATATATATATATGTATGTATATATATATATATATATATATATATATACATATATATATATATAATATATATATATATATATATATATATATTAAGACCAAAAGGAAAACTGAACTCACAGAAGGGCGACTCCAAGGACGAGGGCAAAGATCATCATCCATCCAAGACCGCTGCATCTTCGCCTCGTTGGGGTCAAGGTCAACATGGGTCCTACTAGTTTCCCTCATAGGATAAAAAATGAAATGCTTCATGAAAAAATAGTTTGTATTATAACATTCTTCCTACTGGCGCCTTATCCCATGAACAAGGGCATCTCCAAAGGACATTCAGTTTTAATTCCTTTACATCAAACTTCCAATTATACACACTTTTCTCGAAGGCTTAGTGGGCCCTGTATTGGTAGAAATGAAGGGGAAATTCCTTTGGAAGTTTCGATTCCACGGCAGTCAGTGGGCCAGGTGTGGATGAACTTGAAGGGGAAAGCGAGTTGACTGGGTATTTCATTGACTGATCACTTGGTTGGCTGATTGACTGTTTCAGTGACTGATCAGCTGAGTGGCTGACAATTTCAGTGACTGATCAGCCTACTGACTGTTCCTCAGCTGACTATTTCATTCACTGATCAGCTGACTGGCTGACTACTTCATTGAATGATTTATCAGCTGATGCTTCATTGACTTATCAGCTGACTCGCTGACTATTTCAGTGGCTGATCAGCTAACTAATTCATTGACTGATCAGCTGACTATTTCACTGACTGATCAGCTGACTGGCTGACTATTTCACTGACTGATCAGCTGACAGCTTCATTGACTGATCAGCTGACTATTTCACTGACTGATCAGCTGACTGGCTGACAGCTTCATTCACTGATCAGCTGACTATTTCACTAACTGATCAGCTGACTGGCTGCCCATTTCATCGAGTGATCACGGACTGTTCAGCTGACTGAATGGCGCTCTCTCTCTCTCTCTCTCTCCATTTCGCCAGGACATTCATGAATAGATAAAAATAACGAGGCAGGTGTGGTCATTAGGCAAATGAAAGTGACTGTCACTAGTTCTGCATAATCCCCCCTCTCTCTCTCTCTCTCTGCAGAGGTCTCAGTGCCATTAATTAATTCACTGGTTTACAAAGAAATTGAGGCAAGCACAAAAATACCCGTTTTTACCTAATTTGGGGGGGGGGGGGGGGGCTGAATTCAAATTTGAAATCTGTTTTTACTCATCACTAGTTTTTTTTTTTAGATATGAACAGTGTGCATTTTGTGCATATACGGTACATAAAGGCGTATATGCATTCAGGGTTAATTCTAATATTGTGAGACTTATGGCTTATTTTTTAGTTATTATGCACTAAATGTAAGTGATAGCATTACATTATATATATAATTATATATCAAGACGGATTTTGGCAGTTAGGGCAGCAGGTCTCAATCCACACTCAGTAGTGCTCTGGCAGTCATTGGAAGATATTGAGTCTACATATTCAGGAACAAGTGGCAACAAGCCACACTGGATCACGCAAGAAGACCTGAATGATCTTGCTCGTGATTTGTATCTGTCAAAACAGCAGTCAGAGCTCTTGGCTTCTCGGCTTAAACAGTGGAACCTAGTCCAGGAAGATGTAAGGATCACCAGTTTCAGGAATCGGAACAAAGACCTTGCATCCTTTTTCGACATGGAAAACAAGTTGTGCTACTGCACAAACATACCTGGCTTGTTCACGTCCCTTGGTTTGCCACATAATCCTTCAGACTGGCGTCTTTTCATAGACTCTTCCAAGCGAAGTCTCAAGGCTGTGCTTCTGCACAACGGGAATATATATCCCAGCATTCCCATTGCACACACTGTCCATCTAAAGGAGTCCTATGACAATATGGAGCTTCTTTTAGAAGCTATTAAGTACAGCGAGTACCAATGGAGTCTGTGTGGGGACCTCAAGGTCATTGGTCTTCTTATGGGTATACAAGCGGGCTTCACAAAGTACTGTTGTTTTCTCTGTCTCTGGGAAAGTCGAGCTGTATCCCAGCATTACAAGCAGAAAGACTGGGGGTCTAGAAGCACTTTTGTTCCTGGCGAACACAGCATCAAGGGGAATCCTCTGATGGACATGAATAAGGTGCTTCTTCCTCCTCCTCACATCAAGCTTGGTTTGATGAAGAATTTCGTGAAGGCGTTGGACAAAAATGGTGCTGCCTTCCAACACTTGTCTACTGTGTTCCCAGGTCTTAGTGCTGCTAAGCTCAAAGAGGGCATCTTTGTCGGACCTCAGATCCGAGAAGTGCTGAAGGATACTGATTTTGAGGAGCTTCTTAACTTAAAGGAACTGAGAGCATGGGAAGCATTCAAGTCAGTCTGTAGTGGCTTCCTTGGTAACACACGCGTACCAGATTACCAAGCCTGTATTGAAAAGTTGCTAAAGTCTTACGAGGATATGGGGTGCCGAATGTCACTCAAGATTCATTTTCTCCATTCCCACCTCAACTTCTTCCCGCCAAACCTTGGAGCAGTGAGTGATGAGCATGGAGAAAGATTCCACCAAGACATTACGAAGATGGAGAGCAACTATCAAGGCAAATGGATCCCCGGCATGATGGGAGACTTCTGCTGGATGCTCTTGCGTGACATCCCGGAGGCAAAATACACCAGATCTTCTAAGAAAACACACTTTTGACTGTCTGTGGTACTATGAATTGTGTAATTGTGTCATCCAAGTATATTGATTCAATCAGTGTTCTTTATCTATCCTGTTTTATCTGTTATAAGCTGCTGCAACTCTTGAAATGTGCACATATATTCTCTGTTTATACTAAAATGAGACTATTTAAAAGCCAGAAAACTAGAGGTGATAGAGCAAAACTATTTATAAATTTGAATTCAGCACACCCAAATTAGCAAAAAACACCTGTCCCCATTCTTGCCTCAGACCAAATTTTTTTTTTATTTGTAAACCTTTGAAATTAATCAGTTCACACAGGTCTGTAATTTGTAGGTAATTTCCCTCTCTTTCTCTCCAGAGGTCTCAATACCATAATACCATTACGTACGTATAGGTAATAGCAGCCCACACAAGTAATGATGAATTGACACGTAACACAAGTAATTATCTCTCTCTCGACCATGTCATTACGTCCAGTCAATAATTTAGTCTATCAGTCAAGTTTATATATGACCCATAACATAACTGCAGTTTATTATTCAGTAGCGAATCATATTTATACACATTAAATCTAGTATATATTTTTTATTTCTTACCTTCTCTGCTGATTCCTTACTGACCTAATACGAGGAACTTTGTCTAAGGTAGCGAGTGCGGGTGTTTCTTCACTGGACGGAGTCTCCGGTGTGACTGACAATCCTTCTCCAGTGTCGGCTTCAAGACGCTAATTTGCATCATAAGATGGTGGCCAAATTAGCATTCAGCTTTCGTTAATTTTAATTTTAACCTTTCGTTTTTTTAATTTTATTCATTTTATTCAATTTTTCACGAGTATTTTTTTAATCTTGTTCCTTTTTCTTCATCGTATCAGCGGTTATTAATTTTTACATTTTTTTTTTTTTAGCGTAGGTCTAAAACCTAACTACTAGTAAGTCCTTGACTTTCTGTTCGCGCCTGTGAGAGATACGTTATTTCTCTCTCTCTCTCTCTCTCTCTCTCTCTCTCTCTCTCTCTCTCTATTCAGTCATAAAGAGGTGTGACGGAAATGGGCTACAAATGATGGTAAAGTAAAAAAGCGTGTCTCGCTACAACTGGAGAGCGCCATTTTTTTTTTTTTTTTTTTTTTGTGGCTCAAGTAATCTTGCGCAGATGTCTCGAAGCTGATGACGATCCTAGGAAAGGACGCTTAGTAAGCTCATCAAGCTTTTGCACAGCTTAAGCTTGAAGATATTCCGAGGAACGCCAAGAATCAAGTTGGAAATTTGATGAGAACATCTCAGAAGTCGCCTGAAACAGCTGGATGTGGTTGGAATCGAGAAAGCTCATACGTCATCAAAAGCCGTTTAGCCTAGAGACGAAGAAAAGTGTGGCTAGTATACCCATCCTTGGCACTTTTTGAGAGATGGGGCAGCATGACGGGGGTAGACTGCTCAAAAATGAAAGGGCCACAAGACGGACTGATGTAAAATTCTCTGACATTTCTAGTTTATTTTTCTTTTTTACCCTAACTCCTTTGCCCATCTTCGTACTACACATCCTTTAGACCTATATACCAGTTCTTTCCCAGTATTTCCACGAACTTTAGTTTTCATTCCAATTAACAAATTATTCTTGCTCTCAATAGCATCGGTGATGACTGTGTATGGTTCCCGAGTGTATTTTGCTAAGCAAAACAACCTCCTCTTTTTGTTTTTGTAAGTCTAACTCTTGTTATCAGTCTATGACTCACAAGTGTTCTAGGGCTGATTAAGGCTTAGGTTTGGTTTTCAGGTGTCCCAATTATGATAGCAATTATGATAATGATCCGGTATATATTACGGCGGCATTCGTAAGGTACTATTTCCCGCGGAAGATGGGCTTGAATGGCTTCTTCAGTCCTATAAATGGACGTCACGAACATTGCGTTCAGTGAAAATATAATTCATACATTCACATCTAATTACATCACTCATACATTACCCACACGAACCAATTATGGCGGTGTCTGTCATTCATACTAGGTCCAGCTGTCGTTCAAATTCAACCTTAAGGGTACACAAGTCATAAAAAAATGCAGCAAAACCTGTGTATCTGCTGTTCGAAATGGGTGTAAATGGGCGTTTTTTCCACTATTATTCTTGGACGCAGTTAAATTTTAGATATTCTTTTAAAATACCATTTTAAATCGTCAGCTTTTCAAGTTCCTCCTATCCCTTCCAATCTGAGCAATAATGGCTGCCTTGTGCTCGTGGATATCCAATGATTCAAAAGAGGTGTTTTCCTGAGTGATTCTTTCCCCTCCAGATATTTTTCTGAAATGCTCTCAAAGCAGGAAACTTCTCCAATGACGGATTTTTCAGATAATTTTAGTCACCTACTCTTCAGTGCCTCCAGAGGCCTACTGTGGCCCTCTGGCTCTGACAGAATCACAACCAACACGGGAAGATAATCATAAAATGGCAGTGAATAACGTAGAAGAAAACGGGCAAAGGCTTCTAGAAGATAAACAGGAAATAACAATTATACATATAATATGAAACTTTAACAAATGAACACAGAACTTAGACCATTTGTAGTCACTGACAACATAAATAACACTCTGAGTTACAACCGGTGATATGTTACAGTCCTCATCTCTCAACGCAGGGGGGTCTCCTCCCTCCCTGCATTGTAAGTGTCATCACAGTGTTTGTCTTCCTTCTTGTACAGCAGCACATTTTTATGTTCCTTCTCCTCCTCCTCCTCCTTCTGGGACCCAGATGCGTCCAGACTAAGGGCGCCCCCAGACTATCTCGGTGCGTTCGTCTTTGAACTGGCGAGCATCCATGAGCTTGAAGCCGTGGCAAGCTAGCCGATGGTAATAGTCCCAGAACAGTTCTTTGTAGCCTTTGACATCTAAGGAGGGGGAAAAAAAGCCAAAGGTTTGAGTTATGTTGTCATAAACTTCGTTGGAGAATGTCTACCAGGGTCCTGGTTCGAAGCATTCTCGAGATTAATTCTAAAATCCTCCTCACAAATCTTTCGCACACTCTCTGACATAGTGTGGAATCTGTCATTACCCAAAGAGAACCGCCCACCAGTATTCTTTAGTTTTTTTGCCTCCATCCTACTGATTCTTTCGTTTTTTTTGCTTCCATCCTACTAATTTTTTTTTTTTTTTTGCCTCCATCCTACTGAACCCCAACAGTTATACTTGACGTAGGCGCCAGTGTTCTGCCTCCTGTGGACTCTTCAGTGCTCACAAACTTTGCCAACTGAGTGACAGAAAAGGATAAGAGATTTTCCAATGAACAGGCTGACATCCAGGTCTACACAATCAGTGTGAGCAGTCCCAACTGGCAATTCCCAAGTTTCATTCAAAGGAAAATCTGCAGAGAATAAAAAAACCTAGAAATTTTCGTACCATAATGCGTCTCCATGCCAATCTGCTTGATGTTGGCCAACAGATGTGGAGTGTTGGTGAAAATATCGTAGAAGAACTTCAGCTCCGAGCGCTCAACATCCATTTTGAGGTAATCGATGACAGAGTCCAACAGGCCGATTCTCTTCAAGATTTTTTCGTATGTTTCCAGCTGGGTGAAAAAGACAGGAGCAGGTTAACGTCCCTCCAGAGGAAATGGCAGAAGATACTGAAGGAGACTGATTTTTAGGTGACAAATTCTGGCAATGGTGTTCTACGGAAATCGATTATATTATTCATTCTCCTACAGGAACTGAATACAGAGTTTAAGCCAAAGGCCAAGCGGCGGGGCCTATGAGATCATTAAGCGCTGAAAGGGAAATCAACAGGAAAAAGGTCTGAGGTGTAACAAGTTGCACTATGAATCAATTGTTAGGAGAGTTCCGGAAAGTATAAGATGGCAGAGAGAGAGAATATGAATTAATGTACAGTAAAAGACATGAAAAGTGTACATTTAGGGGCCGAAGGGACGCTACAAAGAACCTCAAGTAATGCCAACAGTGCACAACATGAGGTGCACTGACGGCACTCACCCCTATGAGATCATTTTCCTATAGAACTCAAAAATGCCTTTTATACCACGTGAGATCGTCTGGCAGGAATTGAGTCATTTCATGCAGAACTCGAATGTCAATTGAGATTTTACCCTGCAAGACCTCCTCCTTATGGGAGCTGTTTCCGTCTGGTTGCTGATGCCCAGGTTGAAGAACTTGACATTTGGCGCGTGTTGGTGATCGCTCTTCCCAATACTCGGGTCAAAACTGTACACCTGATCGAAGAGAAATGGATGAGGACCTTTGACATACTCCTGAAAGAATCTTGAGAAGTGTTATGAAGTTTTGTGTGAGGAGATAAAACTCCATAACACTGTAACATGTCGCCATGACAGGGCGACCCACTTGAAACAGGATGACAGAAAACGGCGGTAGTCTGGGCGTTAGCCTAACTCCTAACTGACACTTGTTTGCTATCGGTATAGGTACAGGTTAGCCTGATTCCTATCTGACACCTGATTGTGATTGGTATAGGTACAGTCTAGCCATTAGCCTAACTCCTAACTGACACCTGATTGCAATTGGTATAGGTAATCTCTCAGTTATCTGAATTAACGAAGCCAAGCCCCTGTCGGATCAAGGCAAAATCCGGATAAGGGCAAGAAGAAAAAAAAAAAAAAACTACAAGGATGTAAATCAGCAACTCGGTAGTATGATTCGTCCCACTACCTTGTCAACACTGCATGACTATAAACACTTAATATACTTATAAGCAACAACCAACGCACTTTAAACTGAGACCTCTTTGCACAAGGCAACTATCTACCTTGTTTTCCCATATTTGTAACAAAATATACTGTATAAATACACTTTGAAAGAAGGGGAACCCCTTCTTTTCCCTCTCTTTTTAGACAGCGGATTTCTATCGGTTGTTGCCATATCTTAGTACCATGCACAAGATATGGACTGTAGTAAGTGTGAACTATTGGCCTATGCTGCGTGTTGCACTTCCAGCTTTCATTTGCGTGAATCAAACAGCTATGTCACATCAGTACTGAATCCATTTATTTTGTATTGACATCATCCTTATAATCGTAACATGACAAACTTATCACCCGCCAGCGGCAATGCTTGACGCTACGCCATTTAAAGCTCTTTTGTTTTCTCTTTTAGTTAGTGACCCTTTTACGATTGTCGCACGTATCGGAGCGATCCACATGTAAATATATTACTGCTGTTGATATCACATTGCGACAAAGGTCTTCATGAACGCTGTCACAGCTGTTGGCAACACGCCGAGCCATTTACAACTCATCTCTTCTCCAACCACTTGCTACGAAATATCAGGTGTGGGTCGCTGTTTCGTTTGGGCTGTCAATTTCTTAATGGTTTTAGCAACTTTATCCGCTAGAATTATAACAAAACACAAAAATAAAAATGAAAAAATACAGTAAAAATTAAATTGAAAGCATTGTACAATAAAAATGGGAGAGGAGTTTGTGTTTGCGCATGCGTATATTATATAGGTTTGAATGGAATTGAATATATACAGTTTAGGCCAAAGGCCAAGTACTGGGACTTATGAGGTCATTCAGCGCTGGAAAGGAAATTGACTGTTGGTTAGGTTTGAAAGGAGTAACAGGAAAACCTCAAAGTAGTTACTATATGAAATAATCGTTAGTAAGGGGTGGATAGCCAGACGGAAGAAAGATAATAAGAATGGAGGTACGGTAAAAGGAACAAAAGGGGTCTCAGCTAATGGCCAAGGGAACGCGTATAAGGGGTAGCTATAGGTTTTAATGTAACGGTATGAGTTGTTCTCCCACACTTTCTTTTTGTAGTTCCTCGTTGGACGAGTCGGTTACGTGCTCCACTACCGATCTCATTGTCCCGGTTCGATTCCCCGCTCTGCCAACAAGGAATCGGGGAATTTATTTCTGGTGATAGAAATTCGTTTCTCAGTGTGGTTCGTATCCCACAGTAAGCTGTAGGTCCAGTTGCTAAGTAACCTGGTAAAACTAAGATATCCTAAACTTTTTCTTTCTTTTTGTGTCATGCTATATTAGTTCATCAGAAGGATCATCAGTACAGTACTCTAATATTCCTTCAATAAAATGTTGGAAAAGCATCAACATTAAAAAAGACAACAAAAAATGTAGCAAAGTCAAATGCCTGCCTACACCTCTCCGTCCATCCCACACCGCAAACCCCCCCACCCACCCACTTTCCAGTTGGGGAAATCCTCCGAGTCCCTCCCCGGCGCCACCCACCTTCAAATACAACCCTTCCTTTTCTCTGGGCGAATTTCCCTGTAGCCTTACTGCTCCCCTCCCACTCCCACTCCCACACCGCCCAACCTCACCTGGGAAACTTTTCCTGGCCATCCACGCCCTCTGAAACCTTTTTCAGACGGTTTATGGGTGTAAGCTGTGCTATCGACATTTTCTTTAGCCCATATCAGAAAGCCATTTTTAAATGTTCTTTAAAATTTAAGTATATTACACATATCTTTGGACCCTGGGGTCCAGTTGTGTCCGGATAATGTCCACGGGTGGATGATGTGTATCCGGATAATGGAAAGATGGCTGAATTTTCTCGTCTCTATCGGTCTACTTCTGAGTGTTACTTACCTTGCAACCATAGGCTCCAAAAGAATCGTCGAACGTCCAGTCATCCTTGATGCCGAAGGAGAGAACGGTGCAGTTGTTTTTGTCGAGAAGGAAGTCTGGGTCCATACAGACGCCTTTGCTGCCATCACCTACTCCAAAATAGACCTGAGAAGGAATATGAAAAGAACTGATTAATAATCATTCTTATCCAATATGGACGAGAGTGTTAGAGGCAGTGTTCAATCTGTTACTAGAGAAATTTTTCCTGTTTTTGTTACTTGAAGGAAAATGTGTTAAGGTATGAATGGAAGTCTAGTTCTAATTCACAGCAGATTTGCATTTTTTTTTTGAGAGATGGCTTATTCCTCCTGTCATTATGTTAAGGTAACCTGTACATCATATTTTTGTGGTGAAGCTAAGAAAAGGGTATCTATCATGCACTTTCTATGTAGCATCATAAATGCAAGACTATCAATAACTTAAGACAATAAACAGCACTGTTTATACTTTCCTTGTAAACATCAACACAATTCACATCATGTTAGACAAAATGCATATAAGATCGCAACAGTGGTGTCCTCTATTATCAGTGACCTTGAATCAACATAAAATTTTCCACATCCCATCCACGAACAAATCCACAAACCACTGCACTGAAGCACAATGTCCTAGAGACTGAACGTATAAGTCACCCTCCACCTAATCTGGGACCTGGGAAAACCTGGCAGTGGCCACTGATGACTCAGAAGGTAGACCTATTGCTCCTCAACCCCATCTCCCGTTAGCTCATACGGACGGCAAAGGTTGTGTTTTGCCAGCGAAGTCTGACGTGCCATGAGCGGGGTTTGACTGGGGGAAACCACCCTGTCAATTCCAGCCAAAACTAATCCTTCTGAGACACAAGGAATTTGTATGTGTTTGAGCATTGCCTATTTTTGGGTAGGTTCAGGCTTGTGTATATCTCTCAAAGAGTATATATGAAAAGTTTGATAAAACACACGCACGAAACACAGCGGATTCCTACAATTTTGGGGAAAATTTGACTGACATTAGCTGAAGCTGCTTGCAATGAAAAATTTACAGTCATATGATTCAACTTGGAGGGCTGGAGGCACGGTTTAAATACTGAAAATACAAAAAAAAAAAATGTCATTTCTATTCCAGATAAAGAAAAGGCACTTAGTCAACACCTGCTGACAATAAAACGAAGTACGGGAATGTGCGCGTACAAGATTTGGGTGAATAACTTCATTCCCTGTACAGGGGAGGCCTCATTACCCGTCAGAGGTTAGACGTTGCATTGACCACAGCACTTGTTTTTCTCTGGATCCATCCCTTTCAACAAAGCAGTTAATTTGTAGAGGCCAACTTCCTTAGTTTTCACTTGACATGAGAACAATTATCGTTTTGTGACTCACCAGTTTCTGACATTCGTATTGCTTTTGAGTCTCATACTGCAGAAATTTTTCGAAGCTCACGTAAGGAGGTGTTACACAAGTTGTGGGATCTGGTACCAATTCTGAAAGAAGAAGAATAAAAGAATAGGATAAATTAACAACAACCCTTTTACGAGTCTGATCAGCACAGTCTCTTTCTCTCTCTCTGAGTTAGGTCACTTGTCTTCTGAATTTACCATGTCTAATTCCCCCCCCCCCCCCCCCACCCCTCCCCCCCCCCCCCCCCCCTTCCCAATCTCTCTTGCTATAAACTCCGCTTTCCAAGGTGCGAATGTCGCAGCCTTAGAGGATAGACTCACTCATTCACCCCATTCCTCATCCTTTCAAAGGGTTTGCTCATCCATTCATACCTGGAACTAATCAAGGGATGAAATGACAATCCTGTCACTCTTACCCCACACTGAACCATTCCCCTTCCTCCCTTCCCCCTCCCCTTACAGATCCTCCCTAGGTTCTAATACTAACAGTTTTATACCAGTAATCTCTTTAAAAAAAAGGAACTGTATAGGCCTAAAGAAGGCTTGAATGTCTCTCTAGGCTTACCGAGGCCAAATCTAACATTAATCTGGATCCTGCCTTCGTGGCAAGTATATTTCTCCTTCTCAAAATGACGTTATGAAGTCTTACTCCTAATAAAAAGACAGAATTTGGATGGGAGTGGAACCGGCCCGAGAAGAGCCATTGTTAGGCTCAGAGGTCTGGATAAACTAATCCTTTATAATAATAAGCATGGGGAATGAAACAGAATTATCAAGCCGCCACTATCGCTCAGTTACACCTGCGCAGTCGGCCTGCACAATCAAAACTGAATGCACTACCGTTCAGTTACACCTGCGCAGTTATACCTGTGCAGGCAAAACTGAAGGCTAGTGGATTAAGTTTTACCTGCACATGCCGACACTGCAGGCATAACTGCGCAGGGATAACAACACTAGTGAGTTCAGTTTTTCCTGCACAGGCCGACTGTGCAGGCGTAACTTCGTAGGGATAACAGAACACTAGTGGCTTCAGTCTTGTCTGCACAGGCCAGCACTGTAGGCATAACTGCGCAGGGATAACAGAGCACTAGTGGGTTCAGTTTTGCCTGCACAGGCATAACTTCATTCGTATAACAGTTAGCTGCCGGCTTAAGCCTCTACTTACTGATCTCTTCTTCCACTTGTTCCTCCGCCGTACCGGTGACCAACAATGCCTGAAGATGTCGCCTGTTAGAAGTGAGCAGATGCGAGTTTGTATAGAATTCACTTCTGAAGCAGAATTACTATAGATTGTTCACTTAGAGGTAGATTCTTGGGTGAGCCCTATGCCTACGAGGCGTTTGTTGGGCTGCCTCTAATCGGTGGGTACTGGGAGGTAGGCATAGGGCTCACCCAAGAATCTACCTTAAGTGAACCAGCTATAGTATTATTCGTAAAGCACTACAAAGGGCTGTATCATTGTAAGGGCTCACCTGAAAATCTAATATTAAGTGAACCAGCTATATCATTGTAATACTTCTTCAATTCATCATCGAATAGTTACACGTCGGTTATACACAGACACGGAATTTCTATTTCAGGCATAACTGTGGTTACTCGTTACTAAGGTACTGCTTTAATTCAGACAAGCTCTAGGAACATAATTAGGTGAGGCTTTAATTCAGACAAGATCTAAGAATAAAATTAGATAATGCTGTAATTCAGACAAGCTCTAAAAATAAAATTAGGTAAGGCTGTAATTCAGACAAGCTCTAAGTATAAAATTAGGTAAGACTGTAATTCAGACAAGATCTAAGTATAAAATTAGATAAGGCTTTAATTCAGACAAGATCTAAGAACAAAATTTGGTAAGGCTTTGATTCAGACAAGCTCTAAGTATAAAATTAGGTATGGCTTTAATTCAGACAAGCTCTAAGAAAGATGTTGCCATAAACACTCTCTATCCGTCAAAAAGACAATCAAATGTAAAGCTGGTTTAACTTGAAAAATCTATGCACAACGACACATGAAATTCTACGGCAAAAATACAAAATAAACAAAAAATAAATAAATAAATAAATAAAATGTAAAGATAAAATCATGGTCTGCAATCCAGTGCATGAAAGCTAAGGATATATATATATATATATATATATATATATATATTGATATATATATATATATCATATATATATATATATATATATATATATATATATATATATATATATATATATATATATATATCTCCTTAGCTTTCATGCACTGGATTGCAGACCATGATTTTATCTTTACATTTTATTTATTTTTTGTTTATTTTGCATTTTTGCCGTAGAATTTCATGTGTCGTTGAGCATAGATTTTTCAAGTTAAACCAGCTTTACATTTGATTGTCTTTTTGACGGATAGAGAGTGTTTATGGCAATATCTTTCGTAGAGCTTGTCTTAATTAAAGCCTTACCTAATTTTAATACTTAGAGCTTGTGCTGAATAAATACTATATATATAGTGTATAGATATATATTATATATATATCTATATATATATATAGAGCTGTCTGAATAATAAATATATATATATATATGTGTGTATATATATATATATATAATATATATATATATATATATATATATATATATATATATATACATTATATACTTTCTTAAACAGATTCTCAGACACAGCTCGAGTTTGTCTTTTCCTCTGGAGACTGCACATATTTTTCATATTCGGAGCCGAGGATTCTTTTCACTTTTTCATCTGCAGGCTCGGTTCTCTCTCTCTCTCTCTCTCTCTCTCTCTCTCTCTCTCTCTCTCTCTCTCAACAAAGGAGATGCTGTAGGCACAGACTTACAAACGGCTCGTGACGACCACAACCACCAAAAGACACAGGGCAGACTTTAGGACCACCGGACGGAACATTTTCTGACAATCTCCAAACAGGGCGCCGACGAACGATGCTGGCTGACACCACCACCACCACCACAGGGGCTGCTGCTGCTGCTGACGACGAAGAAGGCTTGGCGTAGCTACGAAATAGGGGCAGAAGAAGAAGGGCTCTTGCCTCCTACAGGGCAATAATGGGTTGCTGTAAGGGGGGCCCACTTTCAGCATAGACTGATCAGACTGCTCGAGCGAGCGGCTGGACATGCGAATACAGAATGTGCTAAAAAGATAGCGTGAGCTTTATCCCTCTGGGGGGAATAATTATTATGAAAATTTTACACCTCACCACCTGCCATATACTATGTACGCGAAGGGGTCATCATCATCATCTCGCAGGTGTCACAAACATACCATGTATTCGGGGCACCTGTCCGTTAAGAATAATAAGTGAAAGAAGTCTTCAGGCTCTCTCTCTCTCTCTCTCTCTGAAGTTGCGTAGATTGGTGTCGGGACTATAATTTCGCACAGTTTGGTAATCGTGTCATGCCACCAAAATGGACAGAGAGAGAGAGAGCAAAATTCGAAAGCTGGAAATACGAAGCAGTGATCTATAATAGAAAAGAATAGAATACAGAATTCAGGACAAAGACTCGGCGCCGAAAAGCAGTGATGTATGCGGAGTTCTTGAAACTAGCCTCTGGTCTGGATCAAGAGTATTTTGGGAAACAGACAAAAATGACTGCTTGTTGTTGGATGAGGCAAAGCCACTTAGTCAATGAAGGAGGAGCAGAATACACGCATGACTCTGAAGGAGGAACGCAGAAGAAGGTATAAAGGGCAGGCGCAGAATCGAGTATTTTTTTTTTTTCAAGTGTTTTTACGTTGCAAGGAACCAACGGCTTTACGTGACTTCCGAACCACGTCGAGAGAGAACTTCTTTCACCAGAAATACACATCTCTCACCCCTCAATGGAATGCCCGAGAATCGAACTCGCGGTCACCGGGGTGGCAGGCCAAGGCCATACCAACCATGCCACTGAGGCGCTAGAAATGGGTGTCCTCGAATTTTGTCAATTAGATGGGAGGCCCTGCTGTTACTTTCACCTCACTTTGTCCCTTCTGTTTGCTATTCCAAATGCATCTACTGCTACTACTACACTACTACTACTACTATAGTTGGTTCACTTAAGGTAGATTCTTGGATGAGCCCTATGATTGTGAAACGTTTGTTTGGCGGCAGCTGATTGGCTGGTACCGGGAGGTAGGCAGCTCCCAGCCAATCAGTGGCTGCCAAACAAACATCTCGTAGGGATAGGCTCACCCAAGAATCTACCTTAAGTGAACCAGCTATAGTAGTAGTAGTAGTGGTGGTGGTGGTGGTAGTATCATTATTGATATACTCTTCCCACTCCCTCTACGGTAGTTTTGAGGAATATTCTCGGTAGATAACCTTACCTTACCGTCAGGCTGAAATGCACCGTATCTAGATGACTAGAACTCCAATAAACAGATTTTCTTTCTACACGTTAAAGCTAAATGAATAAATACTTACAACAAAATTCACTTCATTCATCTGTTTCACTTACAGGAAAGCTCCCTGATTGCAATGATCTCATAGTTTTACAATAGGAGAAAATAAACATACATACATACATACATACATACATACATACATACATATATACATACATACATACAGCTACTATCAGTATAATTACATCAAATAAGTCATAACCACATCCGCTACTTATTGCACAGAATCACAAACATGTTCAATACAAGTTGAATACAAGTTACTGACATATTGATAGTTCAAACCAATATTTCATACAGTCATCCAGTACAGACCAAAGGTTCGTTCTCCACTTACAGTTGCTACCTTGTTTTCAACATGTTTGTGATATGTAGGCAATAAGTTGTCGCTGTGTTTTATGACATGTTTGAGGATGCGCCCTATGGGTACAAAGTTGTCGATTTTTTCTCCACTACATCATCCTGTCACTGGCCAGAGCATTAAACACTTACCCTGTCCCCTCTTAAGCCCCTTCCACACTAGCGGGCACTGCCCGGCAGGCAGACACTGTTCCCATAACCCATTCCACTATACCACCCGACCGAGAATGGAGCCAGAACAATACGATTGTCTGGTATCACTGCTCCAGAAGCGAGAGCAAATATAAACAGCTGTAAGTGTCCGATGGACATGCCTGCTAGTGTGGACAGGCCATTACCATGTGGGACAAGGGGTAGCTATGGCAAAGGATGCTGAGAACCAAGCATTCTCCCCTACATTGACACTATTCTTAGGTCAGGAGGGCGTTTTCGTAGAGACGTGTCCTCAGAGAGAAACAAGACGTGTTAATCGCATTTTCATTCTCTAAGTGCTCTAAAAAGAGGCCTAGTAATTAGCAGCTGCGGACTGATTATCAGTGGTGATGACTCTCCCAACCGCGCTGACCCATTAACTGCCATGTTGGAAATGGATCTTTGTCAAACGACACCAGACTTCAAAATGGTGAAGGCGAAGACGAAATGTATTACAAAACCTTAGTGCTAACAAAAAACAAATTATCTCAAGGCAGAAACAGATTTGTGAAAAATAGAAAACAAAGAAAATAGAAAATATCAAAATGAATAGTGAATGATAAGTGATAAATGTCGCCAAGCCCATCAGAACAGAAAGAACGGAATCTAAAACAATTTCGACAGACAAGTGACAGAAAGGCCACTTTGCAGCAGAGACCAAAAGAACAAAGAGCAGTGATCTGGGCAATGTTTTTAATCGGATGAATGACCTTTGTTTAGAGCTGTTGAGAGGAGAAATCAAATACCTTCTTCATATGACCTTAATCCCATCTATAGGGTTGGCAGCTCAAGTCTTCCTTCGGCATCTGTATTTCTACACCCAGCAATTTCATGTCTCTTTTTACCCTCCACGTCCATGTCATACACTTTCTTAACAAGAGCATTCTCATCCCTACAAACCACATGACTATACCACCTCATCCTACTTTCTCTGGTTTATCTGTTTTTTCACAACCGACCAAACTAACAATCCCCCACAAATCTTCTCATTTGTTCACTTTTATTCTTTCCAGCAATGACACTTCAAGGATCCAGCTCAACATTCTCACCAGTCCTATCCAGGGCTCCCTCTCTTTCCTGCACATTGCATACGTTTCTGCACCCTTCAGCAACACTGGTCTGACCACTCTTTTATAGACCTTAATCCTAAGTTTAAAAGGAATCTTGTTAACGATCACACCCCAAAAACCTGCTTCCATTTGGCCCAAGCTGCTTTCATTCTCAGTCGTACCTCTTTCTTTGCTAATGACAAAATCCACGTGCTTAAAACTATTGGTTTGTTTTAATTCCTCGCCATCTCCTGGCCTTATTTGTAGTTCCTCTCTCCTCTGTCCTTGCATCACTAACTTTGATTCCTCTTTCCAGGCACTCCTAACAAGCTCTGTAACTCTCCTGTAGTTCTTCTGTAGCTACATTACTAACTTTGAGCCCTCTTTCCAGGCACTCCTAACAAGCTCTGTAACCCTCCTGTAGTTCTCCAGTATCTACATCACTAACTTTGAGCCCTCTTTCCAGGCACTTCTAACAAGCTCTGTAACTCTCCTGTAGTTCTTCTGCATCTGTTGTTAAAACCAGGTCATCTGTAAGCAGCAGATCTCACAGATTCCCTCTCCAATGCTCACTCAGCACATCTATATTACTCCTACCAAGAAGAAATGGCTTCAAGTTGATCCTCGATGTAACGTGACAACTTCCAACATGCGATCAATGTTCCCAACAATAAAAACACCCTGGATTATTATCTTTTCTGTAGTTGTATCAATTTTAAAAATGCAAGATCTCCTTGATATGGTCAGTGTCACCTGAATGCTGCATTGTTTGTTAAATAAATACTTGGTGTCAGAATACAAATACTGTGTCTAGATTCTGCCTAATTATTCAAAGGACTTGAAGATGGACTGCAGGCACAGGAATGACCTTTGGCCAAAGTACTATTTCTACTGATATCCACATTTTTCCCCCTTCAGCTCTTGCTCAAGGTACAAGAGACGAACATTTCATCTTGACAGCTTCAGAAGGTTGACTCAAAATCCCCCTCATACCTTCCCACTTTGGCTTTCAGAAAAAAAATCCAGTGTCTTACCACTCTTCCGCATCCACACTGCTAGGCGCCTTTTTTGCTTCAACCGTTTTGTAACTGGCCTCTTCTCTCATCCGAGCATCATCATAATTACCTACTCCAAAACATGTAGAGGAATCACCCACTTCAATTCTTCCACTATCAGTATCAACCCTTATTGTTCTTCATACCTCGTTGGGTTAGGTTGAGCTGGCCTCGTGTCATCCTGGGATCCCGCTCTCAGTCCTTCATCTTAACATATTAAAAACCCAAAATATTTTTCTCTACTATAGTCACTTTATTCAGCTTCATTTGTGAAATATAGTGAAAGATACTTAACATTCACCATAACATAGGGACAATGCTGGAAGGTTTTTCACAATCGGCATAGGTACTGTACTTTGTGAAAATTGTACAGTTTCTGCTACCTTGATCATCTATGGTGGTTTTCACTGAAACGTCATCATAAATCAGATACTGTAGTCTTTGTCTCTTGACTTAAAGAATTTGTAGTTACTGATTGATTGAATTATGAAAACTTGGCAGTAAAATTTGGGAAAAAACTGGATGTTGTGATATGTTGCTATGACTGAGAAAGCTTGTGGTCAACAACTGTATATACAAAAATAGGTGGTATGATACCCAGCCTTGGCACTTTTGGGGATGGGGTAGTCTGGCTCAACATCCAAAAGCCACAGTGCATGTGTGTTAGCAACCGTCAGATTGACTGATTTGTGATCATCTGGCGCCTTGACGAGAAATGACAGGAGATATTGGCAGACATTTCCATCGTGTCTCTCTATTTGATCCAGACTCCTTTACCTACCTTTTGTATATTTTCCTTTGACTCGTACCCGTCTTGTTTGTTTGTACGGCGTTTTTACATTGCATGGAACCAGTGGTTATTCAGCTTTATGTGAATTCCTAACCATGTCGAGAGTGAACTTCTATCACCAGAAATACACATCTCTCACTCCTTAATGGAATGCCCGAGAATCAAACTCGCGACCACCGAGATGGCACGCCAACACCATACTGACCACGCCACTGAGGCGCTTGACTCATACTTGTTTCTTTCTAATATTTCCTGACTTGGAAGATTCTTGATTTATATTTTTCTTTCACCAGACAACTTACACGTGCTCTGAACTGTGAAGTGATGACACTTGGATTTCTGAGTATATTTTGCTGAACACATCAAGCTTCCTTCTTTTTCCCTTACCTAAATTATTCAGCACAATGTCTTCATGTGTTCGTCCTCTAATTAACGCCTCATGCATCACTTACACAAACCAATTATTAGCTGAATTAATCCTTACAATCTCAATTTAAGGATACACGACTCAGCAGGAACTGTGTAACTGCTGTGAAAGCCATTCGTTTGAAATGGGTCAGAATGAGTGTTTTTGAAATGATTGTATTATTCTTAACCCTCATCAAATTTTAAGCAGTGTTTATTTTCAGTCGTCAACTTCCCATGTTTCTTCTTCTTCTTCTTCTCTCTCGTGAGTATTAAGTGAGAAAAAAAATACTTTTTCCAGTGTGACTCTTTCTCAAGACCTTTTCCTGAAACACTGTTAAAGAATAAATTGTATCCGATGAAGGCTTCTTCCACATAATTACAGTATACTGGCCTCTGGTCCTGACAGAATTACAATAAACAAAGAAGGAGATGCGTAACATAGCAGTGAATACCTAAGAAAGGACTTTTAGAAGATACACAGGAAACAACACGTATTTACTTATATCATTATAAAATTTAAACAAAGTTTGTGCATGGAACTTAATAGACTTTCTACTGTTATATATAGTATATATAGTACAGTCAGCTCTCCTGACATCGCAAGTGCCTTCAAAGTGCTTGCCTTTCTTCTTGTACAGATCAAAACGATTTTGCTCCTCCTACTGCGTGTTGGGCTCCAGACTAAGGACGTCCCCAGACTATCTCAGTGCGTCCACTGTATTGCCGAGCGTCCATGACCTTGAAGCCGTAACAAGCAAGGCGATGGTAATAGTCCCAGAAGCGTTCTTTTAAGCCTTTCCCACCTAGAATGAAAGGGTTTATATTGTTCGTTTAGTCAGCAGTGAAAGTCCTGTTATAATCTTCAATTAAGAAGAATGTCTTCCAAAGTCCTGTTTACCGAAACACTCTCACTTTGTTTTAAAAACTCCCTAATCTGGCATGTTTCTCACACACCCTTTGCACCATCGCTGACCCAGAGTGATGTTTCTCTTTAAGGAGAGATTTCTGCTAATGTTTACATATTTATTTTCTCCTCGCATCCTACTGAATTCCAAAACTACCGACAGGTTTTAGTGTTTCACTGTTTCTTCAGGAACCTCATAAATTGAATGACGGACAAAGACTGAGACAAAAGGAACTGTCCAGTATTCATAGAAAACAAATTTTTCAAGCAATTTGTAGTTTTCCTAGATATACCGACCAAAGCCTTTCATTTGCAGTACCATTTAGTATCCTACACCATGAGCTGGAAAGGTCACTGAATCTTGGCAAACAAGGTTATTATAAAGGTGGAGATTTGGTGAGAAAGGAGGATTGCCCAAGCTCTCCTCATACATTCCATTCCATGTGGCTACAGGGACAAGGCTGAGAGGTTGCGGTTGGCGAAACATACATAAAAGGCTCTCATTTGTATACAGAGGAAAAATACAAACTGCTTCAATTATGGAGACTTACCCTTGGGAGGGGGATTATCTCCAGGTTAGAGAAGATGAGATCCCAGCTAGGAATGAGAGATTAGAACAATCTCCTACCACTCTTAAGTCAAAGACCAGATGGGTAGGGATCATTTAAACAAAATAGTTGGAGAACCGAGTCTGCTCCGCAAAAGTTGCCAAGTTGCAGAAAGCATTTTTCTGGTTAATTGTCTCTCCTCCTCTCCTTGTTAAAGGCGAGACAGAGGGCGACCCAGTCTAACCTAGTGGAATAGGTGCTAGTAATGCATTCATCTTAATGTCATACGGTTCTAGTGTGTACATCAGCCCAGATACACCCAGGAAGGGGGAAATGGGAAAGGAAGGAATGAGTAACCCTTCATTCCTCATTCTCACCAAGACAAGGACATGCCAAATCTGTATAGTACTCAGATGAGATATGGAAGCCCAGACAGGACCCTGTAAGCAGCCACCACAGGTCTAAAGGTGGTGTCAAGGGGCTTGAGAAACCTTAATGAAGTAAAGGCAGTCTAATTATACCTCTCATCATGATTCAAACGGATTAGAGACTTAGTCAAAAATTCTAGGGCAAAGTGGGGAAGTGCCTGCTCTGCAGAGAAGAACAGGAGCGATAGGTAGGAAGTCCTCCTGAACCACTTCCTACGGGCCTTGGATTTCTTCTTCTTCCTATCATGAGGAAGATTCCGAGAAGGAGGAGGAAGACAGTTCATGAAATGGAAGACAACAAGGATGAGGAAGAAGAGGAAAAAAGAACAATGATAACATCTCTTCCTCTTCGCTGACTTATTCATCTCGTATACCTGTAACCTAGCCACTGGCTGAGGCAAGGGAATAGACATCAACATCTGCTTCCTATACAAATGGAGTTACCTTAGACACTGAACTGTACTTGGCGCCATAATCCAGTGGCTGAAGAGGGAGGAGGGTTTCTGCCGCAGCAGAGATAGACATGGTGATTTGTTGATCAGTGTTCTTCCCAGCTTAGGAGTCTAAGAAAGCAGCCAGCAACAGACTACCAAAGTATGATCAGTCCTTGGCTTCCATCATCAGGTGAGGGATCAGCAGGTTAGTACACGAGTGACTTGTCACTTCCAGATGGGGAGAAGTCAGAGATTGGGGTTGAGTGACTGTCGCCAGAAGCAAGAAGGTTCTAAAAGGACTTGGCATCACTTCTCTTGGAGAGATACCCTCCAAAAAACCAGGCAAACTGTTTCTAGACTTCCTCCTCTTCTTGCCACACGATAGACACTAATCACAAGGAATGGCACGACAGCATCCTCTACAGGAAATACAAACAGTATGTTGTTGGTCTACCGAAGAAGTGCACATGAAACAGTTACGAGGCTGTCTAGAATCTTCACAGGGCCATAAGAGGCTGTAAAACTAACCAAAAACAAGTTCACAATGCACAAGGCAAAGCAACAGGTACAAAGAACAAGGTTATAAAAGTTATTCATCCAAAGAACTACAGCATACATGAGGAACACCAAAGAGACATCTGATCCCTGCCATGGCCAGGGGAAGTATGAACTGGCATGCTGATGAGAGCATGGGCAACCCACCTCTCACTCCACCAATCTCGACCACTTCAACCACCTTGTTTACCAAGATTCAGTGGCCGTTCCAGCTAGTGCCGTAGGATACTCGATATAGGACAAAGCAGTCTTCCATGAAGAATATTACACCCCACATTATATTAATAACCTTTTCATGATTAAAATGCCAATCAGTAAGAGCATTTCCATCGCCAACATAGCTTTCATTCATAGGAAAATCTGCAGTGAAACAAAAAATATAAATTTTCATACCATAATGCGTTTCCATGCCAATCTGCTTGATGTTCGTCAATAGGTGTGGCGTGTTGTTGAAAATATCATCAAAGAAGCTCAGCTCGGCAAGTTCAACATCCATTTTGAGGTAGTCGATCACGGAGTCCAATAGGCCGAGTCTCTTCAGAATGTTTTCATATGTGTCGAGCTGGGTAGGAAACAGAGGAGCAGGTTAGAGTCACTTTAAAGGAAACCACTAAAGATGATGTAGGAGATTTTTGGGTGCATTAACAACTCCAGCGGTGGCCTTGTACAGACATCAATTACTATTTGTTTTCTTAGACAACTCAAAATTTACTCGAGATTTTCTTGCATCACTCAATATTTTACCTTTCTTGCAGTTTCCGCCTTGTTGCTAATGCCCAGGTTGAAGAACTGAACATTTGGTGCATGTTGGTGGTCTTCTTTCCCAATTGTTGGGTCGAAACTGTACACCTGTTCAAAGACAAAAGGAAGAAGGCCCTTGACACATAGTACGTACTCCTGAACGAATCTTGAAAGTTTTATTTGTTTGTTTGTTTGTATGGTGTTTTTACGTTGCATGGAACCAGCGGTTATTCAGCAACGTGACCAACGGCTTTACGTGACTTCGGGACCACGTCGAGAGTGAACTTCTATCACCAGAAATACACATCTTTAATCCCTCAGTGGAATGCCGGAGAATCGAACTCAGGGCCTCCTCGGTGGCAGGCCAAGACCATACCGATCACACCTATGAGGCGCTAGAATCCTGAGAGTGTCATTAAGTTTTGCCTCTTCGGTGTAACATGTTACCATATGAAAGGTGACTAGTTTGAAATAGGATGCACCAAGAAAGTGGCGCTTTTTTCCGTCAGACTAACTCCTGTCCCACACCTACCTTGCAGCCAAAGACTCCAAAGGCGTCATCAAACGTCCAGTCCTGACTGATGCCGAAGGAGAGAACTTTGCAATTATTTTTGTTAAGACTGAAGACTGGGTCCTTACATACACCTTTGCTACCGTCACCAACTCCAAAGTATTCCTGAAAAGTCAAATAAAGAAAGGCATTAATGATCATTCACATTAACAACAAACGAGACGCAAACCATTGCCATTCTGATATGATAAAATTGTGTACGAGTCTGGGTTGCCTCAGAGAATATGCAATAGGGTAAGGATGGAAGGCTAGGCCTCATTCACGGCAGATTTGCATTTATTAAGATGTACTCCATCCGTCATTATTTCCAAGTCACTTGTATATGTTTGTTTGTTCGTTTTTATGGTGTTTTTATGTTGAATGGAACCAGTGGTTATTCAGCAACGGGACCAACGACTATACATGACTTCCGAACCACGTCAAGAGTGAACTTCTATCACCAGAAATACACATCTCTCACACCTCAATGGAATGCCCGAGACTCGAACTTGCGGCCACCGAGGTGGCAGGCCAAGACCATACCGATCACGCCACTGAGGCGTAAAGCTATTTCTGGTGAAACATTTACAGTAAGTACAGTGATACTATTCGGCCTGAAGAGCTAGAAGTAAGATGGAAGTAAGGTTTGAACTACTGAAAAGAATTGTTCTTTGACATTCCTGAATACAAAAAGGGCTTATATAAAGTTACTATCTGGCGACAATAAGATGGAATGTGAAGTTGAAATAACAGTGGCCTTGTGTTTTTCTCTGGACTCATCATCCCCTGCTAGTAAGACAGTCACTTAGCAAAGGGTTGATCATTTCATTTCCACTTAACATGAGACCGATTTTTACCTCTCCCTGACTTACCAGTTTCTTACATTCGTATTGCTTTTGTTTTTCGTAAGCCAGGAATGCTTCGGGGCTGACATAAGCAGGCATTGGGCAAAGTTTCACATGGGAATTCTCTCGTTTGGAATCTGAAAGGAGCAGAAGACGAAATCAAAACAACAGAAGAAACCGATGGCCACCTTTCCTCGAGCCTCTGATCTGGGCAGGAAGGTGGTTTTTACAACTAATGAGGCAGGTTACAAGACCTGGCCCAGTCCTGACTTGTAGGTACTGGACTACTTCCCCTTCCAAATCTTCTTTAGGTTCTAATGTTAAGTTGTGAACTATTCAATATCAACAATCACATAGAAAAACAAGAACAAAAAAACTTTGTACAGTATTGACATTCAAACGTTGGAAAATGAGGAGTCTCTAGGCTTAATGAGGCAAAATGTCAGTTTGTTTGTACGGTGTTTTTACGTTGCATGGAACCAGTGGTTATTCAGCAACGGGACCAACGGCTTTACGTGAATTCCGGACTACGTCGAGAGTGAACTTCTATCACCAGAAATACACATTAACCCCTCAATAGAATGCCCGAGAATTGAACTCGCAGCCACAGAGGTGGCAGGCCAAGACCAAACCGACCACGTCCCTGAGGCGCTCAAAGAGTCAAGTTGTTTAGTTGCGAGGCTGAATTGGAATCATCACAGGCTCCTACGGTAGAAGAATTCTACTCACCACTGGATCCCTTGTTGACTTCAGTTGAAGGGCTGAGCACTGTTATTTGAAGAGGTCGCTGGCTGAAAGTTTGTAGACAAAATTAATGACAAAACTTTGTAATGTTTATTGAAACTGTCAAGTTTATGGAAGTTTATGGTTTTTTAAGCAAAACTTCAAAACTTGTTCATAAGGCGATACATGACAATATGGTAATGTATAAAAGACAAAAAAAAGGTTAAACACCAAATTGTCATTCATTAATACAAGAAGATATGGAAGTTTGCATTGAAGTTGTTTTTTTGAAACAAAACTTCAAAACTTGTTCATAAGGCGTATGATACGATACATGACGATATAGTAATTAAAAAATATATAAAAAATAAACAAGTTAAACACCAAATTGTCATTCATTAATACAAGAAAAGAGCAAAATTCTTTTTTCTTTACATTGTAATCAAAGTATGAGATTTTTTTTTCTATTTCTATTTGTTTCAACAATAACTGCGTCCGTTATGAAGGCAAAGTTTTAATCTAATCCAGCAATAAGAAGGAAACGACCTGAAATAGGACTTCATTCTATCAATAATCAATCGTGAGTCAAAACCCGATCTGGGGCAAATCATTCTCCCCGTAGTCTGCCCCCCACCCACAAAACCCCGCATTCCCAACGGGTCTCCCCCCTACCGCCCCCACCCCTTACCGTCGTAGTATGGAGTTCTAAGGTAAATTTACAGATTATTACGGTTCGAAGGCCAAAAACTACAAGACAATTCTTAATAAGCAACAAAAATACTAAAAGGAAACTGCATTATCCAAATGAATACCCAAAGCGCCACTATTGCTTTGATTAACCATGGCCTCAAATAACCTGGTTTTATTTGTTTAAATCTGCTATTAGAAATATACAGGGTGTCCATAAAGTCCCAGTACCATTCTGAGCAATAAATACTTGTAACGGTTCTGGGAATTTATGGACACCCTGTACATCAGTGCAGATTCATAGCTATTTCACAGATGGACACAATTTTTACAATGGCACTAATCCTTCCTCTTACCAGGACTCCCACTTTTACAAACAGAACATTGCACAGTAACAAGTTTTCATAATTATACATATATGCATGTTACTGAACACTATACTCTTGTTTTTTTCCATCTGTCCATCCGCCTGTGGTGTTTGCGCATGGTAATAATACCCTATTTCGAATATTAACGGTGTAATTCGCATTCAGTAAATTATTAAAACACTTTTCAGCTGCAAATGTACACCCAGATATCCTTTTATTTACCTAAAACGTACACATAGCGTAACTATTTAAAGCCCGGGAAAGCCTGGGACGCAGTGTTACCATGCGAAAACACCACAGGCGGATGGACAGATGGAAAAAAACAGAGTATAGGCTTATTACGGTCTGCTAAGAAGCAAGAGCCCGTGGCCAGTACTAAGCTGGCTTAATCTATATATGTATGAACACTAGGCTTTTTTTTTTGGACACCATAATAACTGTACTATTATTTACAAATTTATACTGGCTACTCAAAAACAGTGATTAATGCAGTACTCGTTTGTGAAAATTTTATCTATTCTTTTTTTGTGATTGTTTTTTTTTTTTATCTTAATAGCCACATATCGTAACAAAATTTGCTCTTAACAAAGACATCTGTTTCTTCTTTTGTGTATTAATGTTTCTTTTGATTGACCAAAACAGCATCATTATATAAATATCCTACAAATTAATATAGTGACACTATTATAATAATTCTTTTTCGTCCTATAACTGAAACTGAGAATTACCGTTTTCAAAAATTGTCAGTTTATTTTACAAGTACGTATTGAATAAGCACACACTTTTGTGCTCTCTCTCTCTCTCTCTCTCTCTCTCTCTCTCTCTCTCTCTCGTAAAGGAAGACAGTCACAAGAGATATACCACGGGCGCAAACTTACTAAAACACAAAGGTCACCACGCCCACCAACGCCAATGCGCCTATCCCTGACTTCAAGACAGCCGACCGCGACATCTCCTGACGATTTTCCTCCTTCGAAAAGCGCTGACGAATGCTGGCTGACGACTGACGAGACTTGCGAGTTGAGGAGACTGCTGTTCTTTCTTCTACTTCTGCTCCCTCGAGGGCGAGGACTGGTGGAAAACACGGGCGGAGGGGCAACAACTAACGGGGAAAAAGAAACGAGAGCAGCGCAGTGAGTGAGTGGACGGTTACGGGGAGCGAAAGCAAAGGTGGTGCCACCAGTACTGGACTTGGTTCATAGGCTGCCGTTGTGTAAGTCAAGTTGAGGCAGCTGCAACAGATGTCTCTTCCGTTAATACGTGGCGGTGATCTGTATCACACTGCTGTACATGAAGAGAAAAAAAATAATAACTTTCCCAGATTGGATACTCTTGATGATCATACATCCTACAAAGGCTACGTGACTATGTATCTGTCTAGAACTGTGATAGCGTGAAGACTGGTGTTAAAATCTGCTCTGTGTGTGTGTGTGTGTGTGTGTTGTCGTGCCAATGGAAGCAAAAGGAAAAGAATGAGAACAGCAAAACTATGGAAAAGTAAAACTATTCTGTTGTATTTCACCGAGTCTGGTTTTTTGGGTGCTACTTTAGTAGGCGGTTATAGCCCGTCGGGGTTCAAATGTCCCAAAGTGCATTTTACCACATTTTATCTCCGAGGCTGGCATAAGGCCAGCTTAATCTCAAACAACAACAACCCTTGGTGCTCTTTAGGGACATTTGACCCCACCCCCCTCAACGGGCTAGTACTAAACACGGCGAAACTGTGTAGAAATACGCAGGTGGACCGCCTACTAAAGTAGCACCGTTTTTTCTCATATTCATCTTCATAATAAGGTTATGTATATACAAGTGAATGGTTCTTACAGCGATATAAATAAACATACAGATGTAGTACAGTCAGACCGTTATTATACACCGATCCTTAAATGCACTTTTGCAATATCAGTCACAAAGGGGAAAACAAAATCTGGTGCTACTTCTGCTCATCTACACGTCACCTACTCCGAGGTACTAGTACTAAGACTAATTCGTCTACCACACAATATACAATAGGGTGTATGTATATATAATACTTTGATCCCCAATTAAGGGGCTAGTACTGAACACGCGGCGTCCCGAGGAGCTTCCGCCATGTTTAGTAGTACCATATAGCCCATCGGTGTAGGTGAAGCTATAGATATAACGAGCGAAAGTTCCACCAAAAATCTTTTAGCGAGGTTAAAAATTGCGAGTACCACAATTAAGCAGCTATTACACGATCAAAAGAAAGCATAAGGATGTGCTATATAGTACCTACAGTCCAGCAAGAGTGACTACGAGCATGTAGTACTACTATACGTTCTCGGCGGTGCCGCTCTTCCCAGATTTGATTCATGAACCGTTGACCTAAGTTGGGATGTGACGTAGTAGATGTGGCAACAACGCTGCCATAATATCTTGCTTATCCCATGTCAGAAAGAGAAGTATATAAACAAACACCTTGACAATATCGTTCTGAGTTTCTAAACTGAAGACACAAAATGAGCGAAAAGACCTGAATTTAGCGCATGAAAAAATCCGCAGTAAAATGAAGATTCGGTATCACAAATAAACTGTTGATAGCAGAGTAGGATAAGGATGGTTTCGTCTCCAATCATCTCAATCAGTGATACGAATGTTCAATATTTGAGAAAAACTCTTTATCGCGAGAGTATATATAATGTTCTAAGAGGTCCACAATAATAAAGAAAAAAAGGTTGCGAGTTCGTGTATAATTTAAAACCCCTCTACAAAGCTTTCGAACCTTTCCGGGAGATGAACCCACAGGAAAGGGTTCGAAAGCTTCGTAGAGGGTTTTTAAATTATACACGAACTCGCAACATTTTTTATTATTGTGAACTTCTTAGAACAATGTCCAATATCTAGCACAAGGTACTACAGACTAATTCCTCACACCTATGGACTGTGAAACAGCCTCCTCCCTACTCAGGATACCGGGCAGTTGGAACTTCAGGATGCAATGTAGTACTATCACTACCCTGACACAATTATCCTTGCATTTTAATGCCTTTTTTTTACGTCTATTGACTAAAGTATTTATTTATTGAACCTGTGGTACCAAGTCTATTCTAGTTCATGTAGGCTCTCAGAGTTTTTTTATTCTCTTTTTTTAGTACTTTTACGTTTCATATAACCTGCAGGATTTCGAGCCACTGTTCGACTACCAGCCAGCGTTAGAGAGAGAGAGAGAGAGAGAGTTGCATTGTCTAATTGTTACTAGAGATTTCTCAGAAACCTTTTGTGTGCGCGCGTGTGTTGAATCTGAGAGAGAGAGAGAGAGAGAGAGAGAGAGAGAGAGAGAGAGAGAGAGAGAGAGAGAAACCATCCCATTACTGCGCTGAGAAGCTGCCTTACATAACTCTACATTACTAACACACACCTTCCCTTGCTCCTGTAGTACCATCTCTCCCTTTTTTTTCATCGCCCTGGCTGGAGACACGAACCCGCTAGATCTAAGTGGCGTACCACGACACACACACTAACCGCCATACCATCGGATCTACCTAAAGCTTCATTTTGTTATTTATATTAAGTGTAAGAAATGTTGTATCCAGGAATTTTTTAACTGTCGGTAATGGTTTACGCTCATATGCGGTGTCATGGATGCATAAAAGGGGTTTGTAGGACTAGGACTTATTATTCATGTTATATAATGGTGTCTCAGCACTACAGACACACACACACACACACACATATATATATATGATATATATATAATATATATATATATATATATATATATATATATATATGTGTGTGGTGTGTGTGTGTGTGTGTGTGTGTGTGTATATATGTATATTATATATAATAAATAAATTTATATATTATATAATATATCATATATATAATATATATATGATATAATAAATATAGATATATTATATATATAGATATAGATATTGGATAAAATATATATATATATATATATACATATAAATATATATACATATATATATATAGATATTATATATATATATATATATATCATATACATATATATATATATATATATATATATATATATATATATATATATATATATAATATTAAATCTCTTGAAGCGAGTTTTCGCTTGAAAAGTGTAATAATCGAAAATATTACCGAAAGATCTCTGTAGCGTCCACTCGACGGAGGGAGGGAGGGAGGAGGGGGAAGGGAGGAAGGGAGGAAGGGTGAGGGGGGGGTGGGGGTGAGGGTGGGAGCAAACACACACGTATCAGTGCCACGTTTCTTCTCCTGGGGGGCCTTTCGAGAGGCTCAGACTTAACTAACACCTGCGAATTGATGATTATATATCGGTGGTGACGTCACTGGCCATTCGCAAGAGACGTTTCAAATCCCTATTCGTCAATCGACACCAGATTTCATTATTATTATTATCATTATTATTAACTATTATTATCATTATTATTAATGAAAGTCAGAATATCTGCAAGGTGTAACAGGATGTACTGATAAATCCCGCAGTCTGCAATTTGAAACAACTCTCAGGAGATGCAAAAAAGAGAAGATGAATAAGAAGAAGAAGAAGAACAGAAGTAAAGTAAGAGGAATGAAAGGGGTTGCTTGCAGCTAGGGGGCCGAAGGCACGCTGTGCTAACTAACTGGTCCCTTTGGGGGGGGGGGGGAGTTGTGCAAGGATGCATTTAGCCAGATCCAATCTGCAATGGAAGTGTCTCCAACTATCAAATCCCTAGCGATTTTGCCGCCTTAGAAGAGCTGTTAATCAGTCCGTCATTGATGATGTTAATGATCCCAAAATGCAGGTAGGGCGGCAATGGAATGTGCTGCAGTTCACGGGATATTTACAAGTTACATCACAGGTACTGTGGAAGAGTTATCCCTGAACATCTGTTACCTCAGGGTGAACTTTATGTTATTCAGCAACGGGACCAACGGCTTTACGTGACTTCCGAACCAAGTCGAGAGTGAAATTCTATCAACAGAAATACTCAATCCTCACACCTCAGTGGAATGCCCGAGAATCGAACTCGCGGCCACCGAGGTGGTAGTCCAAGACCAAACCGACAACGCCACTGAGGCGCTTGTGTTATTATTTGGCCAAGGGTGACCTTTATGATGTTCAGTTTGCATTATTATTTGGCCAAGTTTTTCAAGGAATTCATAAGCATTGTTGACAGATTACAAAAGTTAGCTGCTGAAAAGAATTTATTGCTCTGGTCTTGGTATCAGATCAAAATCAACCAGTGCCAGCACAAGTGGAAAATACCGAGCTTCAGTTCCTGGTCGTTCTACAGTCGAATCATTACAGTTGTGCTGGATCCCCTCACGGGATCGAGTGGAAGGTCAATCCCCTTTTCCATCACGGAGCCTTCAAAAGTGATGGAAATTTTCAAGACATCATAGATCTGCTGAGGATCAGAGACAGAGAGGAATATCGTGGCTTCTCCGGCAGTAGTTTTCTCCACAGTTGCTAACACAAGGCAAGGGGTATCAACCTCAATCTCCAGGGGCCCTACACCGCCACAGGAGTCCACGATCACTTTCCCAGCACTTACCAGAGATGCGCCGATAGCCTGTCAAGAAGGGCGCGAAAGATTGTAGACTCATTCAAGTACTAAAGTTTACATTCTGAGTCTATAACTAGAAGGGTATGTTATACTTCTTCATGAGGTCACTACACTTGAAATGTATTGTTCTCTGGCTTTCCAAATATCAGGCACTGAAGTCAAGCTGGGTGAACCCTGTCTAATAATAATAAGAGGTTTGTAAAATATATAAAACTTTTCAAGCAAACAAATCCAAACTTACTAGTAAGCATGGATGATTATCTAGTCTTTCTCAGATCTCAAAAATTTCTTTTTAGTATTTAGCAAAAAAATATTAAAATGCAAAAAAACCAACTGGATATTTACCACTGAAGGGTGATGGCAAACCACGTGCTTGTTTTCGTCTTGGGTGACAACTTCCACAGAAGGATGACTGAAGAACTGTCTTGTGATTTCAAGGTTTGTTGCTGGGAGTACGGCATAAGCCAGCGTAGCATTAATGGGATCAGCTTTGTGGGTTATCCAAGCCCTGTAAATGCAACTGATATAAATCTGGACTGTTTCCATAATACTGGTATGCCAGTAATACTAAAGATTAAGGGAAAAATTCTTATAACTACATTACTTACATAAAGACATCGAGCTCTTTGTCATCATGGTACCGCGTTTCAGCTGTTGAATGAAGGTGTTCATCACCATTCAGGAAAACGTAGCTGACATTACGGTGGAAACAGCCAGGACGGTTTGTAGTAGTCAAAGACACCCATCTCTAGAGTTTCTTCTTTCCCACTTCCTGTGCAGACGACAAACCGACCTTCAAAAGCTATCTGGACAGGTAAGAGGATGTCATTAATAGGCGAACTTCAGTTAGCTCAGAAATATACCAAGAATTTCACTCACCAGTAACTGACTGGTAGAGCAAAGGTTAGCATAATCACGTCTACTTGGAAAGACAAATAATTCATGCAAATCGTCTGTTAAACTTTTTACTAATTCAAACACATGACTCAAATGTTCAGGGCAGAAGTAAAGTACCTGAGTTAAAGTGGTTCCAACATATTTGTGAGTGACATGAGCTGGATCCAGAGTGATACCTGACCCCACAACTACAATGACGTCGTCGAAGAAGAACCAAGACTTCAGTGCGCGAAGAGGAACGTGTGGTCGGTTGTACACCATGCTCGCTAGACCGACCAGGCCATCTGTGACGCCACCACTGAATTTGGCGTCATTGTAGAAGTACCTTGAGAACCAACTGTTTAGGTGGTACTGTAAAGGGCAATATTGTCACTGCAGATTACCTTGAGCCTGTTTATGTATTACATTTAATAATAATAATAATATCCATTCTGTATCCATGTCAAGTGATTGGTAGTGTTAGTATGTCCAAATCATAAGTAATTATCTAAAATTCTGAAAATCTTTTTCTTACAGTAATAACAGTGAGCCCCAAAGGGGGACACTTGCAAGTCATTGAAGGCAAACAATAGAAACCGGTTCTTATACCTGTTCCCTTTGGAAGCTCATGGAGCCCAAACTTTAAAAGTTGTGACAGCAGCATTATTTAGATCAGCCACATTCACTTCTACTCTACTATACATCACTGCCTTGTTTTCACTTCCATGATTGCAGACGGTAGTACTTATTATGCATCTCACCCAACCACACTACTAGCTGTCTCTCACCCAACAGTAGTACACAGGCCCTTCCCATTCATCTGGACATTTGCCTCTCATTTATCCCACTAAGCTCAAGGTCTTGTTTGTTTGTTTGTATGGTGTCTTTACGTTGCACGGAACCGGTGGTTACTCAGCAAAGGGACCAATGGCTTTACGTGACTCCCAAACCACGTCGAGAGTGAACTTATATCACCAGAAATACACATCTCTGACCCCTCAATGGAACGCCCAAGAATCGATCTCGCAACCACTGAGGTAGCAGGCCAAGACCAAGCTGACCACGCCACTGAGGCGCTTTTAAGCTCAAGGTCTTGACTGACAAAAAGGCGAATGTATTGTAGGGCAGAGCATTTAACAGTAGAAGACCCAATGAGACTGAAAAGAGCTCAGGACTTACGGCTGGAATTTCTGTGGTGTACTGGTTGGTAACGGAAGGCACTCTTGCCCAGTCATACACCTGGAAGACCTCATTCCTCAACTTTCAATACTCTCCACCATCGACGAGGATTGTCATGAAGCCATCTGCCTGGAATGTGGCATTCAGAATAGAGGGTGCCTGTCAAATCTAGTCTTGCCTGATCAGTAGTATTTTAAACTCACATCAGATTTTACAATCTGACCAAAGGTCTGTTTTTAAGAGATGATGAGTGCAGATGAGATCAATTTTTAAAATAGTCCTTCAAAAGCAGAAATAATCTGGCAAATTTTACTCTGCAGATACAGAAATCTTATGCAAGGCAACAGGTGGTCATGAAAATGGCAGGGAGGTCTGCCATACTCATTTCCTTTTAACTGTATTTTTTTCTAAGTTCCATCAAAACTAAAGTCCTAACAACCCACTAACTCCATTCAGGAGCTGGTCCTGTTCTGCCTCTCTCTCACATCAGAGCGAACTTGAACTTTCTTGGAAAGAACCCTTCAATACCTTCCCTTTAAAAAACTCATCACATTCAATTAAGCAATCGGTGCTTTTCTGTTTATTGAAAGCTAATATTTTTCCAAGATAACTAAAAATTCCCTCAGAGGATTCTTATAAACTTCCTTTTCCCTAATAATCAGGGGCCTTTGGCAAGATTACTTGTTTTAACCTATCTCCCTGAAGCACAGATAAGCAAAGAGGTTGAAACCTACTTGAAAGTATCCATCAATGTTTTCACCAGATGACCAACTCTCAGGTCTCACAGTTCGATTGGAGAGAATCCTCACGCTAGCATAATAGTCACGGCGCTGATGGGCGGACAAGTCAGAGCTGGAAAGGGTAGGACTGGACTGATAATGCGATTATCTTCAGCTCTACATCAGTAAGAGTCCTTTCTACTTATATTAAAGTTTTCCTTCCAACATGTTTAGAATGGTGGCCTCCAGACTCTTCTGAAACATCAGTGACCCTAGGTTCCCTATGGACTCAAGAGAAGAGTGCCTATAATAACAACTTTGATTGAATTTAATGTGGAAAAGAAAAATTTGTCTCCCATTTCTTGATATTACTTGAAGACACTGGATTCAGCCTGCCAGCAGCTCCCAGTCTCTGAAGCAGAAGAGATCCAAAATGGCCTTTGGACCAATTGGTGAATGGATCCAGTGCCTTCAAGGAATCACAGAAGTTTAGGTTGGGTTGTGCATCTTCTTTTAATAATATGAAAAATAAAATTTTATATTTGTTTCAAAACTTTAGTGATCCTGAAGGAGACTTGGTCCCTACAGGGGGTTAGAGGCATTCTTCTAGTGCTTGCTTGAAAAACCTGGAGCCCACACATCTAAAGACAGACAGTTCAGATGACCTGGGGAACCTAGGGACCTTAGTTTAACCAAGTGCCCCTTCTCCGAAGGCCCCCCAACTGAAACTAGGGAGGCAGTCATGTGTTGGGAAAACAATGCTGTAGTTCTAAATCACAGAAATCTGAAAGGGTTAGTGTTGACCCAATTAGTGAAACAGGTAACGATTATCTTGCAATAATTTAAGAAAGAAACAAAGAAATTGAGCGGCAGGAGCTAACCTCAATCCAATCAACTTACTTGAAAAAATGTCGATGCCCAACCAAAGCATATTCTGGCGCTGGAACAATGTTTTCGTATCTGTGTAGGATGGCTTCCACTTGTTCTCGGTAACGGCCCATCTTCAGCAGACTATTACCTGTGTCGGCTATCAGGGCCCTGACGCTGTAATAGGTGATCACTGTGCCTAGAAAGCACAAACATGAGGAGAAATTACCTCTGTCACTTTAACACCAAGGCTACAAAGTGAATCCCAAGTGTCACCTATCTATATTTGTATAGATAATTACATTGCCATGAATTATTTCACAAAGAATAATAACAGAAAGTGAATGAATATGCAAAGTGAGTAAGGAATCATATGCAAATGTGTATTGAAAGAAAAATGGGTGTTTTACCAAGAAAATGTCACCCAAAATTCAGTGCCATGAAACTGACGACAAATTCTAAGCTGGAAAGTAGGTCAAACCGTGCCAATAGAGGCCAAACCGATGAATATTTAAGCTAAGTCAGGACGTAATCATTGTTAAGCAACACTGAGTGTGGTCAGCACTTGCAATCTGGATTGGCAACCAACAACAAATGCCAGACATAAGCTTCTCTTACTATTTGCTAAAACAGCAAGACTGGTGTGAGAGCCAATAATTTACAATAATTTCAAGGAAATAAATGATTCTGAGGTCTTTAAGGTTCATAATGCATCATCATCTACTCAATAACTAGACAGCTCTTAGTGGTCATAAAAATAACTAATGGTTATGCTCTGTTCATATTATCCTCCAGGGATACTAGTTCTTTTTAATCCCAGCCCAGGAATTAATGGCTCCCTTCCCTGTTTTCTCTAATAACAGCTGAAGTGTAAGCTTGGTAAGTGAAGGAAAATATTGGCTTCTAACTAAAAAAAAATTTAAACAGAAGACCAATAAATTCACTCTATTGATCTCACAGAACAGTGGCCTGAAACTGCCCCAGATGACAAATTTTTCCAAGCATGAACTGCCCATATTAGAGTACCCAGAGGACTGACTGTTGACAGCAAGTTGATTTGAATTCTTCTACCACCACAAAGAGCTAAAATTGTTCAAATGGCTTTAAATGTTAAATGATGACATTAAATCTCAGCACAGCAAATACAGTGAAACCATGTCTGGAATAACTAAAGGATATCAGTGGCCCATGTCCCCTAGTTAGCTGTGTCTAAAACTGCTTGTTGCACATCAGTAAATGAACATCATTTGGTCTTCCAGGACGCGGTTTCCTCAAGTAAAGAACAAAACCTGTTGGGATTTTCCTTCCAACTAGAGTTGGTTCGATCACGCCGCCCCTGAAGACCCACTGGTGGCACTGTAAGTAACTCGAGTAGATTCCTTCAACGGCGGCGTCCTCATAATCCAAGTCCGTGCTGCTGTACCACGACATCATGAGACCTAACGTCTGGCGGTAGAGAGAGAACAGGTCTTAGGTTGAACCCCTGCAGAAGACTGGATTGTGAATATACAAAGATAACAGGTCTTGGGTTTAACTGCTGCAGAAGGCTGGATTGTGAATATACAAAGATAACAGGTCTTAGGTTTAACCCCTGCAGAAGACTGCATTGTGGCTATACAAAGCTAACTACTGCTTGGAGAATTCTTTGTGAGAGATGGAATGCACATCAGATACTCAGAAACATTCTACAGGGAATTAACTGTACATTGCATCCCATGCATGAAAAAACTTTTGGGAGTTGGTGTGTGCAATGGAATGGAATATAGAATTTAAGGGTCTAGCACTGGGATGAGGTCATTCAGAGCTGAAAAGGGAAATTGACAGTATAACAAGAGAAAGACTTCACAGTTGCACTACGGAACTATTGTCAGGGGAGGGTGGATAGCAAGACGGAAGAAACTGAATATGAACAGAGGTATAATAAAAGGAATGAAAGGCCTTGCAGCTAGGGGCCGTAGGGACGATGCAAAGAACCTTAAGTAATGCCTACAGGCACTGGTACCCCTCTACGGGGGTTGGTGAGTGGAGTCCCACTCCCAATGACTACATACCCACATCATCTCTTTGCCGTACTCCCCGGAGTAAGGATTCCCCAGAGTGTGATTCAGGTACATGTGATCTACTGTGGAGTGATTACCCAATGGATTGTGCTGGTGGATGCAACCGTCGGGTCTGCAAGGCAGCAGGGGGAGGATTTCGGGTTTAGTCGTTAAAAACGAAGTATCCCACGGGAGGCTGGAAGCGACTGTGACAGGCGTTAAAAAATACAGGATGTCCATAAAGTCCCAGTACCATTACAAGTATTTATTGCTCAGAATGGTACTGGGACTTTATGAACACCCTGTATATATATTCATTTATTTCGTATAATAAAAACATTTCCCGAGAGGCAAGGAGATGTCTACTGGAAATAACGGCGCAAAAGATGTCTTTGAGATATATTATTAATTTTTTTTCAGTGGAGAAGAATTTTGTAATGGTTAAAGATGAAAACATTCGTAAGGTCATTTTTTAATTATCAGTGACAGAAATAGAAAAAAAAAGTTCAAATTCAACTGCAAACACTTGGATCATGTTCGTCCTTTGACAGGCTATAGTAGAGACACATCAACCGTGCATCTGATTTCTAGGCCAGTCACCTACGACGCTCCTGATTGGCTGTCGATAAGCCAATCACAGGGCTGGAAACTCTCAGTCTCTCTCGAGAGTTCACTTAGGCAGGATGTATGTTCCGCCTCTCCTGAGGGATAAGTCTTTCAAAAGTATCCCACAGGAGAGGTGGAACATACATCCTGCCGATGTGAACTCTCAAGAGAGACTGAGAGTTTCCAGCCCTGTGATTGGCTTATCAACAGCCCATCAGGAGCACCGTAAGGGACTAGCCTAGACATCATAGTTCTTCCATGGCAAAGGGACCTTGATACAAAACAATTCTCTCTCTCTCTCTCTGACCTGACTCCATTTCCCTCGTAGGAATTCCTCAGGGCCAACTCTTCGTACAACTGCGAAGCAACTTCGCCATGGACACGCTGCCAAGTCCCTCGGAGGAGCCCTTCCACCTCCCCCAGTAAGGCTCGCGGACCGAAGTTCCCTCCTGGAGGCGATAATCAAAGTGTCACCAATGGTTCCACCTCATAGGAAGTGTCGTTACTTAAGAATGGAATGGGAGATAGAATTTTGGCCCAGGACGAGCGCCGTGACCTATGACATTCGGGGTCATTCAACGCTGAAATGGACATTGACACCAGAATTACTCGAGGTTCTTTGCAGCGTGCCTTCGGCCCCGTAGCTGCCACCCGTTTCAACACTTTTACTGTACCTCCTTTCATATGCTCTTTCTTCCATCTTACTTTCCTTAACAGTGCAATTGCGATCAGGTTTTCCTCCTGTTACTGCACCTTTCGAACCTTTGACTCTTAAGTTCCTTCGGCCTCAATACTACATATTCAGTTCAACGGGAGGAAAACCTCAAAGCAGCTGCACTATGAAACAGCTGATGGGAGAGAGAGGAAGGAAATATATCAGAAAATGAACGGAGGTACAGTAAAAGGAAGAAAAGGGGTTGCAGTTGGGGCCGAAGGGTCGCTGCAAAGAACCTAGAGTAATGCCTACAGTGCAACGCTTGGGGTGCACCGATGGCACTCCTACCACCAACTATGAAAATATGCAGAAAGAGGGTCCCTTTATCTGGTTACACCAAAACATAAATACGCGTCATTACAGATCAGAAAACATTAGAAGAGCCTCTCTTGAACTTAGAGTAATCAGCCATTACAGATTAGAAAACACTAGAGCAGGCTCTCTTGAATCGCAGGTAATTGGGCTGACCTCATAAGCACGCACACCTCCAAACACGTAAGGTCAGTAGATCCGTCTACAATCAAACTTTTCCAGTTATTTTCTCCACTTTTTTATTTCTACTTTTTTCTCCTTATCGATCTCCTCCTCACCTATGAGAGCGATTGTTCGTTCCTCTACCAATCTGAGCAACTCAACTCATTACCTGTAGAAGCCATTACCTGCATTACTGCCACCCAGGTCCTCGGGATTCCAGACGGGGCCGTGCAGCGTGTTCGCCCAGAACCTGGTTGAGTAGAATAGAATTGAATAGACTATAGAGTTTGGGGCGAAAGCCAAGAGCAGGGACCAATATATGAGGTCCCTGCGCTGTGTGACTGGATCCGTCTGTGGTACTTGAGCCTTCTCCCGTAGTGTGCAAGTTGTCCCAAGGTAGAGTGAAAACTTTGGGGAATATTTAGCTATAAATAATAGATTTGGTTTTTAACTGAAGCATCTTGGACTCGAATTGGATGATAGCATTTAGCCCAATGACCAAGAACTGGGAAATTGACAATTAAAAAGTTTGAAAGGTGTGACGAGGATACCTATGAAGCAACTGTTAAGAGAGGGTCGAGGAAAGTCAGATGGAAGAAAGATAATATAAACGGAGCTACAGTAAGAGAAATGAAAAGGTAGTAGAAGCTAGAGGCAAAAGGGACGCTTCAAAGACCCTTAAGTAAAGCCTACAGTACACCGCATGAGGGGCACTAACGGAAGCTTCTCCGCTACGGGGCTTCATCCATCTTGCACCACCGTCTTCCTTAGCTCGGCATGTCATACAGCCAGCACGGGCTCTTGCTCTCAAAAGCGACTGTGTCATCACGTTTTTCCTCAGATAACAGAGGTGTCTCTCAGCCGGATGTTAGAGTTACGGTTGTGTTATGTAACCCTAAACATCTGCGACCAGATTCTGCAACCCCCAAGCTACGTGTTCGATTTCGAAACAGCATCAGGTGTCGAAGAGTAACGATTTTACGATCACAGAATGGGGATACGGATTCGATGGCCAAGCGCTGGCTCCTATTATGGGATACAGGCTCCACGGTCAAGCGGTGGGGCCTATACCATATCATGTCAGGTCATTCAGTGCTGAAAAAAGGTGTTGACAGGAGAAAAACCTATAGCAATTGCACTCTGAAATAACTCTCAGGAAGGAGTGGAAAGTACGAGGGAAGAAGGAAGAAGGAGAATATGAACGGAGGTGGTCTGAGATTTATACCCAGATTGCCTGAAACTCCGGAGTCCAACCACTTTGGTGCGAATCATGGGGAAAGTCTGCAAGATTGGGGCGTTGTTGTTGTTTTTTATTCAGTTATTTATATCTCTCGCAACCTGTACTTTCACCTTATTATAATTATCATTTTTAGTGGGGGGGTGGGGGGGACTCTCTATCGCGAGAGTATATTGAATGTTCTAAGAGGTCCACAATAATTTTAAAAATGTCGCGAGTTCGTGTATAATCTAAAAAAACCGTTTACAAAGCTTTCGAACCTTCCCTGGGTTTATCTTCAGTCATAATTATAATATACATACATATTATACGATCTATATATAGAATAAGAATATCTATATATATATATATATATATATATATATATTTTTTTTTTTTTTTTTTTTTTTTTTTTTTTTTTACTGAAGATGAACCCAGGGAAGGGTTCGAAAGCTTTGTAGGGTTTTTTTAAATTACACACGGATTCGCAACATTTATTATTATTGTGGACCTCTTAGAACATCGTTATCATTATTATTATTGGAAAAGTAAATCCACCATAGCATGTCTGTTTGATTATGTTATTTAGAATATATAAAGAAGAAATCTTTCGATGACCTGCACTTGGAAGTCATCGAAAGCTCTCTGCTATATATATTTTGAATAACAAAATCAAAAAGATATACTATTGTGGATTTACTTTTCCATTTTATTGACTCATGTGATTATGAGTTCTGGAATTCAATTACATTTATTATTATTATTTATCTTATTATTTATTATTTATTATTATTTTATCTTATTAATTCATTATTATGTATTATATTATTATTATTATTATTTGTCTATCATAGTCCTCCAATTCGACTGGGTGGTATTTATAGTGTGGGGTTCCGGGTTGCATCCTGCCTTCTTAGGAGTACTTTTCTTACTATATGTGCGCCGTTTCTACGATCACACTCTTCTACATGAGTCCTGGAGCTACTTCAGCTTCTAGTTTTTCCAGATTCCTTTTCAGGGATCTTGGGATCGTGCCTAGTGCTCCTATGATTATGGGTACAATTTCCACTGGCATATCCCATATCCTTCCTATTTCTATTTTCAGGTCTTGATACTTATCCATTTTTTCCCTCTCTTTCTCTTCAACTCTGGTGTCCCATGGTATTATTATTATTATTATTATTATTATTATTATTATTATTATTATTATTATTATTATTATTATTATTATTATTATTATGGACCAAGAGGTGAGACACCGAATTCAGACAGGATGGAATAACTGGAGGTCTGCATCAGGGGTCCTCTGTGACAAGAAGGTCCCTCTGAAATTGAAAGGAAAGTTCCATAGGACGGTGGTCAGACCAGCAATGTTATATGGAACAGAAACAGCAAGTATGAGGAAAACAGAGGAGAAGAAGATAGATGTAGCAGAAATGAGAATGTTGAGATGGATGTCGGGAGTAACAAGGGAAGATAGGATTAGAAATGAGTATATAAGAGGATCGATAAAGGTAGCTGAAATATCGAAGAAAATACAGGAAGGAAGGCTTCGATGGTATGGACACCTGTTTCGAAGGGAGGAACGTCATGTTGGAAGACATACGATGGAAATGGAAGTGCAGGGTAGAAGGAAGAAGGGAAGACCAAGAAAGAGATGGCGTGATTGTGTAGGGTAAGATATGGAATTGAAAGGTATAAATGAGAACGAGGCACAGGACAGAAATCGATGGAGACGACTCATTCGCAATGGCGATCCCATATAAAAATGGGTTTAAGCTAGGAAGAAGATTATTATTATTATTATTATTATTAGTATTATTATTATTATTATTATTATTATTATTATTATTATATTATTATTATTATTATTATTATTATTATTATTATTATTATCATTCAGAAGATGAACCCTCTTCATATGGAACAAGCCCACCAAAGGGGCTACAGACTTGAAATCCAAGCTTCCAGAACATATTATGGTGTTAATCAGGAAGCAAGAGATGGTAAAAGGGTCTACATAAATAAGAGAACTCACTTATTAAAACAGAAACAGTAAATTAACGTATTCATGCATAGATAGAAATGTATTCAAATGCAAAAGGGGAATACCATTAGGTAAGTCACGCACTACATCTTCGTTCAAACTTCCAAGTAATACACAATTAAGGACCGCTGGAACTGCGGGGAGATTGGATAGCGAGAAACATTTATACCATATAGGTGCTGCTGCTGCTGCTCTCTCTCTCTCTCTCTCTCTCTCTCTCTCTCTCTCTCTCTCTCTCTCTCTCCCGGCAGCAAAAGGGGGTTCAGGGATCGATTATGACCTCTTCTGCCTCCTTACCTATCTAAGAAGTCCAGGAGTAGCTGTTGGTCGAGAACGCCTTGAGCCAGCACCGCCCCTTGCCACATCTGAAGGGGCACACCGATGATGTGGTCCCACCAGTTGGGTTCTGGGGGTGACAATTGGGTGTCAGTACTTTAGAAAGTCAGTACAGTCCACAACCAACACCCCCTGCCCCCCAAAACCGCCAAAAGTGAATGGTAATGGTTCTATGGTAAAATTGGACAGGGAAGGAGTTGAGGATATCTCAGTAAAAAAACCAAAGTATTATGAATAACTTGATATATGATATATATATATATATATATATATATATATATATATATATATATATATATATATAAACTAGCTATATTTTCAACGATATAAATAGTTATGATTCTTTCGGGGAGGGGGGGGGGGGGGTGGGGGGGGGGGTAATATTGACTCAAATTAAACCTGAATTTTGAAAGCTCAGGTGCTAATGGCTAAAACTGGGTTCAGTTGTAAGCGTGATGTTACAGAAATATATCCTCTCTCTCTCTCTCCCTCCTAACCGTCGATCGGGGGAGCGTCGTAGGTGATGTATCTGAAGCAGAGGTCAGCCTCCTTCGTCAGGTTCTGCCCCTTCCAGTGATGGTAGAGAAGAGCAGACTGCCGACGCCCGTGGGTGACGAAGGACTGCGACCCAGGTCCTTCGTACTGCGGGAGAGACAGGATCTGTATCCTACAGTCTGTTGTCTTTGTCTTTTCCGACCTGGCGGTAAATGTCCACAAGCGACATCCCCGACCTCGACTGTGATCGGCGGAGGCTCTGCGAGAGCTGCCCCCTCATTGCCTGCGAGCGATGTCGGATGCGGGTTTTTACAGCCAAGGTCTCTCAAGACCAAAAAAAGACAAGGGCAGTGATTCTCAAAGTGGGTAGATCATTCTGGAGGACTTTTGACAAAACTGTAAAAATATCATATTTTTGTCTGTCTGTCTGTATATCTATCTATCTATCTATCTATACACACACAACACACACACACACACACACACATAAACTTTTACTTTAACACGATTCCACACCTGTAACAAAACGAACAGGTGTGAGAACTGAAAGACACCTGAATTCCAATTTCATATACTCATATGTGTATATATATAATATTATACAATGAAGGTAGGGGAAGTACACCAACATGTCAAGGAACTCATATTTATTAAGTTGCAACGTTTCGAAGCCAACCAGCAGGCCTCATTTCCAAGCTAAAAAGTAACAATATCTAATTAGTACAATAAAATTAAGCTACAATATTAAAATACACAATATAAAGTACAATCAAACAATCACAGTTAAAAACACAAATAAGGACTAACCGTTGAGTGTGAAGACAGAGGAAGGACTAACAAGAAACGTAAACAGTTCACGAGAGGTAAAGAGGTGTAGACGTGGCATGGGTGTTCAGTGAGGGGACCAGGTTTTTAATAAACAAAGATTCATTAATTGTTAAAACCTTGTGATTGGAAGCTCTGCCCAAAACCTGAAAGTCCTTGTACTGAAGAGAATACCTACATTTATCGGTATGATCTTATGTTGGAAAATTCGGGATTCGAAAGCTTAGTGCCAGTTCTATAGCTGACAGCTCTATGACTCGATTCGGACCTTAAGTAACCTATGTGTCGATCCAATATAGGTTCCTCGATTACATCGAGGACAAGTAAACTTGTAAATGACACATGAGGTCATCAATGGATCCAAACGGTCCTTGAAGCTGAAAAGGCTACCGATATTCAGTGGGTTTGTGGGTATAATTTTGATTTTCATGGCAGGGAGATGACCAGACATTAAAGCGTGGAGTTCCTCATAAAAAGTTGTATTGTGAATAAAAGGAAAGCTGGCATAGAACGGTAATTTAGGAACGTGAGGAGTAGGATGACGTGGAACAAAAATATTATTTAAAAATTTGGAGACATGCTTAAAGAACAACTGGGTGGGAAAGCAGTTGCTGTTAAAATATTTTTGCAAGAACGTGACTTCATTGTGAAAAGATGGCCAACTGGAAGACAAAGCAAAGGCTCGGTGAAACATGGTTAATAAGGCATTTTTCTTAAAATCAAGAGAACAAAAACTATAAAAATTTGTACCAAGACCAGTGAATGTCTTTTTTCTAAAAACGGAAGTTGAGAAGCCATGAGAGGAGCGTGTAATTAAAATACCTAAAAAAGGCAACTGATTGTTGGTTTCGTGTTCAATGGTGAATTTGATGTTAGGGTGAAATGAGTTGATGAAAGTTAAAAACCTCAGCTTCAAGGACCGTTTGGATCCATTGATGACCTCATGTGTCATTTACAAGTTTACTTGTCCTCGATGTAATCGAGGAACCTATATTGGATCGACACATAGGTTACTTAAGGTCCGAATCGACAGTCATAGAGCTGTCAGCTATAGAACTGGCACTAAGCTTTCGAATCCCGAATTTTCCAACATTAGGGATCATACCGATAAATGTAGGTATTCTCTTCAGTACAAGGACTTTCAGGTTTTGGGCAGAGCTTCCAATCACAAGGTTTTAACAACTAATGAATCTTTGTTTATTAAAAAACTGGTCCCCTCACTGAACACCTCTTTACCTCTCGTGAACTGTTTACGTTTTTTGTTAGTCCTTCCTCTGTCTTCACACTCAACGGTTGGTCCTTATTTGTGTTTTTAACTGTGATTGTTTGATTGTACTTTACATTGTGTATTTTAATATTGTAGCTTAATTTTATTGTACTAATTAGATATTGTTTCTTTTTAGCTTGAAAATGAGGCCTGCTGGTTGGCTTCGAAACGTTGCAACTTAATAAATATGAGTTCCTTGACCTGTTGGTGTGCTTCCCCTACCTTCATTGTATAGTTGGGTTTAGAGAAACCTCCGCCTGTTTAATATAATATATATATATATAACATATAATATATATATTATATATATATCTATATATATATATATATTACTTTATGATGCCACACATCAGTGGACGCAACATTCACGTACTACAGCATGAAATACACAACAACCTATGGAATACAATAGTACTTAAAATTATTTGGCTTCATCTGACCTCTAAAGAAGGACTGACCTCCAAATCCGAAAAGGAACCGTCCGGCTGGAGGAGGGCCACGATTTTTCGCAGATCCTGGTGGCTGGCTCTGGCGAGCGCCGAAGAGTGCATCCTCTGGTAGACGACTTGGAAGGCATCGTCGCCTCTGGTGCAACAAGGATGCTGAGAGAGAGAGAGAGAGAGAGAGAGAGAGAGAGACGACGAGAGAGAGAGAGAGAGAGAAGAGAGAGAGAGAGAGAGAGAGAGAGAGAGAGAGAGTTTCTGTAAACGTTTTGAGTACTACAAGTTTATTCTAATTCTAAACGTTTTGTGTCCTATAACAGTTTCATTTTATTTTATTTTAAAAATATTCAGTTCTCTAACATTTTTCTTTGTTTTAATTCTAAACTTTTACATTCCTCCAACAGTCTATTATCTCAATTTATAAACGTTTCAAGTCCAGCAACGGCTTCTTTCTCTCAATTCTAAAGGCTCCCAGACCTCCAACAGTTTGTATTTCAACGATAAAAGTTATCCTAATCAAGCTACGTCATATACCAAAAAAAAAAAAAAAAAAAAAAAAAAAAAAAAATCCTTCCCACATACGTTCAGTAACATTTCTCGCCTATAACCCCAAAGTCATTTTTGAGCACGGGTGTAACTTCTGAAAGAGTGTTGGCTGCCGCCGGTACTGACGAGCTAAATGAAAAATAACTACTATATACGTGGACATCTGGTCAAGTGAAAAGGCCGATACCAACACGTAGACTCACAGGACCAAACCTTTAAAATGCATGATAATTTGATGGTCGACTGACAGCGCATCTGTAGTGTTACTACATTGTGATATACTACAGTCGCCGTGGGATTCTCATGTCAACGGGCCTGGCTTCTAGAGGCAAGATCTAGATAAACTATCGAGATCCTGTAAGAAATGAAGGATAATACCAAGCTTTTTACCGAGTGGAGAAGATAGACGAGCAAGAGAAAGCGTAACCTTAGACCGATGTCCATACCGACTCTAACCCTTTCTCACAACGACTGATGAGAGAGTATACACATTCCTCTTTCTTCTTCATCTTCCTGTCACAAAACACAGCCAATACGGTTACATTGGTACGGATTATTGTTTCGTAAACATGCATTGTTATCTTCGCCGACGGTGTGTACGAGAACACCTGCAACCAACATTCATTCTCTCTCTCTCTCTCTCTCTCTCTCTCTCTCTCTCTCTCTCTCTCTCTCTCTCTCTCTCTCTTCTAAAACATTATTTCAACTCAGTCAATGCCTCTTCCAGGAAGGAATTACTTTATTTTGTGATCTCTAGCACAAGGTTTCTGAAAGCATATGGATCTAGTGTTTGAGAGCATATTATGCCCTAGTCTTCATTCTCTCTCATTCGTGAGCGTTCTTGTTACGAACGCTGCTGAAACAACTACTGAAAAATGTTTACGGAAATACTGACTATCAGGAAACCTACGAAAAAAGAAAGATATACAAAAAGAGAAGCAGTTCGCTTCTCTTTTTGTTCTCATGAACATCAGGTTAGACCCACAATACAATCCTCAGATAGTGATAAAGCAGTGGGTGTTTTCGAGAGATATACTAGATATACATTTTTTTTATCGTATTTAGAATCTTATCGACCCAGGTTGCATTTGTCAGTCCATTAAAAATGAAATATTCTGAATGTGCAGCACTAACATTACACAAATGGTACAATTATTATAAAGAGCTTTTAATTAACAACCGAAAACTCTCATTATCCTGGATTAAGAAAAAGATACGACCAAACATGGAATAACCGCACGAGAGAGAAATTAGGTTGATGAACAGATAAAGACGCAGTAATTGGATATAGAACCGAAATGAAGCCAATGGCTAAATACAGACATATAAAAAATGCTTGTAGTACATAACTATGAACACGACTTTTTTACAGATATTCCACTGAAAGCATATAAATATACGTACTAGGAGTACCGACTTAAAGATTGATTGAACCAAGATGCACCCATGACATTAAAATAATAATAATAATAATAATAATAATAATAATAATAATAAGTAAAACTGGATCAGATGATGCAGTTTCCTAGGTTTCTCATGATGAACGTCATTACAGATTGGAATATGATGCCATTTGCTTGCAATACCGTCAAAATGTTGTGAACAGATTACTCAGTAATTTGCCTTCAAAAAAATCTATTGCAAACTTGGACAGATAAGTGGGAAGATACTATATATTTTCAAGTCCTTTGATAAATACCTTGTCAAGTAGTTAGAATCGATAAGTACATAAACACGGAGCATAATATTTACATAGGCCTATTATTATATCCTCCTTACTAAGCCTACAGTAGTTAGTTATATATGCAGTTGTTGTTGTTGAAATTCAGCCGCTATTTTCTTACGCAACAGACCTCAGGATTTTCCCATCATTCATTCAGTAATATGACCTAAATAGCCCCGGTGAGAACATCGTATACTAGCAAACACGATTGGAGTATATTGTAACATTTCGTAGTACATCTCTCTCTCTCTCTTTCTTTTCTTTTTTGTATTCCAAGTACTTCCCGTTGTTTTAGTTGTCGTTCTCGCTCTACTGCGGGAAGCTGTTGGGCTTGGGCACACCTGTTCATTTTAGTGATGTCGAACCGGTACCCGTGCCCGGGCTGTCTTCAAAACTTGACAAATAGTAGCGATATCAGTCTCTGCACTCGTTTTGCACAGAGGAGATCCTGAAAGTAATTCTCGTCTGCGCTCAGGGACGACCAGGACAGGACAGGACGGGAAGCCCACGTAAGTTGTACGGGAATATTCACGTGCTTTATTGAAGAGGAGCGTCGTCTATAGACCCTGTTGTAGTACCATCCCAAACCGGCTTGTGTTTGTGTGCGTGTGTGTGTTTGTGTGTCACAGCAGCGTTTATCTTTCTCATAAATAAAAGGCCACACTTACAACAAACGCTTAACTTAATCTAGTTCCTGTTAGATACAGGATAAAGGAGTTCCTGGTGCTAAAACAACCGCATATTATAACGTAAAGCAGTGCCGTTTGAAGAGGCCATTGCCTTGCCAAAAGGGAACAGAGCCAACTATTTAAAAAGCAGAAAGCAGTGATGCGCCACGTGGACCAAAGGAGCGTGCTGCCGCTTTAGGCGCATTGAAAGCACTAGTGGCTATCCCTTACGTGGTATATTCGCCAAATGACGGAATTGTTTTAAGAAAACAAAAAATTCATCAGAAATTATTCTTTGTAGTGACTAAGAGCTCTTCTGTTTGGTAGTGATACCGTCCAAGATGGAATAAGATAAGGTGAGTTACCTAGAGGTCTCGTTTTCAACGCTCATGCGCATGACGTCACTTTGAGACTGGGGAGTTCAGCCAGGGGACAAATAGGCGGGAAATATCCCGCATTTTTTCACAGATGTTTATGTTTTCATTTGCGAGGACAGATTCATCATGGTAATATGTGCTTTATATGGGTGCTTCAATTCTTCTGAGACCAATATAACTGATAGAAGTGGAAAAATTAGATTTTACCGTTTCCCAAAAGATGCAGAACTATGTAAGAAGCGGGTGGATATATGCAAAAGAAATAATGGTATCAATGCCAAAACTGCACGAATTTGCTCGTCACATTTCCAAGCCAATGATTTTGCGAGAAGCCTTAGGCACGAATTGCTCAATTATTGCCCTAGACTGCCCGAAATGTAAAACAAGGTGCCATACCGACACAAAATCCTTATAATAATGTTACTGTTGCTTCAGGTAAGCCTATCACTAATATCTCGTCATTTTAGCTTGGTTTACTAAGCATATGTATGCTTCATGTAGCATTTTGGTCAACTACGCGAACTGTATATGAATAGGCTCACTTGGAAAATTGAGAGATTATATGAATATATCATTCATATCAATTATATTTCTCATGCAAGTAAATCTTTAGCCACGATCGGAAGAATGTCTCTGAAGATCTGATGGAGAGAGAATTTTGCAAAAATGTTTTCGTGTGCTAAATACTATTTCTTGAGCTTTAAATTATATAAAAAAAAAGTTAAAGAAGCATGTGCGTTTATATTTTCATCAAATCGAAATGCCAGTGCGATTAAAAGGGATTTGACTTGATGAACCTGTGCATGAAATATAATATGGTAAACAAAGGCAGAGATGCTTTCTCGAACAGCCCTCGTCAAGTCGAAATACTTGATCAAATGATTGATTTCCTAGTAATGCTAAAGTGAAAGGCAAAATGTCTCCGTTCCAGAACGGCGTTATTATTTCATCTAAATCAGTTAAAGGATTGTATAACATGTTGCATGAACTGTATGGATTAGAGTGCTTGTTGACAATTCGGCTATGTCAAGACACAGTCGAACATCTCTTTTCTTTCATACGACAAATTGGTCATTGTCAAATGTCATGATCATCCGTCACCTTTGGAATTTAAATATAGACTACGGTTATTCATAGTGGGTAGAGACAATAGTTTAACCAGTCAGGGTCTTGATGTTTGTAGTAATGATGAAGCTACATCTCTGTCACTACAGAGTGCTTAAATGTAAGTAGTCCATCTCAAAGCTCAAATGTTGCTCCCAATGATCCAGATTCCGAGTTATGTATCTCTGCGTGTCTCATGAAGCACTTTCTACCTGTTACAATGAGACTGAGACTGGGGAAGATCAAGTAGAAAATCTATTATAGATAGAACCTGAAGCACTGATAGGAAATGAGTACTTGAGTTATTTGTGAGGGTTCGTAGCGTTTAAATTTATAAATAAGTTTACATCATTAGGCTCAGCTGATGTAGATAAAACAGGCGAGGACTGGATATCATATGTAAAGAGAGAGGTATTATATATATAGGCCGCCTCATCATTTTAAAGAAAATCTATAAGAAATGGAAGATTTATTCAAAATTTTCCATGGTGATGCTCTAAAACCAGGAGTCGGAACAATTTCGAATCTTACTGACGTATTCAAGGTAGCCAATATTGATGTTCCGAAGGTCATGAACATTTTTATTAGGTGTAGGCTTCGTTTTAGAATAAAAATATTAAACTCTAAGAAGGAAAAATTTCGTAGCAAAGGTGTGAAAAAGATAAAAAAAAATCTTGTTCAGTAATATTGAAAATTAATTTGATTGAAATAAGAGACAGAATGTAGAAATCCCATAGAAAAGGTATAATTAGATGAAAACAAATTGGTCAGTAATCTTGAAAAAATCGCTTGATTGAAACGAGAGAGAGAGAGAAAGAGAGAGAGAGAGAGAGAGAGAGAGAGAGAGAGAGAGAGAGAGAGTCAACTGCAATGAGATTTCCAGTTAAATGTTAGGAATAAAGCTTATGTCATGCGTAAATTTTTATTTCCATTGTTATTATGTTCCCTATCATATGAATTTGTATTTTGGAAATATAGTCATAAAGACATTAATATTAGCCTACTTTCTTAAATGCAATGTTAGGAATCCAAAAAGAGGCATGAACAATAAGGCTAATAGTCAAGATCATAGCTACAGGGCAGCGTCACATATACGTAGTACACTCAGAAGTCTCCAGGTGACGTCACAGAGAGCACAGCTGAGCCCCCGGCACCATGCGCGGTAACTCACCTTATCTTATTCCATCTTGATACAGTCTACGAAGGAAATGGAAATCTAGTACGTAGTGCAAGCATCAGCAATTTCCAAATTATTTATATTTCTATCAATATGTCGGCCATTCTGTCTGTCTGCCTCTCAACCCATTTCTCTCTTCAGCAGGCGTCCCGAAATGAAGGGATCCCACCGATGCATGAGAAACATCAGAACAGGGACTGCAACCATTCGCAGAGGCCTTCCGGCTCTCCTCCAAGGGACAAGGCGCGAAAATGGTCGAAGATTTGCCTGCACTGGTGGGGGGGAACTTCAGCTTCCGAGAGAGGCCAATGCTGTTGTTATAGGTAAGACAGACACTCTCTCTCTCTCTCTCTCTCTCTCTCTCTCTCTCTCTCTCTCTCTCTAGTGATGGTCCATAATCTAAGACAGAAGTTGGAAATTCTACTATACGTGTGTTCCTATATAATCCATCTACCTTCAAACAAGTGTTCCTATAACTTAAAAGTAGCGTCTCTATTCTATAACACGCGTAAACTAAAATATCTTTAAAATCGTTAAATAAAATATCTATAAAATCCGTAAAATAAAATATGCTCTGACAATGAGCTTAACTTGCGTTCACGCCGATTAAAAAAAAAAAATACGTCAATCAAGCTGGTGGTGTTGATAGAATATAGAAGAAGAAGAAAAAGAAGAGGATGAATATAAAATTAGGCCAAAGGCCGAGCGCTGAGACCTACGAGGTCACTCAGGAGGTACAGTAAGTGGAATGAAAAAGGTTGCAGGTTGATGTCATACAACAAAACTATAATTTTATGTCATTTTAGTTTATTTTGTCATTTCAGGCGGTGGCATAATGGGCTGCTTCACGCTCTACCACCTGGCACGATTAGGCTGCTCCCCTGTTCTGCTGGAAAGGCACAGACTGACGAGCGGCACCACTTGGCATACGAATGGTGGGCTTTTATTTGCTCTGAATATCCTATTGGCTGCTGAATTGCGTTATTTATTAATTAGAGTATATATACATATAATATATATATATATATATATATATATAAATATATATATATATATATATATATATATATATATATATATATATATATATATATATATATATATATATATAAGTTTTTCGTCTGTCAAAGAAATTATTCTCTAGAGGCAGTTTTTATCACGACGTCAGGACTTAGTGTGTTGTTTCTCTGATACACTGAAATTCAAACTTTTATCGCGGTTCGCATTTTTGTGTTTTTCTTTTTTAAATCGTCTTCGACACGACTTTTAAATAAAATTATGAAATTTACAATACAGCAAAGCTCACCCTTATTTCATTAATAATCAAGCCATTTATCAGTCGTCACGTCAAAAATAAAATATTCCTCAATCAAAATTGTTCCCGTAGGCCTAGTCTGGCGCATCCGGCCCAGGGAATCGGACACGGCGCTGCTCAACGCCACCAGGGACATGATTCTAGACCTAGAGAGCGAAGAACCTTCGGGTTGGATACCCAAGGGCGGCCTCTTCATCGCCTCCAACAAGGTATTAGACTATTAGACTCTTCACAGAGAATTTGACGACCTAAAGAGTGCTTTTCTTCTTCTTCCCACTTTTCTTTTCTTTTTTCTTTTTTGTCAAACCTTGCTAACGCTGTCATGTCCTTGCATAAATTAGGATAATAGATGAATCAGCTAATAGCAGAATGACAGATTTGTGTTTTTGTTTAATGTTAGACATAATATTAAAAAAAAAACACACACAGACAATAACATTGAGAGTAACACAACGCATGATACGTTTTCTATACTTCCATAACGTCGTTTTCTTCTTTTTCTTCTTCTTCTTCCCTGCGTTTCATCACTTCCCCTCTTCCATCTTGCTGTCAAATCATTTCCCCTTACTTTTCGATTTTGATAGATTTGTATTTTTGTTTAATGTTACAAAAAAAAAAAAAAAAAAAAAAAAAAAAAAAAAAAAACATTGAAGGTAACGCAACGCAAGATACGTTTTCTATGCTTCCAAAATAACGTCGTTTTCTTCTTCTATCTTTCTTTCTTTCTTTTTGCTTCACAGCTGCGCATGGAGGAATACGCCCGTCTCCTCACCCTAGGCCGAGCGGCAGGCGTGGAGTGTCACCTCCTGACGCCGGAGGAAGTGAAGGCCTCCTGGCCTCTCCTGAACGTGGAGGACGTCACGGGCGCTCTGTACAGCCCAGGAGACGGCGCTCTCGACCCGTCAACCCTCTGCAACGCCCTGGTTCGAAGGGCACGCCGAATGGGCGCGCAGGTATATTACCGAAAATAAATAATAATAATATGCTTTATTTCAGCTCAGGGCCATATACATTGAATATACAAAATACAGACCGTAACATACACAATCTAGATACATGAGACATGATAAAAAAGAAAAAGGTAATGAATAATCGGCACTTATCCACAATATAGCTGAGGTAGCATAAAAGCTAGTAATCATAATACTGGTAATAACAGTAAACATATTGGTGACAAAAAATATGCATTGAGAGTAATAACAGTTAGTGCACAAATTATATAACTTAAATTTCAACTGGAGACCTTAGGTGGTTACAGTAGTCAGGTCCAGAGGGCTAAATACAAAAATTGAATGTAAAAAAAAAAAAAAAAAAAAAAAAAAAAAAAAATAACTTGATAGTAATCTCAGTAATAAAGAAAAATTAAAATAACAGCAATAAATGTAATAATGACAAAAACTGCAGATGACATCTTGCCAATACAGAGATAAGTCCTTTAGGGGACAAGGCCTCATTTTCCCATCTTTCCCACAGTTTAGATCTTTTTCTTGCTTCACTCCTTAGGATGCTTTGTATGAGCGAGTTGCTGCTGTTTCTCACTCGGGAGACGATTATCCGATATTATCGCAATGGAATCGTTGACTGATTGGACAGTTTATTTTGAACTTTTGGCTTTGGGGTTTCATACGAAAATCACTGCCGTAACGGGACAAAAAAAATGGAACAAATTTAATTGTTGTTTCTGAACAAAACAGGAACAAAAGTCAATGCTTCTTCTGAACAAAATGGAACGAAATTGAATGTAGTATCTGAACAAAATGCAACAAAATTCACTATCGTATCTAAAAAATGGATTAAAATTCAATATTATACCTGAACAAAATGGGTACAAAGATTATTGTTTTATCTGAACAAAATGGAACAAAATTTAATGTTGTACCTGAACAAAAAAAAGTAACAAAATTCAATATTGTATCTGAAATATGGAATAAAAGTTAATGTTGTACCTCATCAAAAAAGGAACAAAATTTATATAATACCTGAACAAAATGGGTACGAAAATCATTGTTTTATCTACACAATATGGAACAAAATTTGATGTAGTATTAACAAAATTTACTATCGTATCTAAACAAATATGTAACAAAATTCAATATTGTACCTGAACAAAAACAAAACACAACTCAATGTTGTATCCGTAGAAAAATGGAACAAAATTCAATAGTGTACCTGGAAAAAAAAATTTGAAAAAATTCAACGCTGTACCTAAAACCAAGAGTTATAATCAAGACTATCCATGTACGCATTCCAGGTCTACGAGGGCGTAGACGTCCAGGAACTGGAAACAGCGGAGGGCCCCTTTGGGGTTCGGACCGTCAGAGGAGTCATGACCTCCAAGGGCTTAATCGGCACCAAAAAGGTGGTCAACTGCACAGGTGAGTGAAAGTGTTCTCAGTTGACCTTTCGTCCTTTGTGACTGACTGATTGATTTACCCATTGGATCGCGCGGTGCACTGTAAGCATTCAGAGCTGCACTCCTCGCTGTCGAACCTCTCTCAGTTCCAGAGAATGGCAGCAGGAGTGGAGGTAAAGTAAAAGGCTGAAAAGTTAGGGGCAGCTAGGGGGCCGAAGGGACGCTGCACACATCCTTCAGTAATGCCTACAGTGCGCTACGTAATGTGCACTGATGACAACACCTCCCTACGGGATAAGTTCTGTTTGATGGTGGCTTTTCCAATTAACCCAGCGTTGATTATTATTTTTTTTTTACATTGCAAAAGGTTCACAGTATTGTTTTTAAAAAATGGCATTACGTTTTGTCGTCAGGATACTCTCAAATGATGACTATTGCAGTATGGAAATACCCTGCCGTTGGTAATATTCAAATATCTATTCTTCACCGTCGAAGTCATATACTAAGCCTTCTCTTCTCGTCTTGCCACACTGTTGTATGGCAAGTTTGACACGAATCCTATTTGACAGAACGATGCTCAACTCTGCCACTTTCGTTGAAATAAACTATTTTGAACAGGAAGTGAAGACTTCGCAGTTGTCCTATGAAATCATTGTTAGGAGAGGGTGGATAGTATAAGATCGATGAAAGAGAATAAGAATGAAGGACAGCACAAGGAAACAAAGGGGTACCAGCAAAGAACGTTAAGTAATGCCTACAGGAAAGGAGGACGCTATATACTGTCAGGGAGTAAACGATTTTTTTCTGTTTCCGGGTAATCTGTTTTGACTTGATGTCTACTTCTGGAACGCGCTCCGCCTCCCACGTCACAGGGCAAAATAATTCATATTAGAACACAAACACTATCGCCGTACTGGCCCATTCGCGACACGTAATCTGTGGGGGGGGGGATAATGACTTATGTCCACAAGATTAAATGTCGATTATATATGCCATTGGCGTCCGTTACATGATATTCAGATCGTTTTCGAACATGATATCTTTAATTAATAGCTTTTTCCACCGTGATGGATTCCGTCAGGTGTGTGGTGCGATGACGTGCTGCTCACACGCCGCCAGCAGCTGTCAGATGCAGAATACTGCTACAAGGGGCTGCCACAAGTATGCATGGAACACTGCATCGTGGTCATGGAGCCTCTGGAAGGCGCCCGCATCATGCCCAACGTTAGGGACCACGACGCCAGCATGTGCTTCAATGTTCGGGGGGACTCGCTTGTCATCGGGGGCTACGAATTGAACGCCCCGACAGCCCAGGTGAGACTTCGAAAGAAAATTGATTAACCTGTCTTGGGATGAATGTCTCCAGAGTATATAGAGCGTGCGAAGGAAAGTGAAGCTGTGGACTGGTAATGTCGCCTCTGCTGAGGAGACATGAATGAAGAAATTAAATCGTTTTTGTCTGTCTCCGCAAGATCGTGAGCTGAACGGTTCAGGTGGTGCTGTGAGATGATCAAAGTCTATGAATGTTAATCAATAATTATTCATATGCTGCTCGTCGTCAGTAAGTCCGAAACAATTTTCTTTTTTCAGTTGTGGTCACTCACACATTCCTGTGTAAAAAAAACTTGCGTAAAAATTCTCTTATGGCTTCAGTAATTCTATCATTATTTCTTGTCAGTTACCTATTTCATTTGTGTCCAAGCCCCACTGTCAACCATTATAGCTCGCGCCAGACCCACCATCCTCTTCACCCAACTTGGCGTCATGTTGACCCAGTCATGTGGTCCCTCTGCATCCTGTCATTGCAGGCTCTCCTATAGGGGAGCCTCTGGCACCTTTCCTGACACCCTGTCCATCACTTTTCTGAGGGTATTCTACCCTCCTCCTCCTTGTATTCCCTACAACACTTTTCTCAGGGTATTCTACCCTCCTCCTTGTATTCCTTACACCCTGTCCATCACTTTTCTCAGGGTATTCTACCCTCCTCATTGTATTCCTTACACCCTGTCCATCACTTTTCTCAGGGTATTCTACCCTCCTCATTGTATTCCTTACACCCTGTCCATCACTTTTCTCAGGGTATTCTACCCTCCTCTTTGTATTCCTTACACCCTGTCCATCACTTTTCTCAGGGTATTCTACCCTCCTCATTGTATTCCTTACACCCTGTCCATCACTTTTTTCAGGGTATTCTACCCTCCTCATTGTATTCCTTACACCCTGTCCATCACTTTTCTCAGGGTATTCTACCCTCCTCATTGTATTCCTTACACCCTGTCCAGCACTTTTCTCAGGGTATTCTACCCTCCTCTTTGTATTCCTTACACCCTGTCCAGCACTTTTCTCAGGGTATTCTACCCTCCTCTTTGTATTCCTTACACCCTGTCCATCACTTTTCTCAGGGTATTCTACCCTCCTCATTGTATTACCTTACACCCTGGTCCAGCACTTTTCTCAGGGTATTCTTTACCCCTCCTCATTGTATTCCTACACCCTGTCCATCACTTTTCTCAGGGTATTCTACCCTCCTCTTTGTATTCCTTACACCCTGTCCATCACTTTTCTCAGGGTATTCTACCCTCCTCTTTGTATTCCTTACACGCTGTCCATCACTTTTCTCAGGGTATTCTACCCTCCTCATTTTAGTGTACTGATAATAACAAAGACAGCAAACAGGCGGTGGAAAACTAATCGAAACTGTGTGTCCTTTCTCTGGCAGGTAGATCGAAGCTTCTCGTTCGGGTTATACGACTTCAAGATGGACAACTTCCTCGAGATCATGGAGGGTGCCATCAACAGAGTGCCAAAGCTGGCCGAAGTGGGCATCAAGGCCGAGATCTGTGGACCGGAATCCTTCACACCCGACAAGAGACCCCTCATAGGTAAGGGACCCGATCCTGTTCGCGACCCCTCCCAGGTAAGGAACCCGATCCTGTTCGCGACCCCTCCCAGGTTAGGAACCCGATCCTGTTCGCGACCCCTCCTAGGTAAGGATCCCGATCCTGTTCGCGACCCCTCCTAGGTGAGGAGCCTGATCCTGTTCGCGCCCCTCCTAAGTAAGGAACCCAATCCTGTTCGCGACCCCTCCTAGGTAAGAAACCTGATCCTGTTCGCAACCCCTCCTAGGAAAGGAACCCAATCATGTTCGTGAAGCCGTTGGTCTGCTAAAAAAATTGATTGGCAATTTAGTTGCCGGAAAACCTGTTTTAGGTAAGAATAGAATAAGAGTAGAATATAGAGAATTTAGGCCAAAGGCCAAGTGCTGGGACATATGAGGTCACTCAGCGCTGAAAGGGAAATTGACAGTAAAAAGGTTTGAAAGGTATAAAAGGAGGGAAACCTCAAAGCAGTTGCAGTATGGTACAATTATTAGACAGAATGAAAAGTAAGATGGAAGGAAGAGAATATGAATGGAGGAAAAGTAAAAGGAATGAACGACCTTGCAGCTAGGGGCCGTAAGGACGCTGCAAAGAACCTTTTTAAGTAATACCTAAAGTGTAACTCATGCGGTACACTGACGGCACTAGCCCTAACCTCCTACGGGGCTCTTTTAGGTACAGCACAAAATTGACCCGTGATTTGCTCATCAAAAAAACTTCTCTTGGATAAAGGATTCGATCCCTTTTTCGTGGGCCTCAGTGGCGTGGTCGTTATGGTCTTCGCCTGCCACCTCGGTGGCCATGAGTTCGATTCTCGGCATTCCATTGAGGGGTCACGTAAGTCACGTAAAGCCGTTGGTCCCGTTGCTAAATAACCACTGGTTCCATGAAACGTCAAAACACCATACATGCAAACAAACCTTTTTCCGTGGGACCTTTGCTGAACTCCAACCTGGGCGTCATTACATTTAAACCTTTGCTCTAGAATAGATGACGTCATAGCAAGGGAATAGATTACTCGAAGCTCAGCTTAATGCTTAATGTATCTAGATTTCTCATATGCATAAATTCGGCATGTGTTCCTCGCTACATTCGACGACATGTAGCACAGATGTATAAAAGGCCATATCTTTATTACATACCCTCCGTGAATTATTCATTTATTTATTTGTGCTGGTTGTCACTTACTCGTTTTTATTATTTCCTTTCGAAAATGGCATTTGGTAGTCAGTCCCCATTACTTTTACCCAGAGAAAATGTTTTAAAATATATAAAGTTTTTAATTAATATTTTTGTTCAAATTTCTCTTCATATTTTTCACTCACATTTCACTTTTATTTATTCTTCTTAAGGAACTTTTTGTATATTTTTCAAATTCTCAGAAACCCAAGATAAGTCAAAACTGAGCAATAAAACTGAAATAAAATAAAAACTTAAAAATACTCTACATGAAAAACTGAAAAAAGGGTAAATTCATGATGAAGAACCCCAAATAATCTTAGAAGAAATTGTAAAATCATCATGAAGCATCCTAAAAGACTCTTCACAAAAAAAAGTCAAGAAACTCTCCTTGTATGATAATGTAGGAGAGGATTGGGATGTGCGAGGTCTGTACCACAGCTTTGGCTTCAACAGCGCTGGCATCATGTTGTCGGGCGGCTGTTCTGAACAGCTGGCCCACTGGGTCCTCGATGGGCGACCTCCGCGTGACATGGCAGCTTTCGACTGCAGGTAAGACGAAGTCGTTTTCGGCTCCCGTTTATCGGGGCGTCTGTGCCACAGCAAAATATGTTGTAAACGTGTCAGTAACTAATTGTGTACATGTCACAAATGTTGTAAACATGTCTGTAACTTGCTGCATACATGTCACAACTAACTTAATGTGTACGTACATGTCACAAACATATTGTAAACATGTCTGTAACTTATAGCATACACGTCACAAATATGTAGTAAACACGTCTGTAACTTATTGAGTACATGCCACAAACATGTTGAAAATGTCACCAACTTTCGCATACTAATCACAAACCTGTTGAAAATATGTCTGCAACTTATTGCATACACGTCATAAACATGTCAACAACTTACTGCATACTTGTCACCGACAGGTTGAAAACATGCCATCAACTTCTTGCATACTTGTCTTTCATTACACATATACCATATATACACTATATATATATATATATATATATATATATATATATATATAGTATATATATATACATATATATATATATACATATATATATATATATATATCTATATATATTATATAATATGGAAATATATATATATTATATATATATTAACATATAATATATATATATATATATATATATAATATATATATATATAATATATGCAGTACTTGAACCTGAGACTATATCATCCCTTACTTCTCCCCCAGGAGATTTCCCAAGGACTCTCTCCAATGGAGGACCTGGGCCAAGGAGCGTTGCCACGAATCCTACACCAGCACCTACTCGATCGTGTTCCCTACCAACCAACCCCTGGCAGGGCGGGGGAGGTTGACAGACCATTTGCACGAGGTAAGGACACCTGCTGAAATATTATGTATGTATACTACAATCTGTTATTTCGCTTATTGACTTAATCGTGGACGGTGTCTCCTTAATTAATACACTTTCAGACTTTGATAGAATAAGTTGAAGCCTTCATCCTGAATTGTATGGTTCCTTATATATAATAAGCTCTCTCGCTGATTAAATCATTCCTTTTAATCATTTAATCACATTCTTATCTATTCACTTTCTTTCTTTGAATGATTTTTCTTTCTTTTTTCATAAGAGATCTAACTTTATTTTTTTTTTTACTATTTGATCGCTCTGGTAATTTTTTCTTATCATTACAAACTCACATTCTTATCTATCGACTTTATTTCTCTAACTTATTTTTTTTTCTTTTTTCATAAGTGATCTCTTTTTTTTTTCTTTTAATAATTGGATCACTCGAGCAATTTTTTCTTGTTGTTACAAGCCACAGTCTACCAATTATAATGTTTCGCCAACGATCTAACCTTAACTTTTTGTATGAACCCAGCTGGAGAGGTTAACGAAAGTTAATTCTATAAATGAAAGTCTGTTTTTATTAAGAAAATACGAGAGCATGAACTTTTTTAAATAAAAGTTTCTGTTTTTATTCAGAAAATACGAACGCGTCTAGTTTTCCGTTTACTTCTATCGTATACACTCGAACGTTTAGAGATTTGCCGTGTGATAAGACACGTTTACACCTTCGCACTTTCGTGGTGCGAGCTGTCATGTCGTGGGATCACAAGAAACCGTTACAAAATGCACTATAAACGCACCAAAAGCGCGCCGCCTTGCTGGCGGGGCAGGCGAAGACTGTTAAAGCCGCGCAATGCCGCCCAGATTTTAAATCATTTCAAATTTTTGAGTGGCGTCTGGTGGGTTGATGAAGTCGCATAAGGCCCTATGCGGTGTAGCGCGGCCTCGCAACAAAAGAGGTAAGAACCCCCATGGTTCCGTGCCACACCGCACCACACTGCACGTGGCTCGATGAGGTGCGAAGTCGTACTACCCGCAAGGGAGTGTTACGGCCTGATGTGACGGCGCCTTGCAGTGCCCTTACGGCGCCTTCAAACACGATTCATACGTTCCGCGCACATGTTGTGGGGCGTGCGGCGTGTTATGGCGTCTCCGTGGGTCGATTGGATGGAAGGTTGTCGCACATTCTGGGGAGGATAAAAGGGGCCAGACTGACCACTGGGGCATCATTCTCGCTGTGACTGCCTGACAGACCAGCCGCTCTGTGACCCAGCCTCTCTCGCCCAGCGATGCTCGCCCAGGGATGCTGCCCCACGGAAGCTGACCCTGGGGCGTTCACCCAGCCACTCTCACCCAGCGACGCTCACCCAGCCACTCTAGCCCAGCGACGCCCTCTCTCGCCCCGTGACATTCACCCAGGGATGCTGACCCACTGTAATGGTAATTGCTGTATAGTATAGAAAGTTAAAGGAAAGGAAAACACATCTTCAAGAAGTTCTGCAACAAGGAGGCATTCGTGCCTGTGTTGGAGGCACCTGTTCTCGCTGTTGTTCTGGAATCGTCAGGTGTGTTGTGGAGCGCAACACGCGCCTAAGTGTCGTGAGAAACGCAGCGAAATATGATGCAATATTCCATAGAGATTCTTCTAAATCGTTCCCGCAATCTCGGGAGTCTGTGACGTTCGCCCGTAGGTCCCGCCCCCAGGATGCCTTATAAATACGACTGACGGAGTAGGAGAAGAGAGAGATCATCAGTTAGTCACAGAGTAAGAGGTCATCAGTAAGAGCCACAGATCAGATTATCAGTGAGAGATCAGCAGCAGAGATCATCAGAGTGAGATAAGAGAAGAAGGATGAAGGATCAGAGAGAACAAGGCGCTCGAGAGAGTTTGGTCGAATTCTGGTCAAGTCGTCGTCAGGAGTGGATGACCAAGTTATTTCGATGTAGAGCAAGACTTCAGAGAAGAAACGTTCTGCTAGAGGTTTAGAGAAGTTCCTGCCCTTCGAGTATCAAGAGTAGACATTATTTTCTGCAATACGAAGGCAAGAAGGCATCTACAATTAAGAGTTCTCCTTTTGTGAAGCCATCGCTTCGAGTTGCAAAACTGGTCGGCAAGTACTTTCACTACCTCACTGTTCCCCCAGTTCATGCAGTGTAAGATTTTACCTTTTTTATGTAAATAGGAGACACCATTCTGCATTTATCTTTGTTAGCAAGCTTGTAAATAAACCTTTGTTGTGTTAGTGTTTCTTTCTATATTTGTATCCCCAGTTTCAACTGTTGGTGTTGAATTCTTTTTGTTTATCATTATATCGAACCTGAAGCGGACCTATCTCTCTCGGTTCGTAACATTGTGGCGACCTTGGCCAGTAATATTCAGCTTTAACAGTTTGAAACAGGGAGAATATAGAAAGAGCCAGAATGAGTGAGATGGTGAAAGAGTTTATTGAGTCAGGTAAGCTCCTAGGTCTAGAGGGGAATGATCTCCATGAGTATCTTGAAAAGAAAGAAAGAGAGAAGTATGAGAGAGATGAAAGAGCGGCTGAGAGAGAGAGAAGAGCAGCCGAGAGGGAAGTGCAGCAAGCGAGAGAAGCACTGAAAATGCAGCAAGAGAAAGAGAGAGAAGCAATGAAAATGCACCAAGAGAAAGAGAGAGAAGTAATGAAAATGTAGCAAGAGAGAGAAATGTTGGTAATGCAGCAGGAAGAAAGAGAGAAAGAGCGTATGCATGAGCAGGAGGAAAGAGAGAAAGAACGTATGCATGAGTTGGAAATTGCTCGGTTAAGGGAAAGTACTCGTAACAGTCGGAGAGGCAAGAACAAAAACGAAGCTGATACTTTAGGTATGAGTGCAGTGCTGAAATTAGTACCAAAGTTTGATGAGGAAGATGTAACGTAATATTTCATGTGTTTTGAGAAGTTAAAGAAAGAGTAGGTTCTAAAGAAATGTGGACTTTATATTTACAGTCAGTTTTGAGTGGTAGGGCGCTTACTGTGTATAGTTGCATGTCTAAGGAGGAATGTGATAATTATGATATTGTGAAAGAAACTGTTCTTGGCGTGTATAGGCTAGTACCGGAGGTGTACCGTAAGAAATTTAGAAATTTGAGAAAGGATGAAAATATTACGTATGTAGAATACGGTAAGAAGTTAGAAAGGCTGTTTTTTTATTGGTTAGCTTCTGCTAAAGTTGAGGATTTTGATGGTTTGAAGAACTTAAGTGTTTTTAGACAACTTCAAAGATAACGTATCCCCTGAGATTAAACTTTAAATAGAGGATAGGTGAGAAGTATCTTTTGCAGAAGCAACTAGGTTAGCTGACGAATATAGTCTAACTCAAATCATAATTTGAGTGTTGGTAAGAAACGAAATGATCCTTCGTCTGGTAGAGTAAAAAACAGTAAAGGTTTCAGTCCTAGTAATAGCAATGCAAGTAAAAGTGACTATTCCTGTTATACATGCGGAAAACCTGGTCATACGTCTAAGGTTTGTAAGAGTAAAATGGCATCTAATGGCTCAGAATTAACTTGTTTCCGATGTAATGGGAAAGGGCATTTAGCTAGAAATTGTGCAGTAGAAAGGAAGGACGTTAAGAAACCAGTATCGCTAGTTAACCTCTCGTCAAGTAGGAAAGATGTGATGAGAGAAACTAGGAAATTTTTTGGTGAATTTCTGTCAGAAGGCGTAGTTTCCTCTCTTAGAGGAGCATTTTCGAGAGAAGTAGTCTTGCTTCGAGACACAGGAGCTGCTGTCTCACTGATTAGGAGAGAGTGTGTGTCAAACAGGGCAGAAATCAATTTGGAAGAAAAAGTCATGTTAGGTGGATTTCCTAACACTTGTGTTCTTTGCCCTTTGTTGAAGTTGAACTTAGAAAGTCAGGTAGTGTCAGAAGTGAAACTTGCAGTTGTCGACAGTTTGCCTGTTGATGGTGTTGACATTAGTATCGATAATGACTTAGCTTTATCCAAGAATGTGAATCCTGTTGTGAGATATATTCCAGTGCCTGAAATGGTAGTAACTAGGTCGGGTTTAGATACAGACATAGACTACGATCATAATTTGTTCGTGGATTCGAACGAGTGTGCGTTCGTGGATTCGAACGAGTGTGAGTTCGTGGATTCGAACGAGAGTAAGTTCGTGGATTCAAACAAGCGTAAGTTCGTGGATTCGAACAAAAGTGAGTTCGTGGATTCGAACAAAAGTGAGTTCGTGGATTCGAACGAGTGTGATAGAGGTGGCGAGGTTGATCTTGGCATGAGTGTGGCTGAGAAATCTAACTCTATCGTTGACAGTGATAACCAAACGGAAGGTGTAGCTGTTGAAAGTAACGTAGTAAATGTACCGGTATTTAGTACTAGTTACGGTGATGAATTAGGCACTAACCTCGTGAATAAGGATGAGCTAGTCAAGTCGCAGAGAGTGGATGAGACACTAACCCGAATTTTTTAATGTGAGCTGGATAATGATCTCGATGAAGTGTGTAAGGGAAATGGCAATTTGTCGAAAATTGCATTTTTCCTAACTATGCAAACCTGAGGTCCTTTAACAATAGGAAGGTAACTAGCGGCAGCTGGAACGGTTGTAAGCTTTGAACAAGGGAGTTCGGTAGTTAACTGCTTGTCCGACAGTGCGCGCGCAGCGCGACTGGGAGGTGAAGGATCACTTTTGCTTTAGGCCCTGGAAAAATTGCAGAGTGAGGGGTGGAATGAGGTGGGACTATATGTAAAGGACCTCAGGTTTGTATAGTTAGGAAAAATGCAATTTTCGACAAATTGCCATTTGTTCCGACACGTAATACAAACCTTTTGGTCCTTTAACAATAGGAAGACTCACTTCTTGGTGGGAGGAATCTGAGTCTTAAGAACAGACTGGTGTTCGCCCAACCTTGAAGCAGAGGGAGGGATCCTAGCCTCTGCCCAATTGATCGGGGTATGTACCGCAGGATCAATGGTCAGACTTATGGACCCAAGTATTAAGAGGGAGGCAAGCGTACCTCTTAAAACTAGCAAGCAAGAACTTGTTCCTGTTGCAAGAGGCAACATAAAGTTATGGGTTTGCATCTTGATGGCTCCCACTTCCCCCCCCCCCCCAACCCCCCCCCCCCCCACCCTTGTTGGGGGAAGTGGTGGATATTTACTCCTAACCCTAACGAAAGGGATAGGATGGGGCTCGGTCGAGTAGCTTACCTGCATCTTGTCCTTTTCCAGCGAGATGACGACAGTGTTCCTCTGCCCACAAATAGAGGGGAGAAAAAGATGGGGAAGAGAAGCCAGTCACACTCTCATTCACCCATCCATTCTTACATTCACACCAGAACTCGATGCTGTTCTGCCTGCTTGGGTGCTGGGTAAGCTACACGTGTTGAGCAGCCACCACGGGTCCCAAGGAAAAAGTATCCAAGGACCTGTGGGCAATATCCCGAAGGTAGAAGGAGGTGAAGGTGGTCTGGTTGGCCCAGACCCCTGCATTCAGGACCTGCGCCACAGAGAAGTTCTTGCGGAACTCAAGGGAAGGACCGATGCCTCTGACTTCGTGGGCTCTCGGACGAAGGGTACGGATGTCATCGCTACCATCAGCTTCGTACACCCTCCTGATTACCTCACGTAGCCAGAAAGAAAGTGTGTTCTTGAATTCTTCTTTCTTGGTCACCCCGGTGCAAACGAAGAGGCGTCGACACTCAGGCCTGAGGTGCCGAGTTCTCTTCAGATAGCGTCGTAGCGCCCTCACAGGACAAAGCAGCATCTCATCCATATCATTGTCGGTGAAATCCAATAGGGAGGGGATTGTGAAAGACTCGAACCTGTCATCAGGGATCGACGGATTCTGAGTCTTAGCTACGAAGTTCGGGATGAAATCAAAGTCACAGATCCCCATCCCCTGGAATGTCTAACGTCGAAGGAAAGACCGTAAAGTTCCCCTACTCTCTTCGCCGATGCCAGGGCCAGCAAGAAGAGGGTCTTGAGGGTCAGATCCTTGTCTGACCGAGAGTGGCTTGAAGGGTCTTCGAGTCAAATTCCTAAGGACGAGAGTCACATCCCACCCCAGAGCCCTGAGTTCCCTGGGTGGGCAAGACCTTTCAAAGCTCCTCATAAGCAAGGAGATCTCGAACGAGTCTGAGATATCCAATCCCCTCAGTTTCAGAACTAGTGCCAGGGTGGCTCTATATCCTTTGACTGTGGGGACCGAGAGGAGCTTTTCTCGACGAAGAAAAACGAAAAAATCCGCTACCTGCTGAAGATTGGCTCTGAGAGGAGATACACCCTGTCTGCGACACCAACCACAGAAGACGGCCCACTTTCCCTGGTACACAGCTGCAGAGGACTGTCTGACGTGTCCAGCCATCTCTGTTGCTGCTTTGCGAGAAAAGCCTCTCGCTCGCAAGAGATGGTGGATACCAGCCAGCCGTGAAGATGTAGAGACTGGACTGCCCGGTGGTACCGTTCTACATGTGGCTGGACAAGGAGGTTTTGCCAAGGGGGAATCTCTCAGTGCCTCCGCAAGCAGAGCCAGCAGGTCCGGATACCAAATGGCCTGGGGCCATTTGGGAGCCACCAGGATCATCCTGAGATTCAGGGTGGCCAGCACTCGGCTGATCACCTTGTGAATCAGGCTGAACGGGGGAAAGGCGTAGGCGAAGAGTTTGTCCCACAGGTGTTGGGGAGCGTCCTCTGCAGCTGCCCATGGGTCCGGCACGGCTGAAAAGAAAACCTGAAGTTTTCTGTTGTGCTGGGTGGCAAACAGATCCACTTCTGGACGCCCCCACAGGTTGAAGAGCCTTTCCGCCACGTCCTGGTGTAGGGACCATTCGGACCCTATCACCTGATCCCAACGGCTGAGCTTGTTTGCTACTACATTCCTCTTGCCTGGAATGTAGCGGGCTGACAGCTCTACCGAATGAGCCACGGCCCACTCGTGCACCTGCAGCATCAACTGGTGCAACGGGAGGGACACTAGGCCCCCCTGTTTGTTGACGTATGCCACTACTGTGGTGTTGTCGCACATCAACACCACCGAATGTCCCATCAAGCGGTCCTGGAACTCTTGGAGAGCGAGGAACGCTGCCTTGAGCTCCAGAACGTTGATGTGAAGGTGCTTGTTGTGATGGTCCCACACTCCTGCAGTCAGCAACTCCTCCAGGTGTGAGCCCCATCCCTCGGTGGATGCGTCTGAGAACAGCAACATCTCCGGGGGGGGGGAGTGTGGAGAGGCACTCCTCTTAAGAGGTTCCCGTCGTCCAGCCACCAGGCTAGGTCCTGCCTAACCTCCTCCGTGAGGGACACGGGGAAGTACGGAGGATCCTCTGCCTGTGACCAACACTCCTTTAGTCTCCACTGAAGAGACTGCAGGTGAAGACGCCCGTGAGGGACTAACTTCTCGAGTGACAACAGGTGGCCGATCACAACTTGCCATTGCTGAGCTGGAACCAGTCGGCTGCCTCCCTGAATCTGCTGATCCGCGAGTCTGCGGGGAAGACTCGCCCTGCTACCGTGTCGATCAGCATACCCAGGTACTTCATCCTCTGCTTGGGTTCGAGATCGGACTTTTCGAAGTTCACCACGATCCCCAGATCGTGGCAGAATTCTAGAAGTCGATCCCTGTCCCGTAGCAACTGCGAGAGGGAGCTCGCCAGGACTAACCAGTCGTCAAGATACCTCAGAAGATGTATCCTGGACGAGTGGGCCCAAGCAGACACCAGCATGAACACTCGCGTGAACACCTGTGTGGCGGTTGAGAGACCGAAATACGCGTCCTTCAAATCCACTGAAAGCATGAAATCGTTCTCCCTGATGGAGTCGAGCACGGAACGTGCCGTCTCCATCGTGAACCGAGACTGGCGAATGAATCGGTTCAGGGGAGAGAGATCTATCACCGGGCGCCAGCCCCCCGAAGACTTTTCCACAAGGAAAAGGCAGCTGTAGAAGCCCGGTGACTGATCCCTGACGATCTCTACAGCTCCTTTGCTCAGCATGCTCTTGGTTTCCTGTCGAAGGGCTACGTCTTTGATGTTCCTGGAGCGTAGGTCTGAAGGTGGACCAGGTTGGAGGTAAGGGGTGGCCGAGATTCGAAGGGTAGTAGATATCCCTCCCGGAGGACTTCTACTATCCAGGTCTCGGCACCGTAGTGCTGTCATGTTGCCCAATGGCTCGCCCGGTACCCCTCCACTTCCAGCAGCAGGTGAGGGGGAACGCCGTCCCTAGCGTTTCCCGCCTCTCTTCGACTTCTTCCCTGCCCCTCCTCGGTGAAAGGAGGGCTGGGAGGGGGGCTGGTGATAACCTCCCTTGGCAGAAGTCGAAGGCAGAGTCTTTCCATGGGGCTTAGACAGGGCAACCGTCTTAGCAGCCGCGGAAGCGCTAGCCAAACTCTTAGTCTTGGCTGCAGTTGATCAAGGCTGCCAGGAAGCCTTCAAAACTGCCTGGTGTACTAGGAGGTCATTGTCATCAGTGCGCCGCCTTTCCACCACAGCGTCCACCATCTCTCCTGAGAAGAGAGAGGAGGAACTCCGCACAGGTCCGTTGCGAAGTCCCAATGCCGCTTTCCGCCCGGCCGCCCTGGACACCCAGGTAAGGACTGCGTCCCTATGCCTAAGTATCAGGTTGGCCCACAGGTTTGCCGTCTGATGGGCGAGGTATGAGATGGCCCTACCTCCAGACTGGCAAAGTCTCCTGAAAGCCGAGTCCCCTTCAGGAGAAATATCCCCGGAGGAGGCTGCGACTTTGGACACTGTGAGGGACCACAGGTCTTGCCAGGAGACTAGGGCTAGTGCCTCCTGCTGCAAGAACCAGAGGTTCTCCGACAGGAGCTGCTGCAGAGACACTCCCGGAGTTAGCCTGGCTAGCTCCGGGTTAACCTGTTTGGGCTGCATTGGGTCCTCGGATGGCACATAGAACCTTCTCTGTCGCAGTACAGGAGGAGGAAGTAGCTTGGACAACCTGCCAGACTTGAGCAAACCCTCTTGTCTGGAGACGAGCGAGTCCACCTGGTCCAGCGAGTCGGCCAGCTCCAATCGCGGCAGACCCACCGTCAGTCTGGGTTCCCTCTTGGGTCCCCAGAACGACTCGAGCCAGGACGTGGGCTCAGAAGGTGGGAGCGGCAATCCTTCCCCGAGGTCGTTGTGCTGACGAATCAGCGCAATGACCTCTGCAAAATTCCTCTGGATCTCTGAAGTGACTGCATCTAGAGGAGTAGGGCCGTCAAGCCCCTCAAGCAAGAGCAACTCCCGAGACCCTCCTCCTTCAGCAGAAGGAACAGCGACAGACACCTCCCGGTCTCCTCCTGCCACTTGCGCATACGCCCTGGTCGATTCTAAGACCGTGCCTGGTACGTATGGCGTCGTGGTGGGATCGTAAGGGGCGCACCCCCCACGATCACTCCTTGTTGCCTCGCCCGAGGAAAAAGAAGGCACAGGAAAGGAAGACCTGATGCTCCCCCCTCGCTCACTGGCAGAACTGGTGTGGTTGGGGGGCTGCAGGCGATCGCCAACCTGCGGTGGCGATCAAGCTGCAGGCCTGGTCGCACCGCTCCTGTGGGGTGAGCGGCTGGACCGAGGACAGCGGCCCCGTTCCCGTGCATCAGAGGAGCTGCTGCTGGTCCCCCTACCCGTCCGGTCCCAGTGGGAGCAGCAGTCAGGGGACCTACAGAGACCACTGTCGCGGTGGGAGAGGTGCGCATCCTCGCAGCGCGTTAAACCACTGGGACCAGCCGAGGCTGGTTCCTGCAATCGAGGGGACCTCTTGCCAGCCTCAACCCGTGGCCGGTCTGGGACCGTCACGTCAACCCTGGTATCCAGCCGGTCACTGCGAGAGCGGCTGCTGGCCTGGCAAGAGTAACCTGAGTGGTTCTCGCCAGCCTTCCGCTCCGTGGTTCGGTCCTGGCGCTGAGCGGACTCGGGCATCTGGACCTTGGCTGCACGGCTGCCTGGAGGCGACCGCACACTCGGTACCTCTCGCGAACGAGAGGCCGAGCCGGAACCTGGTGTAGTGGCAGCGCCCCTAGCACCAGGCGAGGAAGTACCGGTGTTAGCCGGTACCCCTCTGGTCCCCGTCTTCTTCTTCTTTGTGGAAGGAGAGACGGGCCCCCGCTCCCAAAGGAGCAGGAGGACCAGCGGAAGGACCCCCTCTTCCCACCGGAGTGGGACAAACCCTTAGAAGTTCCCGAAGGAGCCTTCTTAGGGGGGGTGGAGGCAGCCTTCTTCTTCCTCGGCTTGGAAGCCTTGGAAGTCGAAGGGACAGAGGCGGCGGCAGGAGACGAAGAAGACGATGAAGACGACGACGACACCTTCCTCTGCTTCCTCTTCCTCTTCTTCGTCAGCTCTCTCAGGACAGCCGTCAAATCCTCCATCCAGGGCGGAGCCGGGGCTGCAACAGGGCCCGACTGCACCTGTCTGGAAGGACCAGCGGCTGGGGCAGCAACACCACGGGCTGGGACGACGTCGGCAGGTGCGGGAACAGTGGGAGCGGCAGGTACGGCAGGATGGTCAGGTACTCCAGGAGACGGGGCAGCGGCCAGCGACATCCTGGATACCAGCAGCAGGTCCAGGGGTGAGCTCTTGGGGCAGCGGAAGTCAGGGGCTGGCAGCAAGAAGAACCCAGGAGGAGGAGGCACGCCCCTCCTTGGCACGGCAGCGATCGGGCCCTGTACGGCGGCCATTGGCGTTACCGACATCACATGCGGGGTGTAAACCAAATGAGGAGGGGCGGCGCACCCTGGGGTAGAAAGGGTAGTAGTAGTGGTGGTTACCACTCCATGAGTAACCGGCATGGCCCCCGCCAGATGCTGGAGCAGCTCCTGGACACTCGGCGTGCCCTGCAGTCCCAGCAACACACACCTGTCCAAGGTCATCCACCGCAGTAGAAGCACCTGAGGGAGCAACAGTCGGGTGATTAGGAGGGGTTCCCCCTCGCACGGGGGGGTGGGCGAACCCCACCCCGAGCGAACGGAAGACCCAGAATACAATTGTACATCGGGGTAACGAGCGCCCTCCTCTACACTCAACGGATCGGGCGAAGAGAAGGGCCTCGAAACCCCCCCCCTTTCCCCCAAAGGGGAAGGTGCCATACGCGGGAGCTGAGCCGGGGGCAGGAAAGAAGACGAGGTGTCCGTAACCAGAGGATTCGCTGGAGAGCTTTCCGACGACTCCTTGGCAGGCCTACATTTCTTCCTACCCTCGTACAGCACCCACTGCACCTCCGAAAAATTCATACACGCATTGCACGGCTCGGCCTGAGAGCATTCACGCCCTCGGCACCGAGCGCAAAGGATATGTGGATCAATGTCCAGGAATGAGCGGAATACCCCACACTTGCGGCCCTCCACCCGCGGGCACACTCTACGGATGATGGGGGGCAGCGGGGATTGTTCCATTGACCCGTGATCCATTATTAATAAATGCACAAAAGAAAAAAATGAAAAATACAGTACGTACTTACAATTTCCTTTTATACACTGTAACAAACCAAGTTGGAGAAAAACACAACCAAACCAAAGCATATGACGATGAAGCGGGCAGAGAGAGATGGCGAACACGTCCTCACCCAACACGGCTGAAAGCAAAAGTGATTCTTCACCTCCCAGTCGCGCTGCACGCGCACTGTCGGACAGGCAGTTAACTACCGGACTCCCTTGTTCGAAGCTTACGACCGTTCCAGTTGCCACTAGTTACCTTCCTATTGTTAAAGGACCGAAAGGTTTGTATTACGTATGGGAACAACTTTTTGTTTAAAGGACGAAGTTTTGTGTCGTTATGTTAGTCCTAAGTCAGGTAGTAAAGGGGAAATCACCGAACAATTAGTGGTTCCTAGGAAGCTTCATGAACTAGTTTTGAAGTTAGCACATGATGAGCAAGGGCATTTGGGAGTAAATAAAACTTTCCAGTGTATTAGTAGGGCGTACTTTTGGCCTAAGATGAGGAGTGACGTGAAGAGGTATGTTTTAAGCTGTCATGAATATCAAATTGCCGGGAAACCAATTCAAGTAATTCCCAGAGTTCCGTTGTGTAATATTCCTTCGGTAGGCGAACCTTTTGAGAATATAGTTATCAATATGGTCGGACCTTTGTCTGTAAGTAAGGGTAGAGAAGATTACACAACTAATCTAGAGTATTATAAAAACAATTTAAGAGATGTTTGGAAACTAGCGAAGGAGAACGGAAGTCAAGGGGAAACTGAAGGGGAACATGATCTTAGAGCAAAAGAGAGAAGTTTGTGTGTAGAGCAAGGCTTCAGAGAAGAAACGTTCTGCTAGAGGTTTAGAGAAGTTCCTGCCCTTCGAGTATCAAAAGTAGACATTATTTTCTGCAATAAGGAGGAAAGAAGGATGAAGGATCAGAGAGAACAAGGCGCTCGAGAGGCAGAGTTTGGTCGAATTCTGGTCAAGTCGTCGTCAGGAGTGGACAAACCAAGTTATTTCGATGTAGAGCAAGACTTCAGAGAAGAAACGTTCTGCTAGAGGTTTAGAGAAGTTCCTGCCCTTCGAGTATCAGAAGGTAGAACATTATTTTTCTGCAATACGAAGGCAAGGAAGGCGCTACAATTAGAGTTCTCCTTTTGTGAAGCCATCGCTTCGATTGCAAAACTGGTCGGCAAGTACTTTCATTTACTCACTGTTCCCCCAGTTCATGCAGTGTAAGATTTTACCTTTTTTATGTAAATAGGAGACACCATTCTGCATTTATCTTTGTTAGTAAGCTTGTAAATAAACCTTCGTTGTGTTAGTGTTTCTTTCTATATTTGTATCCCCAGTTTCAACTGTTGGTGTTGAATTCTTTTTGTTTATCATTATATCGAACCTGAAGCGGACCTCTCTCTCTCGTTCGTAACACCCATGGACGCTGACCCAGGGGCGTTCACCCAGCCACTCTCACCCAACAACATTCACCCACGTGCGTGCACCCAGGGACGCCTGCCCAGCAACGTTCTCTCAGCGACGTTGACCCACGTGTGCTCACCCAGGGACGCCTACCCAGCGACGTTGACCCCCGTGCATGCTCACCCAGGGACACCTACCCAGCAACGTTTTCCCAGCCACGTGACACGATGCCCCTACGGAAGACCACCCCCAGGCCTACCAAGCAGTCCCAGGACACCAGGATAGCCAGGACATGCAGCCTTCTCAACGGTCGGAGACCTCGGAACATGAGGAAGAGCTGAACATTAAGATGACCGTATCCATTGTGGAATCCCAGGACATCGCAGGCCCCAGGGGTATCATTGTGCAGCCAAAGAAACGATACCGCCCCAGCAAGAAGGACATTCAAGACTACCCGTTCATGCCAGAGGACAAGAAGTCATCGTGGAATTCATCAAGGCCCACCCTACATTGTACGACAAGCGGGACAAGCAATGGTCGAATCCCAGGAGGAAGGAGGAACTCTGGCGTGGACTGGTAGCGAGTTTCATCGACAGCAGCTTCCAGCAAGTCAGCAAGTTCTTCGAGGCTCGCCAAACGGACTTCTGCAAGATCGAGAAGCGTGAATACAAGAGCAGGTCGGCTGCACGCAGCAGGAAACCACGGGAGGAGGAGGTGATGACCATGTGGGCATTCCTGGGAGGACACATCGCCCACGAACCCACAGTAGCCAGCGATCGCTTCTCGCCTATATCGTCGCAGAGAACTGGCGCAGACGATTCCTCTACAGAAATGTCGGGCCTAACAGCTGCTTCGATCCAGCAGAGAAGGCGGCTGAATCAGAAGAGACCGACGAACCTGCCAGAGGACCGACAGCTATCCGCCGACATGTCAGTTGACTCTACAGAAGGCCTGCAGACTCAACTGACACAGATTATGACCAGCATAAACACACTGATGCCACAACTGCAGGACAACACGCACCGTGACATCACTGTGTTCGTGCAGTACCTGACGCAGCGCTAGGAGTACGTGCCTCGAAGATACCAGAAGCCGTTCTTCGAGCAAGTCATCAGGCTGTGTCATAATTTGGAGGGGCCCGAGGAAGAGGATGCGGCGACGAAAGAGGCCTTGGCTTGTGGCGGTTTTTCCCACTGGACGCCCCTGCGAATTGATAAGGAGACGCAGACGAAACCTGGGACTTCGACACCTTCTGCAGTGCAACCGGTTCGGGCATCACCACACCAGTGGTTCGCGTCTCAACCCCAACCTGTGTTTTGTTATGATACGCACCTCCAACACCAGCCTCAGCCGCAGCAGCAGGTACCTCATGGGTATGCAACTCCAGCGCCAAGGCTAGACACACCGCCATTCTTCCCCAATGGACATTTGACACCACTCAACTTCTCTCCTCGACCTTCCACTTCTTCGATGTCGCCGTTGGTACACAGTCTCTTGGCAGACTTGCAGCCCCCTACCCCTGGCGCTAGTATTTCGACACCGAAACCTTCTACAGCACAGGATCCACCCACCTACGACTTGACCATATCCCCAGGTGATAAGGAGGACATTGACCCAGAATCACTTGAGTGATTTTGTAAATATTGTAAATAAAAATGTAAATTTTTTAGAATTAATTGTATTTTAGTAATTTTAGTCATATTCAATTATTTTTTTAATGTTTATAATTAATAATTATTTTTTTTGTAATAAATATGTTGAAATAGTGTTTTGCATTTACATGTTCCTTATTGATGCTTATTTAATTATTTTTTAATATTTATAATAAATAATTTTTCTTTTTGTAATAAATATGTTGAAATAGTGTCTTGCATTTACATTTTCCTTATTGATTCCTAATTTATATATCATGACAATATATATGATATGACTGGATGAAATGAGATTGAATAAGAAAAAAGTATAACAGGAAATATAAAATGAAATATATGTGAAATGTGGAATGAATAGAACTCTGAAAATAACTTGAAATATAAAATGAAAGAGCATGGCCAGAAAGAATAATAACATGAAGAAATATAACAGGATATCGTAACATGAAATATGATATATGATCTATGAAATAAATACAACTCTGAAAATAACTTAAAAGTATAAAATGAAATGTAACATGAAATAAATATGGCCATCAAATGATATAATAACATACAAGGTAAGAACAATATCATATTGAGAACATGATCAAATGAACATGAACATATACAAATATGATAATGAAACAGTAATTAACATTGACTGGACATTGTTATTTACAGGGAAACAATGAAAAATCAGTAAGATACTAAAGACATATTGACCTCAGTTGATAATATATATTTGCAGTTAAACATGTTATGGTAAAACCAAGTCCCAATTTCAGTTTCTTACATTCTATGCTTTTTATGTTCATTTTCTTACATTCTATGCTTTTCATAGTCATTTTCTTACAGTCTATGCTTTCCATGTTTATTTTCTGATATTCTATGCTTTTCATGTTTATTTTCTGATATTCTATGTTTTTCATGTTTATTTTCTGATATTCTATGTTTTTCATGTTTATTTTCTGATATTCTATGTTTTTCATGTTTATTTTCTGATATTCTATGTCTTTCATGTTTATTTTCTTACTTTATATGCTTTTCATGTTAATTTTCTTATATTCTATGCTTTTCATGCTTTTTTAGTATAAGCATTTTTTATGTCCTTCATTTGCTTCGCATTTGTCTCATTATTATAAATGATGTTATTATAACTTTCAGTTAATTATTTTCCAACATCATTTTTTATATGTACCAATCATCGTACCAATATTATTTATTGTATTAATATTGTTATTAGGATAATACCAAAGTATGGGAGTATAAAACAATGAGAAATCTATCATGATGTTTATTTACAATTATTTACATTTGTTTGGTTACGTTTTATGACAGAGTTCTTTGTGTCCTCTACTTCGCTCTTGCCATTCCACTGTGCCTGCATCCGATGAGTAGTACTGGGCCAGGTAATCTCTGATGGCCTTCGCTCGACGTGTGTAGTTTGGTCCCCTTCTTGCCATGAGTTGTTCCATGAGGTTCAGCAACTCCTGCCTCCAAGTACCTGGTACAACGTTATGGTGTTGGTCCTCATGGTCGACTTCGGTGCCAGCACATGGGTAGCATTGCAGTGCCAGGTTGTGCATGACACATGCGCACAAAGTTATCTTCTTGCACACCTGTACGTCCTGTTGAATCGTCGTCCCGAAGACTCGCCATCTCATCTGCAGCAGGCCGAATGCGTTTTCCCCCACATGACGAGCGCGAGATAATCTGTAGCTGTATATTCGTTCGGTGGGATCTTGTGATTGGTGGGAGTAGGGGACTTCATCAACCACGTATTGAGAGCAAAGGCATCGTCGGCGACTATGTAGAAGGGGATGGGTTTGTCGTTGTTGGGCAGATTTCTGTCTTGTGGGAGTCCTGCTCGGTTCCACCGACGTCGACGAACAGGAACTTGTACTTTGCATCGGAGAGGGCCATGAGGACGATGCTGTGAAACTTCTTGTAATTGAAATACAGTGATCCTCCACCTTTGGGTTTCTTGATCGAGATGTGCCTCCCGCCCAGGGCTCCCACACAATTGAAGTAGTTCTACTTGGAGGCGAAGCATTTTGCTACGTCATTCCATTCTTCTGGTGTCTTAGGGCACTTCATCACTTCTGGTTTGTATATGTCGATAATGGCTTGGCAGGCTACTGGGATAAATCGGCTACTGGGAACTCTTGGAGACTACTGGGAACTCTTGGAGACTCTGAAGCTGTATTGCAGCCTTGTATAGTCGTTCCCACTTGCCAGGTGGCGGAGAGTGACCGTCAACTTGAGTCCCACCTCTTGTGCACGCCGCATGTTTGTGTCCTTCTTCTTAAACAGGGGCATCAGCCTTTCGACCATCTCTTTGAACAATTCAGGGTAGATTCGTAGAAAGTTCTTGTGTCCTTTGCGGTCCTCCTTGTTCAGTTCTTGTAGCAGCTGGTCGTAGTCCCCATGTAGTTGCTGCCGTGTCAGCCACTCCCGAGCCCAAATCCCCCTTGCCCTGCCGTCCTTTCTGCGTGGTGCTGGTGGCTGTGGCACCCTAGTGCATCTTCTGAACCCGTCGATGACCTGGACTGCACATAGACACAGGACAGCTACCAAAAATCTCTGGGTCTCCTAGGGTGAGAGGCTGTTGAGGTCCATATTGCATGTTGGTTGGGCGTGGAATGAAGGATGTGCTTGGCAGGCCTCTATATATACCCAAGGTTCATATCTGGCGCGGTGTGACAGTGTGGCACGATGTGGCACGGTGCAGGTGCAAAAATCGTGCAATTTTGCAAGTCGTGACTCGTGCGGATGTGCGTGCACTCCGCAACAACACCACAACCCACCGCTACACGGAGTACCAAAGCAGCAAGAGCGCGTGGCCTGGCATAGCAACAACGACCATAACACCGCCCAACTCCGTAACACTCCGCTAGGCACCGCAGGAAAATGCCGTGAGGTGCCCGTAACCCACCGCCCGGGTCCGCCCAACGCCGCCAAATAAGGTAATAATTTTTTTTCCCAGCCGCGTCAATTTTGTAACTGTTTCTTGCGGTCCCACCCCGTAACAGCCCGCAACACGAAAGTGCGTAGGTGTAAACCTACCTATACTACGGAATAGCACACCAGCTTTATTAAAAAAAAATTTAAGTCTGACATTATCGCATACATGGATTGCATAAAGTTTGAAACACATTCTATCTACAAAGATTCTTTCAGAGACTTAAAATAACGAATAGAAAAAATAAACAAATCAAAATATTCTACGCTTGGAGATGAGAGATTGAACTTACGAAGTCAACCTTGTTTTAAACAGCCTATATTTCGCTCTATTTTGCTTTTTCGTTTTCACGTCAAATTGTCATTTGGCTAAATATCTATTATCTCGAAGAGAATATTAAGTACATTATCTTACGCCAGATGTTGATATCTTACACTTAGAATGACGGTATACTTGTAAATAAAATGAAAATTACATTAAGCCGCGTCTTATTTCGAACGATCGAACTCGTCCTAAACACTCGTCCTACTTTTAATACCCAACAGGCTACAGTACTAACCATTTACTGTTCCTCTGCAGGAGCTCACAGAAGCTGGCTGTTTCTGGGAGGAATCTCTGGGCTGGGAACGCCCCGGGTTCTTCACGCCAAGCCCTTTGGCACTCCTGCCCTACGACTGGAAGGGAGCCTTTGGAACGGCCCCTCATGACGCTTACCCTTACAGGGAGGTCCTGAAGCAGTGCCACACGTTCGATCTGCCGCCCTATTACGAGCACGTGAGTGGTTTCCTGCTGTCGTTTTTCCTGATATCCTGTTTAAAAGAAGAAGAAGAAAAGTCTTATTGACGTATTTTCTTCTAGAAAACGATCAAATTCATTTAAAGTTAAACTACACTAAATTCTGTCTTCCACCTAAACCGTCGACCTCCTCCCCATTAATTGATACGACGTGCTTAAAAATAACCACTGCATATCATTAAATGCATGTAAAAAGGCAATAAAATACCCTTTAAACCTCACGAAATGAATATTAACGTCAAAACATCCACTACGTGCGATTAAATGCATATGAAGGCGTCTAAATAACCATTACACCCCCCCCCCCCCCACACACACACACACACACACACACATATATATATATATATATATATATATATATATATATATATATATATATATAAACGTTAAAATATTAACATTTAATCAAATGCACCTAAAAACGTAAAATAGCCACTACATATAATTAAATTAATATAAAAACAAAAAATAGCCACTACATATAATCAAATGAATATAATAACGTACAAAAATAACCACTACATATAATTAAATGCATATAAACACACAAAAATAGCCACTACGTAAGATAAAATACATATAAATAATTACAAAATGCATATGAGTGAGAGGTAGAAATGGCCACTACGCAAATACAATATATTTAAGGAGACATTTATGAAAATTGAAATTGGAATACTATAGAATTCAGGTCAAAGGCCAAGCGCTGGGACATAAGAGGTCACTCAGCGTTAAAATGGAAACTGACAGAGAGGTTCAGGAGGAAAACCTCGCTATGATACAATTGATAGAGAGGGTGGAAAGTCAGATGGAAGAAAGGGAATACGAACAGAGGTACAATAAAAGGAATGAAAGCCACAGATATCAAAATTTTAATGACATATCCCTTGTGCGATTTATCTGAACATTAGAGGTTTATTTGAACATCATGCAATCAACAGATAAAGGCCGAGTACGAAGCGATGAAAACTGCGTCAGCAGTCATAAACCGGACATCCTCTGGAAAAATAACACTGACTGGGAAAGACGTCCACAAAGCAGTGGAATGGCTGTTCATGAATGATGTGCTGAATGAAGGAGGAAGTATCTCTACCTCGCTTGTTCTTAACAAGACTGCCGGTGTTGAGGCGAACGCTGCCATCTTCAGTTTGGATGAAACCACAAGGTCAGTAAACTGCAGGCTTGTCATCATTAGTCTGTCTGCCCTGAGCGTTTATTTCAAAATCGTCACAAAATCATTGTGAGGTCTAGCTCACAGGAGACCCTTTCTTTCAGAACGTTTTTTCTTCAAATTCCTTATTTTCATTTTTATTATAGTAAACCTTTAACAATCCGAATTTCATAGAAAATAAGATCCAGGTTACCAAAATACGTTATACGTAGCTCCTTTGCAAGTAGTTACAAGCCTCAAAGACAGTCCTAGTAAATGTGAAGCTGTTCAATTTAAAATAAATGGTGATATTAGCCATAAGTCAGGTCTGGATCCTGGGTATGGGTATGTAGAGCAAACTACTCACATGACACTATAATTTCAAAATACTGACAGAAGAGACCCACGGAGCGTAATCATGAGATACCAACTTAAAAGAAACTTCCGTGACGTTTCAGACTTCCCTGTGAGACCAACTACGTGTACGTGATCCAGTGCGACAGTGGATTTGGACCCTACGTTCAGAGGCTCCTCCGGGATATGTGCATGGATAAAGGACTTCGCCTCACCCTTGGGACTTTAACGAATGAACTGTCTTGTCTTTTGCTTGTTGGGCCTTTAAGGTAAACTTGAAACTTACAAGTTGTGAATGGACTTTAAAGTAACGCCCCAACTTAATGCGCTCTTGTACGTATCAGCTAAGCTACGAAGTTTATTTTTTGGTGTGCTGCCAATGTAGATGAGATATATTTTCTGATAAATCGAATGCTAAGTGTAAAGTGCAGGTTAGTTTGGGCTAAGCCCTTTCCATACAAGTGGCAAATGCACGGCGTGCATACGCTGTTACCAATTTTGTAGGTGGATTCGCCTGCCTGTGCCTACTGTCTGACTTTGGACTGTTTGATCTGGTAACACTGTTTGATAGATAGAGAACTACGGGCAAATCAGAGTGCCCCTAGCGTCTTTCTTCCTCGTGTGAAAGGGGGTTTAGGAACTGTGAGATTACTGTCACCTGTAAGATATCTGTAATAATAGTGTCTTTGTTACTTCATAAAATCACACCCCCTAAAGCATCTGTTAAGTTCAGGAAATCATTTTAAAACAGTTCATTCAATATCTTCCAGTTTTCTATTTGCTCTATCAAAAAAGTTATTATTAACTGTTATTCTGGTATCTGGTATAGCGGTTAGTGCCTTGGAATTCCACTCAAATGTCACAAGTTCGTTCCTCCTCCCAGGGCAATGGAAAAATAACAGGCTCTGTATCATGATAAGTTACTGCTGCCATGTGGGGTTCTGTGGGAGTAGGTTAAAACCAACATATTCTTTTGAAGTTTGAATTCTAAGTCACTGACCTCTGTGGGCTTGTTCCATATGAATAGGTTTCATCTACTGAATCAAATAACAAAAAAAAAAAAATAAATCAACAAAGTCAGACGCTCACAACATTTCCTGAAGAATCCTACCAACGAGATTTGACAAATGAACAGCTATAAGGTCACAGAAATCACAGTGATCCTTGCATGGTACCCTTTACGACGACAGTGCTCAAAGCTCCTTCCTAATCCTTCTCATTATGGTTTATCCCTCAGTCTCAGGGTTCTGGAAGCAGCGGGAATAACTCGAGGACAAATTCCTATAAATACTCACTGCCTTTGTAAGTTGGACAACGCCGTGTTCCGGGTCTGTAGGTATGGCCTTGATATGTGGGAGCTACATATACCAGCAGGAGATCTCATTAGCATCTACAAAACTCTTGTCACAGTGGGGACCCCGTTTGGACTGCGGAATGCAGGATACCGAGCACTCAATATTCTTCAGTTGGAGAGAGGTGAAATTTTATAAATCTCTTTGCGCACCTGTTTTTCTTTCGATTTTAATGTCATTATAACTTACATTTTTCCCTTTAAAAATCATATTCAGTAAGGGGAGGCTTTCAAAACCAACAAATTTTCACTAAATAACTTGTTAAGTTTTAACTTGAGTTATAGCACAGTATAGGCACTTAAAAATGTTTGTCAAATGTCTCGTAGGGATTCTCAGCTGGCAGAGTGACATAAGAGCTGATGATACGCCTTTGGAAGCTGGAGTCTGGTCTGAAGATCTAGAATCAGACAGAGAATTCTTGGGCAGAGAGGCATTGCTGCAGCAGGCTGCCAATGGTATTACAAAGTCCCGGCTGATGCTTGAAGTACCAAAGTAAGTATGTACTACAGTACAGTATTAGGAGCAGATTAACTAGGTTTTTTAAAATTAACTCATAGCCCTGAACCAGCTGAGTAGCAAAAGAAGAATGTATTTCACTAGAAGTGCAACAATCTCAAAAAGTTTTTATAGTTTTGTTTGCAGACGTTTTATTCGCATACACAACCACACACAGGGTTTTATCTAACGCCTGTTGCTTTTTGAAACTGCTATTAAGAGAAAACCCAAAGTGGTATCAAGTCAGTGACTCCATCACGATTACTATGCCTACTACTCTCTTATCGAATCAAGTTGTTAAACTATTTGGTTACCGAGTTCCCGAGCTGGTCACTCCTGTCAGAATTTAGTGAGTTTAGACTGTATCACTGTCTTGGAGAGGTCAGTGTTCAAACTGCTAAATTAGTTTCTAAAAAAAATAAAACTAGCATTGGTAGTTAAGAGACATTAAAGGACATATCCCCAAACACTGGGACCAAAAGATCATTCACTGCTATGTACAGGGCAAATTGATGAATTGTGATATAAAAGAACACTTTTATATATAGATATATATATATATATATATATATATATATATATATATATATAAAGTTGGGTTTTCTTTAGATGGCCATCCTTATAGCAAATGACATATACCAAGTACATAATTACAAAGGCAATTGTAATAGCTAATGAGAACAATTTCTGTAGCGTCTTTGGCACATGTTTAATTTCTGTATGTTTTCCAGTTGTCAGCCACTCTGGGGAAACGAAGGAATCGTGAGAGATGGCCGCCTTGTGGGCATCACAAGAAGAGCTGATATGAGCTTCCTCAAGGGAGCTCCTGTTGCTGCAGGATATGTCAACCACCCACTAGCCTTAGCCAGGGTTGCACGAAAAGAAATGCAGGTTGGTGTTGTCCACCTTGAATACGTTTCAGAGTTCTACCCCTGTAGTATTCAGTTTATGTTCATTCTAGTACCTAATGCACAAAATTGCAAAGCTGAATTGTTACGGCTGAAAAGTAGAGTTTAGCTACTTTCCTATAAGTAGTTGGCAATTTGACAAATTGTTTGAAATGACTGTGAAAAGGACAGTGATTGTTTATAAACCCTGCTATCTTTTAATTCAAGGAAGCTTAGAAGTCTTAAATATCATAAAATGCCCTAGTCCAAGGGAAATCTATACTTAGTGACTTACAATATTCAATCAAGGAATTCAATGTCAATAATACATGGGCCTATTCTACCTACAAGTCAATGCAGGGTCAGGTAACTCTTCAAACACATGAAGCTTAGCAAGATATAGGTGAAGCCAACCTTGAAGATAAAAGCCTCTTCCTTAATTATTGACATCCCTCTCTTTGGATTTTGTGGATACAATTCTGTGTACCAGTCAAGGACATGGAAGGAATACACCCAAAACAAAAAGTAAAAGGATTTTAGCCGAGACATAAAAACCGAAGAGTTTTGTGTGCATTCATGCAAAATAACAAACCTTACAATCACAGTAAATAGCTACTTTGCAAAAAATAACCAGTAAATAAATCACATCAATGTCCTACTGAAGATAGTTTGAGCAGCATCCTGGGTTATTTTACAGCCATGTTATAACAGGATGAAGTTCCTTGGGCTATTCATGGAAATCAGTTCACTTCCAGAAAACTTTAACTTGTCCAGGATTAATCTCACTTTATATTAGTAATGCAAAACTATTAACCCTTAAACACCGAAGCGGTAAAAAAAAAAAAAAAAAAAAGTCTCCCGTGTGCCGGAGGTGTTTCAGAGTGAGCGCGGAAGCGGGAAAAATATTTTTTTGCAAAAAATCACAGCGCGCTTAGTTTTCAAGATCAGAGTTCATTTTTGGCTCCTTTTTTTGTCATTGGCTGAAGTTTAGTATGCAACCATCAAAAAGGAAAAAAATTATCATTATCATATATAAATAATGTGATATATGATAGCGCAAAAACGAAATTTCATATATAATTGCATTCAAATCGCGCTGTGCGCAAAACGGTTAAAGGTAACAAGTTATTTTTTTTTTTGTAATGTACACTAAATTGCTATCATTTTGGTATATAACACATTGTAAAACGATAAAAGCAACACAGAGAAAATATTATCACAAAATAATGCATGAATTCGTAACGTGCGGACGTAAACAAATATTTTTTTCAAAAATTCACCATAAATATAAATATTGTCCTAGAGACTTCCAATTTCTTTCAAAATGAAGACGAATGATTGAATATTACTATACTGTAAGAGTATTAGCTTACAAATGCAGTTTTCGACCATATCTGACGAGTTAAAATTGACCGAATGTCGATTTTTTATATATATATTTTATATGCAATTTTTTCGGAATTAAGAAAAGCTACAACCTTCAAATATTTTTCGTCTTATTCTACATGAAATTGCGCACATTTTCATATATAAAACTCTATGAAATACCTAATATGAAACGGAGCAAATATTCCGAGAATGGGGCGTACGCATTTCGGAGATTTGTGGCGGAGAATCCGCGCGCGGAGGGAAGGAAAGTTTTTTTTTTTTTAAATTCACCATAAATCTAAATATTGTGCTAGAGACTTCGAATTTGTTTCAAGATGAAGCTAAATGACTGAATATTACTAGACTGTAAGAGTTTTAGCTTACAATTGCGTTTTTCGACCATTTCGGTAGAGTCAAAGTTGACCGAACGTGGTTTTTTTTCTATTTATCGTGATTTATATGCAAATATTCCAAAAATGAGAAACGCTACAACCTTCAATTATTTTTTGTTGTATTCTACATGAAATTGCGCACATTTTCATATATAAAACTTTATGTAACGGCTAATTTAAAATGGTGCAAACATTACCACAATCGCACGTGTGATTTTTTCGGAAGAGTTACCGCGCGGACGTAAAGAAAATGTTATTTTTTTCATAAATTCACCATAAATCGAAATATTGTGCTAGAGACTTCCAATTTGTTGAAAAATGAAGGTAAATGATTGAATATTACTAGAATATAAGCGTTTTAGCTTACAATTGCGTTTTTCGACCATTTCGGTAGAGTCAAAGTTGACCAAAGGTTGAAAATTTGTCACATCATTTTTTATATGAAAATATTTCAAAATTGATAAAAGCTACAACCATGGGTTGTTTTTCAGTTGTATTGTGCATGAAATTGCGCACATTTCCATATATAAAACTTTATGTAACGGCTAATTTTAAAATGGTGCAAACATTACCACAATCGCATGTATGATTTTTTTCGGAAGAGTTACCGCGCGGACGAAAGGAAAAAGTTTTTTCATAAATTCACCATAAATCGAAATATTGTGCTAGAGACTTTCAATTAGTTGCAAAAGGAAGGTAAATGATTGAATATTACTAAAATATAAGAGTTTTAGTTTACAATTGCGTTTTTCGACCATTTCGGTAGAGTCAAAGTTGACCGAAGGTTGAAATTTTGGCACTTATTGTTATTTATATAAAAATATCTCAAAACTGATAAAAGCTACAATCATGAGTATTTTTTTGTTGTATTCTACATAAAAATGCGCACATTTTCATATATAATACTCCATGTAACGGCTAATTTAAAATGGTACAAAAATTATGTCAAAGTGACGAAATAATTTCCGAGATGTGTCACAGATACTTTTTAGTGCGGCAAGAAAGAAATTCGCGCTTGCGCGCCTGCGTAACGATTGTAAACAAAACAACACCTCGATCCGTGAACTCCCAGCATCCCCCAAGGCGCATGATTCAAAAGTTTTCGGCTGGTAGGCCTATAAGTATTTTTCCGCGAATTTTTATAAAAAAAAATTTGAGTCGACGTATGGTACGTCCATTCGGCATACGGGAGACATTTTGACTCGACATTTAATACGTCCATTCGGCGTTTAAGGGTTAATCGAGGTTCTGCTGACATTTTGCCTTATTTTTTGCTTCTACCAGGGTGGTCATATCCCTACTAAATGGTTACCAGTCTGTATAGTCAATACAGTCTTTTTATTTTAGTATATAATGGTGTGTGACTTTTGTGTACTGTATGTTCCTCATTTACAACATCTGCAGTCACTGAATTCTCTTTTCTGAAGGCATCACCATCAAAGTTGATACTTGACATAATAACAGGTATTATGCAGATTACTACATAGGTACTGCCCAGGATGAATAATTATTGCCTGTTTATACTGTACACTGAATGGGACATGGAGTTAGTCTGGGCTAGATTTAGTTTTCACTTATCATTTTCTACTCAACTCCATTATGGACTACAGGAAACACCAAGAATGATACTAATTAGGAAAGATGGTTCTTACTGATGTCTTATAAAAGAATTTTGTCTTTGATGATTTGGATAACCTGAACCTTAGTCATAATGTGCTTACACTCCAAACTGTTTACTTTCAGGAAGCTGCCTGGGAAATTGAAAGACAAGGGCAAAGATACCCGGCTAAAATCTACTGCCCTTAGGACTTAGAAAACCTTTCTGTTTGTTCCCTGCATAGAATTTGTAATAGACTTGGCCAAACATGAAAGAGTATTTCTGGTACAGTATGTCAGTCAACATCTGGGATGGGCGGAACAATAGAACCTACATAAACTTATAGATGTCAATTCATTCTCCAGCAAACAATGAATCGTGCACTCAGTGATTGCCAGCAATGTTTTCCATGCGGTCTTCCAAACAACAGGCCTTGATCACTTGAAGAAACAACTGAACAATATCTTGCACACTGTCTAGAGTAATTCTCAGAAGCTTTTGCAACCAAACCACGAAGTGTAATTCCAAGTCAACCGATTGAAGCGTAAGTACTCCAAGTTGGCGATTCTACCCCTCAGAAAGTTGGGGGTGGGGGGTGGGGGGGGGGGGTGGGGGGGGGGGCAACTCTGGGGCAAAGATAATTCTTGGGTGGGCATCATAGAAAAGGTGACGGTAAAAATAATTACAATTTTGGAAACATTTTGGAACTCGTGGAGGAATGAATTTGACTAAAGGTAAAGGTTCATATAGAATTTTGTTTGATTCCTAAGCAAAACAACTGTAAATCATCCATCTGATATTCTACCTGACTTGCATGATATGGACATTTAACATTCAAAACTATATATACAGTTCCAAACAATACGCAAACATTAAAGAATGGATAGTATGTATAAATATAATGCACATTTGAACCAAATAAAGAAAGATAGTAACTATATGAAATGAACAGATATGCACGGGGCATGTCATGACAATTCTGAAAAGGTTCAGTTTGACAATCAAAACTATATACGATCCCAACCAATATGCAAATTATTAAAGAATGTTAAGTTTGTGTAACACACAATTGCACCACTCAAAGAAAGGTATTAACTAATGAAATGAACAGACAGATATGGACTATGTCATGACCATTCTGAAAATGCAGGTTTGACATTCAAAGCTATATACAATCCCAAACAATATGCAATTATCAAAGAATGACAAGTTTGTATAATGCACATTTGAACAAAGTAAGGAAAGGTATTAATTAATAAAATGAACAGACAGATATGAGGCTTATCATGAAAATTCTCAAAATGTTGTTTCGACATTCAAAACTATATATAATTCATAACAATATGCAATTGTTAAAGAATGATAAGTTTTTATAATACACATTTGAACACAAAACAGATATGGACCATTTTCGGGACAATTCTCAAAATGTTTAGTGCAGTTTAAATCTACGATTATCATGTCGGCTGCCAAACTCATCTAAAAACTATCTAAGTCAATAATCTCGGCCCGTTTACTTTCAATTGATAATAATGCAGTGTTACTTAGTCTCTCACTAGTCATTGAATTTCTAAGAAATGTTTTTACTATTTTCATTTTGGAAAAACTTCTTTCACAAGAAGCACTAGTAACAGGAAGTGTTACAGCTATCAATAGTAACCTGTATAAGCAATCAAAGGCAGATTTATATGGCTGAATAAATGACAAAAACTCCACCAATGCTGTAGGTGACTGAGTTTCTTTCTGGAACAATTTCTTAACTAAAGGTAGCTCGTGTTTTAATTCACTTTGATTAACTGAATATGATAATGCAAATGACTTCAAGTCATCCTCATGTAAGAACGTCTGTCCTGCAGGACAGAGCTGAAATGCCACAGATCACCACACATGAATCTTTGGAAAAAACGACGATCTAATTCACTATTTAAACAGTCTTGTACTTCATACAAGATTGTGACGTGTTGTGATGACTTTGCTCCACAACTCTCTGGCCAGTTGTGTCCAGCATGATAAAATCACGGAGGTGTCGAGGTTTTCTTTAACGTTTTCTTGTGTCACTGTTGGTGAAATGTCACATTTTACAGAGTTCGTCAACCCCATTAGAGTAATTCTCAATTACGTTGGAGTTTCTTACATCAGCTAAATCTTCACGAAGACAAGAAGTAAGTTTAGCTGCTTTTCCAAGGTCTGCCTGTTTGTCCTGCAGCTGCTGAGATACTTTATTTTTCCCAGAATTTCAGAGAAAAAACTGCAATAAACAAACAAATTCTGCATCCATCTGAGCAAGTAAACCTCTGGCAGATACAGCTCGAGCTCCAGTATCATCTGCAGAAGTCTCCTTCAAAAATATATTCCAGACGTAATGAAGCATTTTGATAGGAGACTTCCTTGTTTTGCTGATGCACTTCAGACTTGAACAAGCCACAGAGCTATAAATAAAAAACTCTTATCTACTGTAAACATTGCTCGGGACTGTCAACATATATGTTAGGGACAATTACTAATATCGATTACATTATGTAATGGTACATGAGCAGCAGTTATGCTGGAAACAGGCCTTTGTAATAATTACATTTAGCTTGGAGTTTTCACCTACAATTTCATGACATGCTCCAGCGAATACAGTTACTGTGGTAACTTTGCGGTGTTGAAGTCGAATAATTAAAAAAGAAAAAAAAACTTCATTTCTTTTTTCTTAATAGATATACATTTATCTTTATTTCAAGTGATGTATGAATTATAGATACAAAATACATCAAAATGGAGAGTTTTGTTAGTTTGATATGCAGCATAAGATAGTAACATTCATAATTGCAGTAATATATGTGACACTGTTTGTGATAGTGTTAAAGAAAACTTTTAGTTTTCATAGCCTCAAGGGATACTAATTCAAATATCATTGCTTTTTAAGCGCGAACTGGTTGTCTCTCTGTGATTTAAGGTTTGGATTTTCTGTTCCCTGTATATTAACCAACTCACTCAATATGAGTGTTAGCAATATAACCAAATCATGTTGTGTGACAAGTTAGTGGCTTTTGTTATATTCAATAATGATTAATTTTATTTATAATATTTCATTAAAAAAAGTGGGGGGGCAAACCAGGGGCATGGCCAAAACCTGGGAGGGCAGCTGCCCCCCCATGACCCCCCCTAGAATCGCCACTGGAAGTACTTCCTCACTGTCAAACTAACTTTCAAAGCCCTTTCAAGTCTTACTCAGGCAGGTGACAAGTCATCTTTATCAAAAGAAAGATATCCTTTTTCCACAAGTGGCAGACTGTAACAAAGTTCAGGGCTATGAGTAAAAAGTAGTAGCCCAAGAGGACCATCCTTGTTGCATGTCCCTCTTGCAAGTGCCTACAGATGAATGATGTGGAAAGCCTTCAAATTTCCAAGATAGCAGTTATTTAGGGCCACTCATAATAAGATAATACATACCTAGTAGCTACATTTTTTACTGGCAGTTCATACTCGAGCTGTTTCTTATCCACTGGGAACCCCTTAGAACACTAGCATGGAGTCTACGTGTTTGCTGTGTAGTGACAAGTTCTTTTCACTGTTTATCTCCTAAAATCTTACCCTGAAAAATGGTTCTGACCTCACAAATAAGAGATCTCTGATAGTGTCCACACTCCTTTAGTTTAGACACTCGCTCTTCACTCTAGACATGTGGTCAGTAACTTTCTTGACTTCTTGCCTGTAAAGATAGCTTTTGTGGGCTAAACTATTTTGCAAGAGCAACCCTGGCACACTGTTTGGCTAACATTTACTTGTATTCAATGAATACTACATTCCAATGAAGAATGACAACAAATGCAATACAATGCTTTCACTACAATCGCTCAACTCTTGTTATATTTACAATCAAATGTGATGTTTCATGTACACTTTTCTCAGCATGTCACCCATCTAAAGCACTATGAAAATCTTAATAATTGTATTATAAAGATACTTCTTCCCAAAATGAAACAATCCTAAGAGACTTATTACTGTACGCCTCACACTGATACAGAAATTGAAAATCCAGTTTTTGCGATGAAAAACCAATACTGGCTAGGCGTAGATGATGCTGACCTTACACAAAACAGAATGAGGCAGTGTAGTTTGTGTTACTTCCTACAGGATCTACGGTGTCATTTTTCTCAAGTCTACAAAGTGGGTGTCCAGTCATATGCTGCCCCTGAGAAGGCTGACACACACTGCAAAATCAATACATTTGGAATTGTATACCTCTGATACATTCAGGTGATTTCATATTTTTTTTGAAAGAAACTAAAATAAATCTTTTTGCATTTTTTTTACAAGAATTTCCTTCAAGACCAAAGTTTGAAATGTTCCTCTTTGTACGGGCTGAGGTAATGTTACCAGATTTCAGCTGTTCATGCTGATAAGTAGTCATGATATTATGTAGTATAAATCATGATTTTGAAAATAAGTAAAAATGATATTGTAATGATACAATTAAGTTTGTTCATACTTACCTGGCAGATATATATATGGCTGTATTTTTCCCAATCCGACAGAAATTTAAACACTTACGACACACGCAGTGGGAGTCAGGTGGTTAGTACCCATTCCTGCCACTGGGAGGCGGGTATCAGGAACCATTCCCATTTTCTATTCATAATTTTTATTTCCACTGTCTCCTGAGGGGAGGTGGGTGGGTACTTGATTATATATATCTGCCAGGTAAGTATGAACAAACTTAACTGTATCATTACAATATCATTTTGTTCATGAAACTTACCTGTCAGATATATATATAGCTGAATCCCACCTTTGGTGGTGGGAGTAGACAAAATAGAAGATTTTAGGAAACATATATATGCAGATAATTGATATCTTGGTTCCTTACCTGTTAGCATAGCTGACTTCGTGGTTACTACCGCGTAAGTCTGCTTGTGCTACTAGAGTTGCCAGCGAGGTAGAGACCTATAAAGCTGGTGCACTCCAGATGATCTGTCAACAGGGGCGAGACCACGACGTGACTAGACCATTGACCATACAATGAGGGCAACGAAGTAAAACAAAACCACCTGGCGTAGCCTACCAAAGGTATCCCACTTAGACTAAGCTAATGGAAGGGAGATCCCCCGCAGGCGGTCAACCACACAACCATAACACAAGTTAAAAACTCCCCTAACCATTAAAGGATAGGATGAGCGCTACCTCCTGCCCCCAAAACAGTGTCTGCAGCAACGTATGGTCCGAGCGAGTAACAATTTTCGTATGTTGCTTTCACCTCCCGCAGGTAGTGTGAAGCAAACACCGAATTGTTTCGCCAATAAGTGGCGCCCAAAATATCTTTTATTGCCATATTCTTGTGAAAAGCTACCGAAGTAGCAATAGCCCTCAACTCGTGGGCTTTCACTTTTAGAAGCTCCATGTCACTTTCACTACACTTTTCATGTGCTTCCTTAACCGTACTTCTTAAGAAGAACGCCAGTGCGTTCTTCGACATCGGAAGATCTGGTTTTTTCACAGAGCACCACAAGTTCTCCGAAGAACCTCTGCATGCTCTGGTTTTCTGCAAATAAAATTTGAGAGCCCTGACAGGACACAGGACTCTCTCAGGTTCAGGTCCCACTAGCTCCGACAACCCTTTGATCTCAAACGTCCTCGGCCAAGGGTTGGAAGGGTTCTTGTTCTTTGCTAAGAACGTAGGGCTTAAGGAACAAACTGCACTATGATCCTTTAACCCAATGTGCTTGCTTATGACTTGTATTTCGCTAACCCTCTTCGCCGTCGCCAGAGCGGTTAGGAAAATGGTCTTCTTAGTAAGATCCCTAAGCGAAGCTAAATGGAGCGGTTCAAATTGACTCGACATGAGAAACTTAAGTACCACGTCTAAGTTCCACGATGGTACTTTCGGTTGGAGAACTTTCACAGTCTCAAATGATCTAATGAGATCATGAATGTCTCTGTATTTCGCTAAGTCGAGTCCTCTATGCCTGAAGACTACAGAAAGCACGCTTCTGTAGCCTTTAATCGTGGGAACGGCTAATTTCGCTTCTTTCCTAAGGTGAAGAAGGAAATCTGCTATCTGGCTCACAGAGGTTGAGGTGGAGGAAATGCCCTTCTTTCTGCACCAACTTCTAAAGACAGCCCACTTCGATTGGTAAACTGCGATTGAGGAGGGCCTCCTTGCGGTGGCATCGCCGTTGCCACAGGTCTTGAAAAACCCCTCGCTCTGGCCAACTTCTCGATAGTCTGAACGCAGTCAGACTCAGAGCGGGGAGGTTTTTGTGGTACCTCTCGAAGTGGGGCTGTCTGAGTAGATCTTTCCTTAGGGGCAGAGTCCTTGGAAAGTCTACCAGGAAGGACATCACCTCCGTGAACCAGTCGACCGCTGGCCAGAAGGGGGCGATGAGGGTCATCCTCGCTCCCTCTGATGCAGCGAACTTCCTCATCACTTCCCAGAGGATTTTGAATGGGGGAAAAGCGTAAATATCTAGTCCCGACCAATTCCACAGTAGGGCGTCTACTGCCACTGCTCCCGGGTCCAGAACTGGGGAGCAATAAAGCGGAAGTCTCTTCGTTCGGGAAGTTGCGAAAACGTCCACATGAGGACGTCCCCACAGCTTCCATAATGCCTGGCATACCTCCTGATGAAGGGTCCATTCCGTCGGCAGAAGCTGTCCTTGCCAACTGAGAAGGTCCACTCGCACGTTTTCCACGCCTGACACGAATCTTGTCAGAATTGTGACGTTTTGCGACTTCGCCCATATCAGGATATTCTTCGCGATGGCGAACAGAGAAGGAGAGTGAGTTCCCCCCTGTTTCCTGAGGTATGCCAGGGTTGTGGTGTTGTCCGAGTTTATCTGAACCACTTTGTTGGAGACTTCCTCTTGGAAGAACCTTAGAGCAAGGTAAATTGCTGAAAGTTCTTTTAGATTGATGTGCCAGGACACCTGTTCCCCTCTCCAGGTGCCTGACACTTCTCTCCCCCCTAGTGTTGCTCCCCAACCCGTGGAGGACGCGTCGGAGAACAACACTAGGTCGGGGTTCCGAAGCTTGAGCGAAAGTCCTTCTGCAAGCTTCTTTGGATCCGACCACCATTTGAGGTGCTTTTTCACTTCTTCCGTCAAACACAAGATCTCTTCTAGATCCTGTTTGCGTGACCAATTGCTTGAGAGGAAGAACTGAAGTGGTCGAAGGTGCAACCTTCCCAGAGAAACAAACTTCTCCAGTGAGGAAATGGTCCCCAGCAGACTCATCCATTCCCTCACCGAGCATGTTTCCTTCCCTAGAAAGGCTGACACTTTGTCTAGGCATTGAAGTTGTCGCCCCTGGGACGGAAAAGCCCGAAAAGCCACTGAGTCCACCTGAATCCCCAGATAGACTAGGGATTGAGAAGGAGTCAGATGCGACTTCTCGAGGTTCACCAGAAGTCCCAGGGACCTCGCTAACAACAAAGTCGTGTGAAGGTCCTTCAGACGCCGGTCTTGCGATGAGGCTCGAATAAGCCAGTCGTCTAGGTAGAGAGAGATCCTTATTTCCGCAAGATGGAGCCACCTCGCAACGTTCTTCATAAGAACGGTGAACACCATCGGCTGCCGTGCTGAGACCGAAGCAGAGTGCCCTGAACTGAAATACCTTCCCTTTCAGGATAAACCGCAGGTATTTTCTTGATCGGGGATGGATGGGGACGTGAAAGTATGCGTCCTGAAGGTCTAATGAGACCATCCAATCCCCCGGTCTTAAGGCTGCTAGCACGGATTGAGGTGTCTCCATCTTGAACTTCTGCTTGGTAACGAAGCGATTTAGACTGCTGACATCCAGAACGGGGCGCCACCCCCGACTGCTTCGGCACTAGGAACAGACGGTTGTAAAACCCTGGAGAACTCCGGTCGAAGACCTGCTCCACCGCCTGCTTCTCGATCATTTGATCTAGTAGATCGTGAAGCACTTTCCGTTTTTCTCCCTGATACGAAGGAGACAAATCCTTTGGTGTCGAAGACAGCGGGGGTAACTTCAGGAAAGGAATTCTGTACCCCTTCTTGACGATGTCCAGAGACCAAGCGTCGGCACCTCTCTCTTCCCAGGCTCTCGCGAAATGTAGAAGTCTGGCTCCTACCAGTGGCTGAAGGACTTTCCTCTCACTTCTTGCTCTTAGAAGGAGCGGGGGTCTTGCCTCTGAAAGAGCCTCTTCCTCGAGGGGCTGGCTTCGAGGAAGAAGCAGATCGAAAGGGCTTCGATTTCTTCAAAGCAGAGGACCCAGAAGACGAAGTAGTTGTAGGCTTCCTAGAAGACTGCGCCAGAAGGTCTTGGGTTGCTTTCTCCTGGAGACTGGCGGCTATGTCCTTTACCATAGACTGGGGGAAGAGATGTTCTGAGAAAGGCGCGAAAAGAAGATCCGCTTTTTGCGCTGGCGAGACCGACTTTGCGGTAAAATTGCAAAAGAGTGCTCTTTTCTTAAGCAGTCCCGTGCTGAAATGAGCAGCCAATTCCTCAGAACCATCCCTGACGGCCTTGTCCATGCAAGACAATACACTGGACAGCTCCCACAGACTGATGGAATCAGAACTCCTGGACCTGGCATCCAAAACTCCTAGGCACCAGTCAAGAAAATTAAAGACCTCTAGTGTCCTGAAGAGGCCTTTAAGGTGAAAATCAAGCTCACTATGTGTCCAAGAGACTTTGGAAGAAGACAGAAAAGATCTTCTGGCGGCATCCACAATACTACCAAAGTCTCCTTGAGCCGAGGCTGGAAGCTTAACTCCGACGTTTTCTCCCGTCTCGTACCACATACCAGCTTTGCCACAAAGTCTTGAAGGTGGTAAAGCGAAAGAAGTCTTGCCTGAAGCTTTCCTCTTTTCCATCCAATCGTGGACCTTGCGAAAAGCTTGCTTCGTAGAAAGAGACTTCTTCATTTTCACAAAGCCCGAGATCTTAGTAGCTTTGGATGACGAAAACTGAGAGGGAGGAGTACGTGGAGCTTCAGGCTGAAAAGTGTCTGCAAAGACTGACTGTAGCAGACGAGTTGTTAAAACCTTGTAGTCCGTCGAGACTGGAGCTAACTGCTGTTCTTCGTCCAATTCGACGAAAGCGTCACTAATTTCCTCTTCAGACACTGGAGAAGTCAGAGGAAGTAAGGAAGAGTCACGAGCTTTCTCAAAAGAGAAAGAGCGGCAAACAGGAAGAGTTCCCGCTTCCACTTGCGCTTGCGGTGGTGGAAAACTGACGTCCGTAGGCGCGCGCTTGGCATCCGATGCCAATCTTCTGGCGCCGACTGAAGCGCGCTCGACAGCTACAGGTGCACACCTGGCGTCCACTGGGGCGCTCTGAGCGTCCACTGGCGCGTGCCGAGCGTCCACTGTAACGCGCTGAGCGTCCACTGGTGCTCGCATAACTTGCACCGAATCACGCTAGGCGTCCACTGAAGCGCGCTTGACATTCACAGAAGCGCTCTCGGCATCTAAAGAAACGCGCTTCCTATCTACATGTTTCGTAGTAGCGGATACAACCGCTTCTCGAGAGCGAGAAACGAATTTCTCACCTCCTCTAGAGAGTTGCTGGGGAGCAGAACGAACTCTAGAGGGAGACTCAAACGGAGAGAGAGATGAGCGAGGAGAGGGAGAGGGAGAACGCCTCGACCTCTTCACAGGAAGATTGTCATCCTTTCTACGGTGACGTGGAACAGTCTCTCTTGAAGAAATAACATCTCGAAGTTGCTGCTGAAGCGACTGGAGAATCTTGCTTGTAGGTGAAGCCTCCTTTTCTGGGGAGGGGCTGATCCTGTGAGCAGGCGAGTGGCGAGGGGACGCCTTCTTCCTACTCCCAGGAACCGCCACTTCACGCACCTTAGAGCGACTGAAGCACTCGAAAGAATCATCTAGGAAAGACTCCGCCTCCGAAGAATCCTTACGCTTCTTCTGCGGAGGAAAAGCAGCAAACGCACTATCAGGCGAAGAGCAAAGTTCCGGAGAACAACTTGGACGTGAAGCGTCCCGAACACGAGCCGCCCTTTTCTGCGGACGTGATGTGGTATGAGAGCTCCACCCCTTGCGCGGGGAGGAAGCTTCCGAAGAGGAAAAGCACTCCTTGAGAAGACGTGCACACGCACGCTCCTTGGCAGTCTGGGTAGGTTTGTCAGAAGCTGCCGAAGGCACGCCAGATCGGTGGGGGTTCCTCGTAACCCTCCTTCGACTTTCGACATGCTCTCTCCCCGTAACCTGGGAGTCAAGCAGAGGTCTAGGTCTAGAGGCAGAATGAGGCCGATCTGACGCACCCTCCACTACACAAGGGGCACTTTCACTGCACTTTTCTTCACTTTTGCTCTCCAGAGCTAACACTTTTGATTCTAAGTTATGAATCGATTCAAGAATAAGCGATAAAGTATTACCTCCTACCGACACTGCTTCAGGGGCCGGAGGCAACACTACAGGGGTAGGAGCATAATCTACAGGAGGAGGGTTAGCAGGAGAATCATTTAAATCTTGCCTACCTGAAACACTCCTGGAGGAAGACCTCCTTAACCTATCTCGCTCAAGTTTCTTAAGATAGGTTTCATACGCCTTCCACTCAGACTCTGTTAAACTTTCACACTCCTTACAACGACTTTCAAACGTACATTCATTCCCCCTGCAAACCTTACAAACAGAATGTGGGTCTACTGAAGCTTTCAGTAGCCTACCTCTACATTCAGACATAGAACAAAATCTAGCGCTAGTTGAACTAGACCCTGACATCTTGATCAAAGAAAAATCAAAACCAAAATCAAATCCGTGTGCCAAGCCACCGATCCAATTCAGATACCAAAGAAAAAACCAAAAGGGATACTCAAGTAGCTAGTAAGTTTCCAAAATCTGGACGGAGGTGCTGCAAACATTGTTTACAGCACCGGCGACAGAAAAATTATGAATAGAAAATGGGAATGGTTCCTGATACCCGCCTCCCAGCAGCGGGAATGGGTACTAACCACCCGACTCCCACTGCGTGTGTCGTAAGTGTTTAAATTTCTGTCGGATTGGGAAAAATACATCCATATATATATCTGACAGGTAAGTTTAATGAACAAACAGAAAATATACCATGACATATTTTTCTACTAACTACATTCAACTGAAACGAAACTCCTTCCCAAACTAAATAACATCCACAGACATGAAAACTACCTGCGGTCAAATAATACTTAATGCTACAATGTGAAGGTTAATACAAAGGCTTAGTAAGTTTCAATCTTTATTTCACTCTACTAAGACTAAGAAGTAAAAGAATATGTTATTATAATCCCATAACAATGCTAAGTTTATACATTTAAACTTTCAATCACTACTTAACATTAAAACAAAATTCATTCAAGATCATTTATAACTAACCAGTCATAAACATGATTCACCATACAACAGAACGGAATATAGAATTTAGGCCAAAGGCCAAGTGCTGGGACCTGTGATGCCATTTAGCATTGAAATGGAAACTGACACTAAAAAGGTCTGAAAGGTGTAACAAGAGGTAAACCTTGCAGTTGCAGTATGAATCAATTATTAGAAGAGGGGTGGAAAGCAAGATGGAAGTAAGAGAACATGAACAGAGGTACAGTAAAACGACTGAAAGGGGTTGCAGCTAGGGTCTGAAGAGATGCTGCAAAGAACCTTGAGTAATGCCTACAGTGCATGCATGAGGTGCACTGACAGCACTAACTGCCTATGGGGATTCACCACTTAAAGCTACATGGGATTCTAGATAGCAAAAGATCATTCAGTTTTGCTCTCTTACCATGACACTTCAAATGGCACAGCAACATGAGTACGTGTACTACACTTATTGACATGAACACAAGGTCGCATTTTTTAAAACACCCTATGACTCGCCAAATACATACTTTGTTCTAGAACTGGGTGTAAAGTGACCAAGGAAATAAATGTGATGTAAAAGGCAGAAATCAATGCAGATGGGGGCTGAAGGTTGCTGCTATGAACCTCAAGGGCTGTCTATAAAAAGCCATGATGTAGTTGGTTGCCTCCTATAGGAAAGAACCATTGGAAAGTACACAAAGTCTCTACATGAGTGAGAGAGAACACAGATTCCATGGCAAGTGCAACTGTCTGTGCAAGGTAGGCAAAAAACCTGTGATTCTAACAAATGTTAAAAGAATGTATGATAAGAGTGTCTTCAGGAAAAAGGTGGCTATCCTGTAAGCACTCAAAGGTAAGTGGAGTGAGTGGTTTATGCTAATTACAGCAAACACATTTCTGGAAAATAGTCCAATTATCATAAGCCCAAAATTTCAGTAAAATAATCCCCAGAAACGTTTTACAGGCTATTTCAATGTTTGTTTCCCATCTAGAAGATGAAATCTAAAAAAGAAAAGTCACAGCCCATTTCAGGAAAAGGATGACTAAATAAAAATTGTGTTCCAAATCATTCTTTCATTCTTCAAATCTAGAGTGTAAAGCTGGGTGCAGGTACATATCAAATTATTCCGGAGGTCAGTTGCAACGCTCGTCTATTTTACTTTTACTTATAAAATAGACTTGAACCTACAGGTTGAATATTCTACTGGTGAAAGAATTAGTGTTTTATCAGTACATACATGACAGTCATGCATTTCCCTGGAATATCTATCCATTCAATGAACAAATCATAGATTTAAAACATACCAAAACTAAAATTACATTTTTGCATCCTAATTCCAAAATATTAGCAGAGCAGAAGAAGATGGATGTGGCAGAAATGAGAATGCTTAGGTGGATGTCTGGGGTAACAAGAGTGGATAGGATCAGAAATGACTACATAAGGGGGTCAACTAAGGTGGTGGAAGTATCAAAGAAAGTGCAGGAGGGGAGGCTGAGATGGTATGGACACCTGTTGAGGAGAGATGAGGACCACGCTGGGAGACATACTATGGGAGTGGAGGTGCAAGGAAGAAGAAAGAGAGGGAGACCAAGAAAGAGATGGAAGGACTGTGTGAGAGGAGATTTACATGAGAAGGGAATTGATGAGGCAGAAGCGCAAGATAGAAATAGATGGAAACGGCTCATCCGAAACGGCGACCCCATATAAAAATGGGAAAAAGCTGGGAAGAAGAATTCCAAAATATTAGTCACCATCTATTTGGGTTACAAATATATTGTTCAAATTAAACGAAGTTTATTCTGAGAGTTATTCCAACGGTTACATTCAAACTAATACTGTAATATTTCAAGATACAATCATACAACATAAAAACATCACCTTTAAGACAGTAGTACATAACTATAAAATATGTGATACATGATCTGTTTACAGTAATTCTACAAAATAACGCCTTTATGCAACTCGGGTATAATTTTGTACTATACAAAGTAAAAGTAACATGCAGCACTATACTGTACCTCCTACATCCCTTTACTTTTACTGAGCAATGAAATACAATTACATAAAATCACCTCTTATTATCTAGCCCCGGATTTTTGGTATAAGGCTCCACACTAACATTTTAAGAGTACATGAAAGAAAATGGGTGCACCAAGAGTGATGAGGGGGATGACATTATCAAAGGGCTCAGAAACATATGACCATATTCAATTTGTGCACAAAAATGGACTGGTTCACTGTGAATCATCATGATGCTGTGGAGAAAGGATGTAAAGATGCAAATATTCAACTAAAATTGAGAAGCTAATTATGAATCATCACACTTCCCTGTTCCTGAATAAATACTTCTGTGCTCATTTTGTCTTATCTAAGAACTATTTCACTATGTTTCCTTCAGTGTGGGAAAGAATCTTACACTGGCATCAATAAACATAAACAGTGGAGAAAAATCACTATTCACTCTTTCACTCTGCTCTTAAGCATTATTCTGATACTTACAGAGGGCAAGCAATTAGTACCAGCCAAGCAGGCCAGTGGCAAACCGGACAGTGGTGTACAGCATGGTAAAGAGACCAATGTAACCAAATGAGCCTCGCATCCGTTTCTTGGGATCTGGAAAGGAAGGGAAAAAAAAGTAGCTAATTAATATTATTTTCCTATTGCATACAGTGATAACTTAAGCTTTCTGGGTAACACCTAGCATAATAGTGTGTAACAAGAACATCCAGAGCCTTCAAACCTCTCAGCTAGGCTAAATATAAGGTCACTTTTCCTCAAAAGTTATAATCTTATCTCTCCCAAAGTCTAATTCATCGTTCCCATCCAAACGACTGCTGTTAAAATTTTATTCAAAACACACAGAACTTTCTGTGTAATCCTGCTAACAAATACACAAACAATGACATAAAATCCTTCTTGGAAGTAATCACAAACAAGTCTACTTTCTTGAAGTGTTGATATGTTATGCAACTAAAAAGTTTCATCAACTCTGGCTACTAATGCTAGCACTGCTAACTGTGTAGTATCTGGAAAACACTCAGACAAGTGTACATTTCTGCCACTTGAGAAACTAATGAATAAATTCATATAATAAAGTACCTAGAACTGAATCCACAAAAAGGTCAACCTCAGAATGTTGGCAAACCCTTGAGACATGGCCTAACCTTCAACAAAATTTCAAATAAATCCATCTTCAGGTTTTAAAACATTTTGTGAATAGACAGACATGCATAATCAAACAAAAATGGTACAACTCTTTCATGAAATTAAAGTTTCCAGAAAAATGATAGTTATGTTACAATAAAGTTTTGTCCATACTTACCTGGCAGAAATATACTTAGCTATAGACTCCGTCGTCCCTGACAGAAATTCAAATTTCGCGGCACACGCTACAGGTAGGTCAGGTGATCTACCCTCCCGCCGCTGGGTGGCGGGACTAGGAACCATTCCCGTTTTCTAATAAGATTTTCTCTTCCACTTGTCTCCTGAGGGGAGGCTGGGCGGGCCATTAATCATATATATCTGCCAGGTAAGTATGTACAAAACTTTATTGTAACATAACTATCATTTTTGTACATTCAACTTACCTGTCAGATATGAAAGGCCTAGGGTTTTTGATTAATAATATATTGTCTGTGTGTTCTCTGTGACCTATGGAATGTGAAGAACAGAGTAGAGGCGACGACCCGAGAAAGCTGATGAATGAGTTTCTATGGATGGCATGAGATAAAACTGCCTAGTTAGACAAGTCAATGTACTAAGTTCATGAACTCTTCTTAAAAGGGCCTTTGTGAAACTGGATGCAACTAGAATTGTGAGGCGCTAACGAAGTGTGCGTTCATAAGTGCGTGTGCGCCTCTTTCTGTTAATAATGTTGAATACCCAAGTCTATGGGGGATTTTGATAGAGGCGTCTTCGAGAGAAAGGCAAGATGCCGTGGCGCTCACCGGGAGTCTTTGTTATATAGTGTTTATAGTGTTCCGACTGCTTGGACGGTTCTGGCAGAACTGGCAATGGAGGGACAGATAGTTCCCAGAGGGGTGTAGACTTTAATGGTGACTACCATTACTATTAGACATTTTACTGTTCTGGGTTTTTTGAGTTAGTCTGTAAGACTTGATTACTTGATTGATTAATTATTTATTCATTGTTAATAAATGTTAATGTTACGATGCGACACTCTCATTTTCATTACCTGTTAGAGTGGAGAGAAAGAGGTGGAGAGAGAGAGGTGTCGGTGCTAGAGAGAGAGAGAGAGAGAGAAACTGTGTGTATTGGTTTGCCTGACGTTCGGTTCGAGCTACACGCTTACCTAATAGGTAATGCGGGAATCTCCCCATTACAGATATATACTTAGCTGATTGGCACCCTTGGTGGAGGGTAAGAGACAGCTAAACTACTTAAATAAACAGGAAACAACACATGTTGTAGGTTAAAAACCTTGGTTCTTACCTGATTTGGCAGAAGACTTTATGGCTACTGTCTAAGAGCCTGCTTTGCCTCAAGAGCCTCAGCGAAGTAGTGACCTATAGCTGAGAGTTCTTGCGGATCTGTCAATGGGGTCTTATCCAGTTACGCGACAGAACCTTGAGGATCTTTGTCAATGGGTGCTATTCCACTTATATGACAAAACCTCTTGCCTCTGGCAATATCAAGAAGCACAAAACCAATCCCGACCACCTGACCCTCTAACCCGGGTTAGAACTACGATTGAAAGAAGTTACCCCAAACATTCTTTCAAACAACCATAAAAACACATCACCACAAATAAAAACTAACTAAACTATTAAGGATTAGAATTAGCTCCCTGTCCCAGCACCGAATCCGCAGATACGTATGGCCCTAGTGAGAAGCATTTTTTGTAAGTCACCCTTACGTCCTTCAAGTAGTGGGATGCAAGTACAGAGTTGCATCTCCAGTACGTGGCAGCCAGAATATCCTTCATAGACATGTTTCTATGGAAAGATAATGTCGCAATGGCTCTTACCTCATGCGCTTTTACTCTAAGCTGCCGTAAAGAATCGTCATCCCACGTCGCATGTGCCTCTGTGATGACACTTCTCAAAAAGAATGCCAGCACGTTCTTAGATATGGGCCTTTTTGGGTCTCTAACCGCACACCAGAGACTCTCTAGATTACCCTTAAGTTGCTTCTTTCTCTGCAGGTAAAACTTAAGGGTCCTGACAGGGCAAAGAGACCTTTCTATCTCTTCCCCCACGAAGTGGGAGAGTCCCTTAACCTCGAAGCTTCTAGGCCATGGTTTCGAAGGATTTTCATTTTTTGCCAGGAATAAGGGCTTAAATGAACAGATAGCAGAGTCCCCTTTAAACCCAACTCTCGAGTCCAGGGCTTGCAATTCACTCGTCCTCTTTGCAGTGGAGAGAGCCATGAGAAAAATACACTTCCTCGTCAGGTCCCTGAACGAAGCCTGATGGGGAGGCTCGAACTTACTAGACGTCAGGAATTTAAGGACCACGTCTAAATTCCAGCTAGGTGGTAGTGAGGACTTTCTCTTGGAGGTCTCGAAGGATCTGATGAGATCATGCAGATCTTTATCTTCCGCTATCTTCAGCCCCCTGTTTCTGAAGACAGCGGAGAGCATGCTCCGATATCCTTTAATCGTAGACACTGCCAGATGACATTCTTCTCTCAAAAAGAGAAGGAAGTCAGCAATATACTGGTCACAGAGGTACTGGAAGAGGACAGCTTCTTCGACCTGCACCAACGTCAAAAGACTTCCCACTTCGATTGGTACACCCGTTAGGTTGAAGACCTGCGGGCTCTGGCGATTGCACTAGCATCTTTTCGAGAAAAGCCTCTCGCTCTGACGAGTCTTTCGATAGTCGAAAGGCAGTCAGGCAGAGAGCGGGGAGGTTTTTGTGAAACCTCTCGAATTGGGTTGTCTGAGCAGATCTCTCCTTAGTGGAAGAGATCTGGGGAAGTCCACCGTCCATTCCAGTACCTCTGTGAACCATTCTTGAGCGGGCTAGAAGAGAGCGATTAGGGTTAGACTCGTTCCTGCTGAGGATACGAACTTTCTCATCACTTCCCCCACCAGTTTGAATGGGGGAAAGGCGTACGTATCGATGCCTGACCAGTCCAGTAGGAGAGCGTCGATTGCTATTGCTCTCGGGTCCGCTATCGAGGAGCAGAAGTTGTCCAGTCTCCTGTTCTGATAAGTGGCGAACAGGTCTACATGTGGCCTGCCCCACAGGGCCCAAGTTTTAGGCACACGTCGTGATTGAGGTTCCACTCTGTTGGTAGGACTTGGTTTCTCCTGCTCAACAGGTCCACCCTCACATTCCTTTCTCCCTGTACGAATCTGGTAAAGAGCATGATCCCTCTCTCCTCCGCCCAGATAAGAAGGTTTCTTCCAATCTCGTAAAGGGAGGAGTGTGTTCCTCCTTGTTTCCGAATGTAAGCCAGAGCCGTGGTGTTGTCCGAATTGACTTGGACCACCATGCCTCTGACTTCTGACTCGAAAGACTTGAGGGCTAGAGATATCACAGACAGCTCTTTCACGTTGATGTGCCAGGACACCTGTTCCCCCTTCCAGGTGCCTGACACCTCCTTCGACGCGTCTGAGAACAACACTAGGTGCGGGTTCGGTTTCAGCAGGGACAAGCCTTTGTTCATCTTAAGAGGAGTTAGCCACCAACTGCGGTGCTACTTTACCTCCTGAAGGATAGGGAAGGAATCTGCCAGGCCTTCCGACTTTTGATTCCACATCCTTTTGAGGTAGAACTGTAGGGGTCTCAAGTTGAGCCTTCCTAGAGAAAAGAACTGCTCCAGCGAGGAAAGGGTCCCCAGCAGACTCAGCCATTCCCTCGCGGAGTTTCGCTCTTTCTCTAAGAAGACTGTCACTTTTTTCTGCCCCCGATCGAGCCTTTCCTGGGATGGAAAAACCCGAAAACCCCGAGAATCCATCCGAATCCCCAGATAGACAAGGTTCTGGCTGGGGATCATCTGGGACTTCTCGAGGTTTACCAGCAATCCAAGAGACCGGGTCAAAGTCAAAGTCGTATTCAGATCCTCCAGACATTGCCGTTCCGACTTGGCTCGTATAAGCCAGTCGTCCAGATAGAGAGAGATCCTCACCCCCTTCAAATGTAACCATCTGGCTACATTTTTCATGAGGCCCGTAAAAACTTGCGTGGCCGTCGACAGGCCGAAGCACAAAGCCCTGAACTGGAATATCTTCCCTTGGATCATAAATCGGAGATACTTCCTTGAGGATGGATGAAGAGGTACGTGGAAGTACGCATCCTGAAGGTCCTGGGAGACCATCCAATCCCCTGGATGCAGAGCCGCAAGAACCGAGGAAGTCGTCTGCATGGAGAACTTCCTTTTCTCCACAAATCGGTTCAATGCGCTTACCTCCAGGACAGGTCTCCAACCACCCCCCCCCCCCCCCCCCCCCCCCCCCCCCCCGAGGCTTTTGGCACAAGGAAAAGGTGATTGTAGAAGCCTTGGGAGTGTGGATCCTGTACTACTTCTATGGCCTCCTTCTCCAACATCTGATCCACTAAGAGAAGGAGCGTTCTTCGCAGAACAGGGTCATTGAACTTTGCCGAAAGTTCCCTCGGAGTCGAGGTCAAGGGCGGTCTTTCTTTGAAAGGGATGAGGTATTCCTTTTCTAGAATCGAGAGGGACCACAAGTTTGTCCCACCTACCTCCCCTCCTGAACCCAGGCTTCTGAGAATTTTAGAAGTCTGGCACCCACTGGCGTCTGGAGGACTTGATTGTTACTTGTTTTTCTTGAAGGGCCTGAAAGAGGACCTCCCTCTCTTTTCAGGTCCTTTCCTTCTGGCGGAGGATAGAGAAGAAGGACCTCTTCGAAAGGGCAGTTGAGGAGGGCGACTCTACTTCCTTGCGGAAGGGGCAGCTGGTCTCGCCTTCCTTGCGGATTGAACCAGCAGGTCTTGGGTTGCTTTCTCAGTCAAGGAGTGAGAAATGTCTTTCACTAACTGAGCAGGGAACAGTTGGTTAGAAAGAGGAGCGTAAAGTAAAGAGGACCTCTGGACCGGGGAAACGGATTTGGTTAGAAAAGAGCTATACACATACCCCATGTAGTCTTGGCCGTGGGTAGAGCATGTCTCCTAGAAGAATCTACCAAGGTAGAAAAGTCTGCTTCTGCAGAAGAAGGAAGTCCCAGTCCCATCGACTCCCCAGTCTCATACCAAATCCCCCTCCTTCCTGAGAACTTGGAGGGAGGACAAGAGAAAACTTTCTTCTCTGCTTCCTTCTTGGAACTAAACCAAGATCCAACCGACTGGAAGGCTTTTCTCATCGAGATAGTCGGGTGCATCTTCAAGAATGAGGAGCTCTTAGCTGTTCTAGTACTAAAGAACAGAGATCGAGGCGAGGGAGGAGCGGCTGGACTGAGGGAGTCGCCGAACTCCTGAACTAGCAAAGCCGCCAAAGTCTTGTAATGCGACATCGTAGCTACTCTAGGAGATTCCTCCTCCGAAACCTCATCCAGGTCTTCCAATGCAGACCTGCCATGAGAAGCGCGGTCACAGGAAGGAGATCGCCTATCAGGTGAGGCGGACCTATCTGTTGACGAGAGCTTGCGTTCGCGAGGAGAGGCGCTTCTGTCCAAAGAGAAGCGGTCGACAGAAGGCGATCGCTGATCCAAAGTCGAGCGCCTAGAAGGCGAAGAGTGTCTGTCTGGCACCGCGTGCCTGGTAGGCTCTTCAAGGCTGGGTGGCGCCACACGGTTGGGAGGCGCAATGCTGCTGGCGCCTCGCGTCCGGCTGGGACATCGCGGCTGGATGGCGCCTCGCGCCTGGATGGCGCCTCGCGCCTGGATGGCGCCTCGCGCCTGGCTGGCACCTCGCGCCTGGTTGGAGCTTCGCGGCTAGAATGCAGCTCGCGCCTGGCTGGAGCCTCGCGCTTGTTTGGCGCCTCGACGCTGGGTGGCGCCTCGCGGCTGGAAGGAGCTGAGCGCTTGGCTGGCGCTTCGCGACTTGCAAACGCCTCGCGCCTGCAAGGAGAAGAGCGAGAAACAGGAGGATCGTGAAAATCCAGGTGAGAGCGCCTGGCGCTTCTCGGAGATAAACTCGCTTCCCGAGAGGCGCTTCTCTTGGTCTGAGGACGTATGGATCTCTTGATCAGCAGCGATACGTCCTTTCTGCGAGGAGTATCCTTAACCAGGGTGCGCCCACAAGAGACGAAATCTGCTCCTGCAGATTAAGAAGGATCTTCGTGATAGTACCCTCTTGATCCGCTTCAAAGGGAGGAGAAAGAGGTCTAGAAGTCGAAGGAGAATCCAAACAAGGCGCTGGGCTGAAAGGGGCTCTCCTGGCTCTTTTCCTGTCCACAGGAGACTCCTCTGGGAAATGCTCTGGGCTGGAATCCAACAAGCTGCTGGGAGCTTTCCAAGTCCTCTTCAAGGAGCGCGACTCCTCAGCCGAACTCCAACTGCGCCTGGGAGAAGCGGAATCAGACGAAGAAAAGCACTCTTTCAGGATGTCTTTACAACGGCGATCCCTGGCAGTCTGGGACGATTCAACAGATCCTGCCGAAGGGACGCCTGACTGGTGGGGATTCTCCACAACCTCCATACGGCTTTCAACATTCCTCCTCCTCTGGGCCTGGGAGTTTGGAAGAGGTCTAGGCCTGGGAGCGTTGCAGAGCCGATCAGACGCCCCCTCCACTGCACTGGGAACACTGCAATCACTGAGCACTGCACTGTTACCTTCAAATGCTCGCATTTGGAACTCCATCCTTTTTAAGGCGGCTTTCATGTTAGCCAACTCCACAGACAAATCCATGGGTTTGGTGAAGGGTGAAGAAGCTGAAACCGTAGGAGAGGATGCTACGACTACATTATGGATAGGATCCTACCGTATTCTGAACTGGCTCGTTAGAACGAGACCTAATAGTGCTTCTAGAGGAGGCCTTTCTAATCTTATCTTTCTCTAATTTCCTCAAGTAGGAAGTTAGAGCACTCCATCCTTCCTCACTCAAGACTTTCACACTCCTTACAAGGATTAGTAAATGAACACTCATTCTCCCTACACCTCTTACATACCGTGTGAGGGTCTACTGAACCCTTCGGTAGCCTCACATTACACCCCTCATTCATACACACTCTAATTACATAAGAAGAGTCCGACATTATAAGAAAAATCCAAAGCGTAATCAAAAACAGTCCACAAAAGCCTATGCCAATCCAACGATCCAATACTTCACCAAAAAGACAGTCCAGATGATCGAAGGCGAACGAAAGCAAAAATCAGGTCAGGAGGAACCAACAACAATGTTGTCGGAACCGGCGACAGAGAAAATCTGATTAGAAAACGGGAATGGTTCCTAGTCCCGCCACCCAGCGACGGGAGGGTAGATCACCTGACCTACCTGTAGCGTGTGCCATGAAATTTGAATTTCTGTCGGGGACGACGGAGTCTATAGCTAAGTGTATATCTGACAGGTAAGTTGAATGTACAAAACTACAGTTTATTACCAGTCTTGAATACAAACTACCTAAATATACTGTTCTCTACTACACCATTTACTGAACTTCTGCAGGGATGTAAGCTTAGGACAGAGTGGTTACAACATGATGGTGAATTTGCCCATTCCTAATCTTTTCCTGTGCAAGTGATTGTATTATTCAGCTAAATAAAGAACTAGACTAAGACTGCAGAAATGTCCTGTTGGTAGAGACAGCAAAGACTTAAGACTGATGTGAAGGCCTGTGCTACTCCATGAAACGGAAACGGAAACTGGAGATTATGAAAAGGTTTCACTACAGACTGTTACGATCCATAGTCAGTGCTCACAATATGCAGTTCTAAAAAGTTTTGCTTGAAACACTGCTGCCCCTTGCAATACAATGTTCTACAGAATGCAAGCACACAACATGAGCATCTTTTGCAGTTCCCTTTCGTCACAGGTCATATGTTCCATGAACCATTTCCAGTAATGAAAAGATAAGTCAATTACCAACAAAATTGCCATGTGCCATAGGAGCCAACATACACCAGAAAATGACCGATAAAGTAATCAAAATAGTATGGGATTATCAAAATAAGAATTACAACCACTAAAACTAACAACAAGGAAGGAATATAAAGAAAATGAAAACCCAAAGTATTTAACAATAAATAATGGATGGAAACTAGAACTGAAGAGATACAACTCATCCCATTGTGGGAACTTCTTTACAAACAAGATATGTGACATGGAATAAACTGCCACCAGAAGTTTTAAACAGCAATAGTGTGGAAGAGTTTAAAAGAAAGCTAGATCAAAATCATTAGGACACTGTGAATGAACAGTAAAATCTGCTCCTACAAGTGAGCACCGGATGTCTCCTCGGATGGACTAACAAGACTTTGAGACATCCTAACCCTTGTAACTCCTTGTAACAGTAGAAAGACCAGATGAAGTACATCAGCTGATTACTAGACCCAAAAGAGGTTACCTCACATGTAACATAAATGCTCTTGTCTGCTCCAGACATGACAGGAACCAGAAAAAGAAGAGGAGAAAGGGAAAACAAAGTAGGCTCTAGCCCACAACAAAGCACTGACCCTTACTCATGAGAGGTTGAAAATTACATGCATCATGGAAAATGGGAAGGATAGAGAATTCCACAGTCAGGATTTACAATGATGGAAACAGTTAACAAACCATGCATTTCAGACATTATTGTCCTCTAGAAAGTAAATGTATGAGAGTGGGGTTTTCAGAGGCACACATAAGTCATAAACTTGTTATTTCCTATCAATATGTATATGTCAACATTAATACAGATAGTCTAACCTCCTGTGTAGTAGCCAAGTGCATAAGCAATACGTCCAGCACACCAAACTGCACCTCCTAGGGCAGTCACCTCTGGATTGTAGAGACCACCAAGAAGGAGTAATGTCAGGAACTGAGGGTAATTTTCTAAACTGTAATAAGAGAAATGAGTCAGTCATTCCAAAATGACAAATAACAAAATTCAAATACTGTACTGTAAGGTAATCTTCAAATTTCAATCCAAATACAGTACATATACATAATACTGTTTTCAAGTGTGATCAATTCTGCTTGATTTCTTTATGTCTACAAGGCCTCCATAATTCATTATCCAGCCAACTAAATTAGGCAACAATATAGAAAGAGAAAAGCACTCACAATTCTTTATTTCATAGATTATACAGTAGTACCTTAAAAAATTTAGCAACTGGAAATGTTTCAGCTTCTGATTCAAGTTCTTGAACAGATTTGTGTCTAACTTAATATTAACTGTTTGAACCAAGGACTAAATACTATAGATCTACCTATCCACACAGAAATTAACCAAAAAGGTTCCTATGTATTTAAAATACATTTATGGCCTAGATGAAGCTCCTTGATTTCCCAGCAGCTATATTCTCAGCAAAGTGCAGAAGTAAATGACTAAACAGTAATCATTTACACATAAACAGTAATATATCTCTCACACTATCAACAAGGAAATGCAGTCAATTTACTTCCACTAAGCACAATGACTATAACTGGTTCACTTAAGGTAGATTCTTGGATGATCCCTATGCCTACGAGACGTTAGTTTGGCGGCCACTGATTGGCTGGGAGCTGCCTACCTCCCGGTACCAGCCAATCAGCGGCCACCAAACAAACGTCTCGTAAGAATAAGGCTCATCCGAGAATCTACCTTAAGTGAATCAGTTATACAGCAATACTACTTACGTATTTTGGTGGGCTCTTTGGTAGCAGTTAAAAAGATCATTAGTTGTGCTGTACATAGTTGGGTAGAAAATCTTATGCTGTTTGCGAGCACCACCGACCTGAAGAGGAAAATTAATTATATCAACACAGCTGGGTTACACATTTTTTCTACCTAGTGCCAAGCTCAACACAATCATTTCTATATCTTTTTATCAAGGAAATGTTTCAAAATATAAGTAACTTGAAATTAATTATGGTATTCAAAACGCAGTTCTGTGAAGTGGAATGCTGTACTGATGGGCTACCACAAGGTTGTATGTAAATTACATATCTCAACTCTGTAGCCAAATCAAATGACCTAATAACCTGTACTGTAATTATGTACCTATACCACATGAATGGATCTTGCCCAAGGGCACCATCTGAGAAACATGACCAATTCCAAACAACCCAAAAAACTTCTAACATTTTTAATTTAATTGGTTAATAAAATACACACATCAGCAATGAGGACATCATCAATGAAATTCAATCTAACTTTATCAAGTAGTAAGGAAAGCAACAAAAAATGCTTTTAGGAAAGGTTAAATGTTTCAAGCAAAATTGTAAATTTGCGTGTCATAAATGCATAACCTCTGGAAAGAAACTTAATTAGTTACATAATGAATGTACTTCACGGTGACATTTACATAAATTTTTGTGGCTAAAGCACTTGTTAGATATATAATTATATTGACACACATAAAACTTCAACTTTTAAAACTATAATTTACATTTTACATGACAAAATAGTCTCTTATTTATTCTGTACACTAAAACTGTATCACAAAAGTTCATTTACATGGACAGAGCTGCGCTAATTACAGAGTTTTATTCTCATTTACCTTGAAGAAAACTTTTCAAAATTTCACCACTTAAAATATATCAAGTAAAGAGGAAGGAGGTCGGCATTAACCTGACATGTATCCACCTACACATCACCTCTGAGGTGAAGCTCAACGGGACACATGTTTAGTAGTACTAGCCCCATTGGGGATCAACGTATTATAACACCCATTTGTATTTATTTCTCTATGTTAATAAATTGTATCTTTGATCGCCTAGGGACTAACATTAAACACAGCGTCCACCGAGCTTCCACCATGTTTAGTACTAGCTCCTCAGAGATGACGCATAGGTGGATACATACCCCAGGTTAATACCAAGGTGGTCATGCTTTCTTACAGCAAACAAATTACGAATGAAGAACCAAAACTCTAACATAGAACTACCATGCATGTACAGTACCATATGAAGACTTAGTTCAGCTTCCTGTCATACACCAGAAGGTTGCCATGACTAAATGCAAGGTGCCTCATGATTGAGAAGTGAATACAGATGAAGGTACAAATTAAATAAGTGTTTGTTCTTAGGCATAAATATTTAACTATCATTGTAAACAGGATTATGATATGTATATACTACATGGAATGAAATGGAATCTAAATTTAGGCCAAAGGCCAAGTGCTGGGACCTATGAAGTCATTCTGTGCTGCAAGAGGAAACAGAGTACAGAAGGATTTAAAGGTGTAGCAGGAGGAAAACCACACAGTTACATATGAAACAATTGTTACGAGAGGGTGAAAAGTAAAGTGGAAGAAGAAGAATATGAACAGAGATGCATAAAAGTAATAGAAGGGGTTGCTGCTGGGGACCAAAAAGATGATGCAGTTAATCTTAAGAAATGTCTACTGCACAATGCGTGAGGGATATGGATAGTACTACCCCCTTATGGTGGATATGCGTATAAAGTATCTGACTTACCTTCATGGACTTCCACACAAGCATAAACATTGAGCCTACGCCCACTAGCACACAGTACCCATACCCAGCAGGAATTTCTACGGTGACCATGATGAAAACTGAAATATATCAAAAGTTAATCAAAAAGAATCAGAAAATTCATATTCAAATAAACGGAACAAACCAGTTGATGTATGGACATAGAAATATATTAATATGTAAAGCGCCTTAACAATAAAATACATATATCAATTGGATACAGTACTCTAGAACTTACTGGAAATTACAAAGTTAGTACCTATGAGCTAACCTGACTTGTGCAACATAACCTAGTGGGGCATTTTAATGCTGACAAATTTTTATCCTTTTAATTTTTTCTTCAGTGACTATGCACATGAAACATCAATTTCATTTGCTTTTTACACATCTGGACATTACTCTTGTTAAAATTCGTTTCAGTTTTTTCCCTCCCAATAATAGTCAGATGGTCAAATGCTGGGTAATTTATAAAATAACATGCAGCAGTTATATCTAATGATGCAGTCCTCCAACAGTTCCCGAATGAAATAAATGAATGATATATAAAATCTAAGCCAAGTGGCCAAGCACTGGGACTTAAAGAGGTCATTCAGTGCTGAAAGGGTTATTGAAAGTGAGGAAGGTTTAAAATGTGTCACAGGTAGATTTTGGTGGCACTCTGAACATCTTTTATTCTATGCAATTTGTCCTTTGGAGTTATCATTAATGAGCTGTGGGCGCATCCTGCGGATATACAAACTACCCCGTCAGTTTTACTTGAGGGGGAGGGCGGGTAAATGCTGGTTCTGGTTAGGTCAATGTTACTTAGGGAGGCATGGCCAGGCAAGGACATGGCAGCCTAAATCAGGTTATGGAGGTAAGGTCTGGTTAGGTCAGGACACAGTATTCTGAGAAGGAGTTAAGTTTGACACGTTGCTACTCTGCATTTGTTCCATTGGGTCATGTATTTGGCATTTTGTTAATTTGAAATACCATTACCTTAAATTATACAGTCCCAGCAAATCACAAGTCAGGCAGGTAACCTCTGACAACCTAACATAACATAATCAAAAGTTTTCAAATACCATAAAGGAAATTTAGTAGTCTTTGATGACCTGACCTAACCTAATCAAAGCCCTTATAAAGGTAAAACTTTACAATAGATGTACGGCCTGATTCCTGCCAGTCACTGACCAGGAAAGGTCACCGCCTTCGTCCCCTGGCCAGGTCAGGGCACGGCACCTTAAGTTAAGTTACGCAGGCGAGATCTGGTTAGGTCAGGACCTAGCATTATAGGAAAGGTTAGGGCTATTCATGTCTTAGGAACCTATCCCAGTCGACGACTGGCATGAAACTGGCCGAGCAACTAAGGTAAATGACCGAACAGCGACAAAGCGGCCACCAATATCAGAACGCAGCCACTTCCCAAAAAAGTGCTTGAATTATGCCATTATTTCGTAATTTAGTAAAAAACACTTCAAGGGGAATGTAGAGGTCTCGGCGTCCTGTGTGGATGGGCGACAACTCGACTGATGCTTATGGTAGCGAGTTCAAGTACTTTTCAGGAAGGTGGCCGCATTCCGGGATTGGCGGCTACTATGTCGCCATTCAGTCGTTTACCCTATGGTAAAGTTTTAGCCTTATTATTACCATATAGGACCTGTAGTAGCTTCAGATGATCTAACCTAACCTAATCAAAGGCATATTTTTACCCTATAGGACATGTAGTACCCTAGCCTACTTATACCATTATTCTTAATTACCTATTTATGATTTGTTGCTTAGCCTATTAGTAGTAAGAGATTACAGTTTCAAGTATTTCTACAGAAGCACTCCACACGGACTGCAATTAAACGTAACCACCGATACGACATCCACTAAGGATTAGGCCGTCCAATATATTTCGCCGTGTTCAGTACTGGACCATGGGGGTTAATTACAGTCGTCAAATAATTATTAGTACTTAAAATTCTTGTTCAGTAAGTAAAACTGCATAGAAAAACCACAGCTGCCATAGTATAGGCCGCCGCGTTTAAGTACCCTAGATCTACCCAGTTTCATTTTTAAATTACTATTACTGTAACTAATTAAATATAACATACATATACATAAATAGTTCTATATATGATGTAGATGAAATACAGCAACTACAGGTAGGTAATACTACCCTAGGGGATTAGCTACTACACATAAACCTTAGATGGCCTATAGCAATTCATTAACATGTTAATGAAACCTCATCACCTAATTAGCCAAGTAAAAAAAATTAAACGTGACTATCATATTTAAAAATCATGACGTACTAGACGAGCTAACCTAGGTTTGGCGACTACCTTAGGGTAGCCCTAGACCTATGTTAAACCACGCCGGTAAATGACGACCTTTATTAACATGTTAATTCCACCACATCATTAAACAAAAAAGGATTAAACGTAACTAGCCTTAAATTCCTGTATAGGTACTAGTAGCTATATACCTACGACGTTGACGAAAGAGTATAGTATAGAGACTACCTTAGGGTAGCACTATAGACCTACGTTAAACCACGCCGGTAAATGACGACCCAAACACGGCCAATAACGTTTTATTAACATGTTAATTCGACCCCACATTCCTTAATTATACGAAGATGAGACATAACCTAGGATAACGACTATCCTATTGAGTAGCAATAGGTAGACATACAGGGTGTCCATAAAGTCCCGGTACCATTATAAGTATTTACTGTGTAAAACGGTACTGGGACTTTATGGACACCCTGGTGTGTTAAAACCACGGCAGCCTTTATAACGCTTTATTAACATGTTAATTCAACCTCTCTAGTTAATAAAAAAAGAAAATAGCTCTCAAGCTCAGGTTTTTCTCACCTAGGTGCGTTAATGACCGGTTCCTGTAGAAGCAAGACGCCTTATTATGCGGTAATCTAGTCAGTAGTCACTAGTCACTGTGATTGTATATACCTTGTAACCTTAAGGGCATGAGCCGCATGACTCCCCCCAACCCCCTCCTTTCCCGGCCATGTTGACAGCCTGGTACTTAGCAAAATGTTTTTTTATGTTTTTTTATCATATTTTTAGCTTTGGTTAATCATCGTGACGATGCAACTTGATTTTATCAGTCCCCTCCACCCACTCTCTCTCTCTCTCTCTCTCTCTCTCTCTCTCTCTCTCTCTCTCTCTCTCTCTCTCTCTCTCTCTGATGAAGCTTTTAACTGGCTTATTGTCCTACTCGTTTTTTTCTTCATAAGATTAACGTTGCATTATCTCTCTCTCTCTCTCTCTCTCTCTCTCTCTCTCTCTCTCTCTCTGAATTAAATGAAGCTTTTAACTGGAATATTGTCTTACTCGTTTTTTTTTATAAGATTATACGTAGCATTATCTGTATGTCTGTCTCTCTCAGTGAAGCTTTTAACTGGATGAATGATGCAATCGTCTCTCTCTCGAATTTAGATGGGGCTTTTAATTAGATTAAGGCTCTCTCTCTCTCTGAATTACACAAGAGAGAGAGAGTTTGATGAAGCTTTTAACTGGATTATTGTCCCACACCTTTTTTTATAAGAATTAACGTTGCATTATCTCTCTCTCTCTCTCTCTTAATTTGATTAAACTTTTGATTAGATTAATGTTGCATTATTTGCGCTTGTGTGGATTGGTTGTCTATTTTAACAGGGGGAGGGAACTAGATAAACATTTCAATGACATTAATGTTGCATCCCCCACACTCTTCTCTCCTTCCAGTTGCGAGTCGTGTACATTACTTTTTAATGTCCTTAAACACTTTAAAGATTGAAACAACATTAGTTTAAGGTTGGCCTTATGTCATCACCGACTCTTGTTCCTTTCACGGGGTAAAATGGACTGGTTATTGAATTGAAATGAATGAAGAACTTATGCCAAAGGCCAAGCACTGGGACCCATGAGGTCATCCGGCGCTGAGAAGGAAATTGACAGTAGGAGGAGGAAAACCTCGGGGTTGCTCTGTGAATCAATTATTGTGTTAAAGGGTAGAAGGTAAGATGGAAGAAAGGGAATATAAAAGGAGGTACAGTAAATGAACGAAAGCGGTTGCAGCTAGGGGGCCGAAGGCACGTTGCAAGGAACCTTAAGTAATATCTACAGTGCACGGCAAGTGGTGCACCAAAGACTCTACCCCTCCCCCACCCCCCTTACGGAGGACTGATATTACTGTCGTCAGCTCAAGATGAAATCTTATCAGCCTAGGGATTTTCATTGTTGAAGTGTCCTTGAAAAACAAATTTGTTTTCATTCTAATTCCTCAGTTTTACAACAAATCAATCGAGGTTGTCTGACGTATGATAAGATTGTCCACACACACACTAGTTATTTTCGGAGGTAAAAAACTCCTTCGTAATTTATGGCAAACTGCAGGTAGTATTAAAAATGTACATTTAGTTTCAAGTGGTTGCGTAATGTGAGATTCATCATGAACCAGAATAATTATTTAAAAGCAGAAGTGTTTAGGGTCTAGTCCGATATCTGTTGCGCTAGAACAAAGTTCAAAGTGTAATGTAAAGTATGCAGCTATGCAATCTTGGGCTGTACTCAAGTTACAGTACTAAGTTCTTCATTTCTTCAAGATCATGATGATTTGAGGACTAAATACAGACGTATGGCCAACTAATGTATCTCCAACTATAACCTGGGATATCGTTATTTTTCAATCCCAAGGTTAGTTGGGAATTCCAAGCTTCTCTTTAATTTCACACTAGCCTATCAATCCTAATCTAAAGCATCTTTGAGTTATTTACCCCATCAAGATTAGATTTCTTTGGCAACAAAAATTTTTAAATAAAAAGAAATGGGAGCATATAGTGAGCACTATGGAATAAGTCTGACTCTAACTTTGGCTCCACATTTTTATTCATCATCAAAATCAGACATGATAAATAAACTGTAAGCAAACAGTATTACCTCTTTGGGTGGAATACTCCACGAGAGGTGAAAGACCACTCACTTTACGCCTACGTATCGCTAAAATCTGGAGGGATGGATGATCGATAATGTTTGGGGTCAAAACCTAGGCACTGGGCCATGGAGAGTCTGCACTAGACAGGCATGTATTGCCGAGATATGCGAATTTCTTGGCCAAATTATAGACCAGCAACGAAGTCACAAGGACTAAAACTATTTAACCTGTTACCCGATCTTACAGGGACCATGAACCAGACAATTTTTAATGTCTCAAATGCCAAAAGAGACTAGGAGAGATTCAACAAAGTCTCACAGAAGGATGGTCACAAGACCATCAAGAGTCATTAGATGAAATCACTGGAAATGCTTTAGGTTTGACATCTGAAAGGCAGTGCCAAAATGTCTTATAGGTAATAATTTCCCAATGCTGAGTAAATATTGATTGTTCATAAATTCTGTAGCACACCTTGACCAAATTGCTTGTAAGACCAAACGTTCAGCCTGGTTATCACTTCCAAACAAGGTACAAAATGTATGGTGTGTGTAGAGGTTTATATATCACATTCCATTTTTTTTTTTTTTATTTTATTTTTGCTGGACTACATCTGCGAAATGATAGCACTATTGGAAACTAGTCTCCCTTCCACTTTGTATAATAAAAATCAGTCCTACACAATACTGGTAATAAATAACAGATTTTCCAAGCTCCATCAGTGAAAAAAAAACAAAAAAAACAACCAGTCTATTACTTTTAAAAGTTCAATTAGACAAAATTATGAGTATCCAAATTAAAGTGACCACTGTACCGATGTAAAATACTTTTAATAAGGAAAAACTTATAGCAATAAAATAATAAAATAATAAACAACTAAGCACCCAGCAAAGTGTTTAATTTGTTGTCTGAGAAGTTAAGTTCTGTACAGTAAAATCATGTTGGTTGTGAACATAAAGGTTATAAAAAAATGGAAATTCATTAAAATTTATTATATTCATATGCATACATATTACTGACAATAAGAACCTAATAATAAACATATATGACCCTTATACCCATAGATGATAGTGGGTTGTTAGACAGGAAAATATATATACAAGGTTTCATATTCTCTTAGGGTCAGAATTCGAAAAACAAACATGAAACATTTGTTCATGGGTTCATTGCACTAAGCTGACCTCTGATGTAATGTCATTACACACTGCAAAACCTAAAAAGGAATAAAAAATATAAAAAAAAAATTCTACTTCCGTCTCTCAACTCGACTGACTGGTTTTAAATAAAGCTTCTGCCTCTGTTCTTGGAGTCTCTCCCAAGATACAAACTGAAATGTGTCCTCCTTATTTCCAACTGCTGCTTGTTATCATGACAGGTAGTTATGCAAACCCACTCGTAGTGTGCAGTGTTTTCCTCCCATCTGCAAATGTTACGGATTTGATTTTCAATATTCACTCTACGTCACACCAAATTACTGCCTTTGAAACTCCAACACAAATTAGACACAATGAGCTTGATATCGAACCACCTTCCAGTCATCTGCTTTCCACCTATAGCCACATACTGCATAAATTGGAGAAATCATACGAGAAAATTCTGATTATTCCCTGACACTGAGTAGGTCTTAATGCAGTTAAGAAATACTGTACTTATAAGTTTCTAGACTATTTTTGATATGTGAATCAACCAATCACTGCATAGCACAGTATTGAAGTAGATAAATACATTCATATACAGTACTAATTATAAACTACATACACTGCAAAATGCAATATCAGAAATTTGTAAACCAATACAGTGTTACTCTAAACTAGAGGGTAAAAATGAAGAAGTTTTATTATGGTAGTAATACACTTTGGTTGAAGGCTCATAGTAAAAATATGATTGAAGAGCAAACAAGAATATTGTTAGAATTAGTGACTATCTCATCCACTTATTAGCCTATGTTGTGATTATAATATTATAGTACATACAATAATGTCTAAATAGGTCTTAATTACCCAATGTTTACCTCAAGGTGTCCCAGTTATGTTACAAAAAATAGTAATATACAATATGCTTTTTAAGGCACCCTAAGGAACAAGGCATATCCAAGTGTATGAACATCGACTTAACACATAATAGTAAAACAAAAATTTTCAAGACTTACCAAGACCACAGATTTGGGCAAAAAATGTTACTTCTCATCCGGCATAAGTTAGAAACTTTTACTAAATGTTCATAGCAAGTTCTAGAAATTACAAGTCAAAATACAAGTGATCTGTGCCACACACAAAAAAGCTGCTTAGACTAACACTTGAAATATGTTGTAGGAGAGAGAAGGCTCGTTGCTGTGTTTACTGAAACGCTTTGGTGTGTCTTGCATTTTCACACTCATTTTTAAGGCCACTTCGGAAAGAGAGAAGAAAAATAGTGAATGATAAAGGCCGGCTCCTTTCCTTAACTTAAAAAGTCAACTGGGAGTGGATTTAATCACGCAATCTGTATTTCACAATAAAAGATAACCATACAAATAGTACTACAACACTTTGTAAAATTTGGTCTTCTTCCAAGGAGCAGACTTTCGTTTGGTTCAAATTTGCACTACATGATAAGTGTACACTTGACATCAAATATTATATACAAATGATGCATATGAATTTGCACACACTAGCAAATATTTTTGGAAAACGTTCCCGAATTTTATAAAAAAAAAAACTTTGTAAACTCTTTCAGTATCAAATAATTGTTTCAAGTACACAACAAAATCTTATAGTACTTGCTACCCCAAAACATATCAATTCTTTTCTGAAACTAAAAATCGCCTACAAAAACTACCACTTCTGTAAACCCGGCAAAACTATCACAACTAACTTTTCAACAGAGAAAACTGGATACAAACTGACTGCAGTGCAGTGCTAATAACCAATTCAGTTCCAAATAAAATCTAAGTCTAAACACTGGGATGAAAATAGATGGCATCCTTCCATGAATGCTCCAAACTCCTTTGGATTTTGTATGAAAAAAAAAAAAACTAATATTTATATATACATGCATACACTTACAGTATGTGTATATAAATATACACACAAACATACACACATGTACTGTACATACATACACAATAAAGCAATGGACCAAATTCACTGCAAACCCAGCATGACATCGAGCAAGATGTTAACTTACCCAAATCCTGCCTCGTCTCAAAAATAGTTACAAATCAGAGTAATTAAAGAGAAAATTCTCATTTGAGCCAAAGTAATTAATACACTTCTGTAATACTTAACTGGGTTTACAATAAACTGGAGATTTGATGCTTCCCTATACACACTGTGCATACATATAGGATATATATACATACTGTACTGTATATATGCATAATATAAACAATGTACATAAAACACGTAACATACATTCATGAAAGTAATTGTGGGACTAGCCTTGAAAAAAAGCACATACGAAACAATCTGAATGAGCACTGCATCCAAATGTCTTCCGATTCTCAGACAAGACAAAATCAACCACCGTTCAATGTATCACATACTCAACAACCGAACAGAACGGAAAATCTGTGAATTTTACACACGATTCCGACATAAAACCAACTTCCATTCTACACATCATCGCAAACCAGGTAACGTAACAGAAATATGGTCATAGACATTAATACTGTAACTTTCAAAAAAACTTTCCCAAGATTAGTCTTTCACGTAAAAATGGATATAGCATGTGTACATGTTTGTTTAAGAGTATCTTATATTATGTTTATGAGTAAATATTCGCTTGTTTCATGTGGTCAGAGGAAGGATTGGCATATTGGTCATGTGCCTGTGCCCAATTTCTGCTCATCTTGAACCCCATCCTTGTTTCTTGTCCCTTCTTCTCAACTTTACAAATTAAGCTTTCTGAAGTTTTGTCTAACTAAACTTGTTTATTTAAATTCACTGTATATTTCTAGGATACTTCAATTCTACTCCTCTTGCTGACATGTAATTAAATCTTTTTCTTCAGCCTGTAAGTTAATATCCACACACATATTACACTTTGCACTAGAAAAAAATTAGAAAACAACAAGAAAAAGAATATTTTCAAATCATCCTTCTCCAATGTCTGAATTCTTAGATTTAAACCTCCTGAATTATACCCAAACACACCAAATGGCAAAAGTGGCAAGGTTGTATACAAATTAATAGGACTGTAGTGATTGATCACAAAGAGCATTTTGTAAGAGGTGGAAAGCAACTCTAGTGACACTTTTGATGAAGATACAAGGAACTTGAAACACACGCACACAAAAATGTACACCAAATGATCTTACTCAATCTGCAAATGCATGGTTTCAGTGCAGTGTTCTCTGTACAGCACTTTCCACCAGCACGACCAAAAAGCCACAAGACTTTGCATGGCACAATTAGTACTGCAATATTTTATCAACATGCAGAGGGACTGTAAAGACATAACTTAAAAAATGCTAGAGGGCTGAATATAAGATACTATATCAAAATTAGAACTGCGTATGCCAAAATAATCAAGGTATACGTATAATACTGCATCATATAAAACCCCTTAGCAATAAAAAAAACCTTGTCTTCAGTTCTTGAGATAAATGAAGCAATAAAATATGTACCACACAAATGTTCTCAAGGTTTACACACTAATCATGACAGCCAATGTTTTAGCTGCAAAAAGTGTGTTTCTACAGCATTACTGTACTCTGAATTTGAAATTTACCTTTATCATAAGCATTTGAATATATAACTGATGAAACGATTTCGTGGCTACTAAGTTACTGTTGACTACAAATGGCACCACATTTTTCACACCACAAATATTCATGGTGCAAAAAGTAAAGTAACAACATGAACATGACCCTGGACCTAATTCTACCCACGACGTAGGAAAGAAAACAACACAACTAAAAAATTGAACAGACGGACTGCATAGTACCGTACTCACCAATGTTGATAATTCATCAACGATAAGTCATCCTCACAACCAGTGTCACAGACCTTCAACAGGACAAAGGCCTTACCACAAATGAAATCAATGGGGGTTAATTACTGTTGCTGAAGAATAGTTCCCTCACCCTCCAGGAAATTTGCTAGCTCGTTCACCTTAAGTCTGTAGTCGTTTGTCACACATTTATCACCACTGCAGTATTGTTTGTTAAATCTGTTACAAATGAGAAATACTTGCCACTGGAAAAGACCACTTCTTCTTTTCTTGACAAGTAGACACAAGGAACACACACAACTCCAAGCAGAGATGATCTTGTGCTTTGATGGGTTGCAACTTGAACGTGACTTTATGTATCATCTTTCTGTACGACACGGTGTCTACTTTATAAGGTGTGAGATCACGTAACACCAAGGCCATCTTCAAAATATACTGCGAGTAAAACCCAGAATCTCTTGCAACTCAAGTGTTAATAGTTTGGGGGAACTTGGCACTATCCATGCATGTCAAAGGTCATCGTCTGAAAATCACTTGCACTAATACTAAATGACTGAGAGATACATGGAGCAAATTGCAAATATAAAATAATGGAATGGGGAATTACAACCCAGGATGAAATCATCTACTGCAATGGGAATCACAATTAACTAAGTAACTAGAAATTTTGTTGATCAAATATTTGTCACAGGTATCACAAGAGAGAGGAGTTGAATTTCACATTCAATCAGGCACAGGCACAAGGCATATGCCTCATTTACTGGGATATCTCGTTATTTGTGTAAATAAGTGAGTTCCTTAAGAAGGCTGTATGTGTGTACTAATAGTATTAAACTGTTCTCACCTACAAACAATATATACATTAACATATACTAAAGCATACAAGATATGTTTGTGTGCACACTAGCATATGGATATGTATATAAACCATTTACATTTTCAGATACAAACACTAAAGACCTTATAACAAACTAATTTTGGATCACATCTCAGTAAAAACCTCACCCTACATACTGCCACATGTTTTGTAATTATTTAATGTAGATCACTGTCAAAAAGTACACTATTCTGAACCACATTATATAAAAGTGACAAAAAGAGCTGTATGCTCAAGATAAAATTGACTACATTTCTTCACCTTCAAAAACAAACATTAGGATCATAGTCTTGCACTATTCTAGAGCGGTCTCCTGGAATATAATGCCACACAGCTTTAAAAATTGTGCCAGCATACATCTGACAAACACATCATGTAATTTTGTGTATACATGCAAATGTGTGTGTAAAATTGTCATGTATAGTATGTCAAAAGTATGCAATCAATACCACTGCAATGTACACTGACCATTTGAAATTTCAATGTGTCCTAGTTGAAATGGCTAATGAGCTTGCATGTTTCTGCTTCTCACAACTTTCTTCTGCATTAATCTACTTTTACGTTTTTGACATTTATTTATACTTCAAGGCTTTTTGGCTTTAAAAAAAAAAAATCCCTAGAGTCAGTACAATGTACTTTGGAAAATAACCTATTTTAGCCTAAATCCATCATCAACACAATGAAGTTTGTACTACCTGTATCTCGTGTGCCCCTTTGGAGTGTGTCACATTTATTTGAACTCTCGTTTGGGTAAAACTGCTATACTCTGCATTCCTTCATCAAATGGAAATGTACATGTCTCAGGTATGATATAAAACCAATGATCACGTTTTCAACAGACCAGGTGGCACTGGTTGACAATGGGCATGTTGTTCAGAGGTATTGAGTTCAAATCTTGTTTTGAACAGATAAATTCTAATGTGAACTCAATATATGTGGCACAATAGTAATTCCATGTTCTCATGCAAACATCATCTACAGAACATAACATACTTAGTTTTAAAAGCATATCCACGTCAAAGTTTTAGTTTAAACCATCACATATCTGTTTTACACACAAATGAATGTACATGTACCTAGGTCTGCATAAATGCATGTGTATGTTTTACATTATGTTGTGCAAGTGTAATTCCACATTCATTCAATCAGCATAAAACCAGGCTCACAAAATGAATTTTGTAAATTAAAAATCCAGTATGACATGTAAAACAAAACTACCGGTAATTATTTTTCAGCTTCATCACAATCATAGTACAATGCATATATATTTCAAGTTGAATTTTGAACATACATAGATCAAACACTTTAACCTTGAATAAAAAAAAAAGCATAAGTGAACATAACACATACCTCTGTTGGTGCAGCCTATGCCTTTCAGTATCACATACGTGACATATCAGGGAATGTTACCTACACCACTTGCCTTCTAAGTACAAGCGGCAGATGGGGGAGGGGGCTACCTAACTCAAACATCTCTTCATTATTTTTTTTTTTGTCTTCAAAGTATAGCAGAGCACAGTGGTGACTATACATACCAACATAAAACAGCTATTACACAACTATATGCATAAAAAAACCATGCACTTATTATTCAACTCTTAAACTACAACTTTCATCAAAAATGACAGCAAAACGATGCCTTTCTGCAGAGTTATTTCAAGGTCAGCAGCAAATCTAGAAAACAACTCACAACATGAGCCCTAACAAACTTTGTGGGGGATAAAAATGTACCCATGGAATTGCTCACAGGTTTTCACAATTGATTTTGCATAAACTGTAACCTCGTACGTGGAGAAATCCGCAATACTTTGTGTAACTTCACCTTGGACGCAATGAAGCAATCTTTATTCGTAAAGGTGCGAGATCACTAAGATAAACGTATATGAAGAAAGTGTAACAACAAAAACAAACTGCTATTTGAAGAATTTTCAACAAGAACGAGTCTTTTGTCATTTCTGGATGGCATAAATAGTGAAGTGATCCTTCCATTCAAAATAGGAGGCTCTTTATTCCTCTTGTGTGAATAAATGAATACACATTAGTACTGTATAACAAAAAAAATTAAATAAAACAGTAAAAGTATAATAAAATATACAATTTCATATATTTAAATATATATATATATATTGGAAAAATACCCTTAGACATCATGTCAATTCATGTTTGCAACTCACAAGAAGGGTAGAAGTGACACTTGCACGAATTGACAGAGCTAGGGGTATTTATTGTTATATAATGTATGGGATGTTAAAAGTTAAATCTGGTAAATGATTTCTAATTTATTCAAAGTACAAAACTTGAACCATTAAATAGCTCATAAAGGTATAGTCTTTGGGGTTCGTATATAAAGTTAATATTGCCACTATCTCTGACGTTATCAGTCAAAGCCAACGCTGAATTAGCTGCTCATTGTCGATAGCTTTGCATTCAAAATAAAGCAAACTATGCATTACTAAAGACAAAGAAAAAAGCTATAGATTTCCTACCTGCTAGTCACTTATAATAGGTAAATACCAAAGACAGCTGCAATGCCATAACATTTTTATATATATTTAATAAAAATATTAAAAGAGCTTATCTTAACATCAGATCAGTTGCTGTGAAGCAAAGCACCAAAAGAAAAAAATGCAATGCTCACATGCTAATCATTTATCTTCTCAAGTCAGATAAATCTTAATATCCAGTTTGTTAACAATCAATAACGTTGCAATATGAAAATGTACTGCAACGGCAAAGGCAATTTCACCAATAAACTTCGTCAGGTCACTGATATGAAAACTATCTCCATCCTCCGGATGCCAATCCCTAGAAATGTTGACGATAATTACTGAAACCTTCAACATCCTTGCCGTCACACTGAACCTGTCCTGCATTTTGAAACTTCAATACATATGGCATAAAACGTGCCTCAGCAAAGCCGTCCTTATCTTATTCTGTTTCCCCAACACTGTCCATCATTTCTCAGCTCCCTGTGAGATAACCAACACATTTGCTTTGTGTCAAAACTAGTGGCAAAACAGTTAATGCATTCTTGTAGCAACACTCGATCATATGCTACACAATAACAAATCACTCCCCAATACCAAACATTTCCTCAGTCATAAACTCCAACACGCTAATTGAGCATTTAATAGCCCTCAAACATTCTTTCAAACCATTCCTCTAAATGTAATACAATCAGTTGGTACCCTAATAAAACATGTTTTACTGAGATTAAGTTGCACTATATTTGTATGATGGAGCCACGTCAAAAGTACTTTGACCGAAAGCTCACCTTAGGTTATTTCATTCATCACTGAAAACTGGTATTTGTGCCTTATCCTTACGAAGTAAGTAAGTGGGTGTATCAATTGTTAGCCACAGCGGCATCACATTCATTTTCGCCAGGATCATCCTCTACCATGGACTGGAAACTTTCCACAGTCTCTCCCGCATCCTGTGGCTCCCCTACGCCTTGGTCTGCCGCCTCGTCACCTTCTGTCATTTCCTGCATTGCTGTAACTTGCTCTGGCATTCCCTGCTCATCTCCTGATCTACTCTGATCGGCTGTATCCTCGATGATTTCTGGTTCTTCATTGTCATCTCCGTTCATTTCTGGTCCGGCATGTGAATTTTCCATCACACCTTCCATATTGCCATCTTCACTACTTCCTGGATAAGGTGGCGGATTAGAATCTTCTCCTAAGGGATCACCTGGGGGAATCTCTAGAGGATCTCCTGCAGAATTGTTGTGATCTGAATCCTCACTATGATTGGCGTTCATGAAAGAATTATTTTCTGTATTGGCATCCGTACCTAGCAAAAGTGCTACACGAGACTTATTCTTACCGTTGTCTGTTATGTGTGCAAAGAACGTATTTGTATCTACCCCAAGTCTCACAGCAGCGGCTGTCAACGACAGCTCTTTGCTAAGTACCCTCTGAATCAACTCCTGGGCTCGAGACTCTTCCCATATAGATCGCTCTTTTTGTCCTGGGCCTGAATTTCGACCAGGTTTATTCACCTGGAAGAAAAATAAGAAAAGGAAATCATGATATACATACAAAAAAGAACATCAGTGCACAGCAAATGCAAGAAAAAATTTCTTTGATATACATACAAAAAAGAACATCCTGAACATTAACTTAAGTCAAAATAAATACTTGTCTACAACTTTCAACTGGCAATCACAAGTGGACGTCTTTCATATTATTTGTTTCGCAGATACAAACTAAGGTATTATCTTTTGAGCCTTGGATGATCAAGGGGCAGACTAAGTAAGAACACACCTACTTAATGGATATAAATCCCAATGCACTCTTTCCTGAGTTTGAACCTTAAACCCTACTATTGTCTATAGCATCTCTCTCTCTCTCTCTTTGGGAGTTTCATGTGTTTCCACCTTCTTGTTTACTTCCTCAGGTTTATCTCTAACTCTCTGGTCCACCCCATAAAGTTGGTTTTACAATCCATGAAATTCGTTTACTTTGGCCCAAGTTTACCAGTGTTTTGCTCTAAAACAAGGAGCCTGAAGGGATTTTTTCACTTTACTGCATATCATTTTGCTCTATGCTGAAGTTTGATAACATTCACCCTTGGAGACTTAAATAACCGTCCAAAGTGTATAAGCCATACATATATCACTATATTACGTGTACATCCAGGGCCTTCATCTCCAATTACATTTAAAAACAGACATGTTAAATCATTCAAGTGAGAAAGGAACTTGGAAAGGTTGCATGTTCCTATCTTAAAAATTTATTCAATGTATGTTACGATAACTCAAGGTCTGCTTAAACAACTCAAAAAAAAAAAAAAAAAAGCTCTACTATGAGAGCACCACAGGTGGGAACAAAGACCCTCCCTACAGAGGACCATGAAAGGCAGACAATGGCAGAAAACAAGCCCTGTACAATACACTAAAAATATGAGGGGCGCTTACCCAAGAGTGTTTTAAATAGCCAAACACTTCACGGTATCGTCCATATAAAGTCCCGTAAGACACGCCAATAAGTTCTGCTGCACTTTTCATGTCTATTTCTTTATTCTTGATTCCTTCCAGAATGCGTCTAACCGATGGCTCTTCCCAAAACTGTTGTCTTGTGCGGAAACCCAAATAATCATTGAGTTTGAAGACAGTAAAGTTTTTCAGAAAATCAGCTGTAGGGAGATAATGATAATTGTTTTAGCAATTCTCCAATTCTTGCCACAAACAAAAAATATACATATAATGTTTTATGACTGGAAAACCATTCAACGACATTTTTCCATAGCTAGGTCTTTTAAGCACTTACGTAGCTCTGCCTGCGAATTGACAGTTAGTTCGTGGGGGATGGGGGTGAGAACATTTTGCACTGGGGGTGTCTTCGATGTTGCCAACTGGTCTTGGGGACTCATGAACAAGGAGCCGTGTGGTAACTGGGATGGATCGCCTTCCTCTTTCAGTTCTCTTCTCGGTATCTTCTGAGGCGGTTCGTGAATGACGTCTCCTACGCTACCGCCTCCGCCGACGCTTCCGCCCCCACCTCCTCCTCCTCCTCCTCCACCCCCTCCACCTCCACCTCCTCCACCGCCAACGTCAGCTGTAGCGACAGCTGTTGCCGCTGCTGTCACTGCAGCAGCTGCTACTGCTTCATGTGCTGCACTCATCCGCTTCAAGAGGTTGACTCTGCGTTCATCCAAACCCATCCCCTGGAAGACAGATTTCTTAAATGACTCACTGTATATCAGACCAAACTGATTAACCCTTTCTGCAAAAAACACAAAATGGAGAACAAATATATTAAAGAAATCCACATTCACTCCCAGAGCATTATGCTGCCTCTTCAGTGTTTAGAAAGCAGAACCCAACTACCAATAGTAACTGGGCTCCAGTGTCTCCACACAGAAGAGGCAGCGTGACATTTTGAAAGTGAATATGAATCTCTAATGCAAAATTGTTCTCCATTTTGTGGCATTTTCAGGTTTCCTAGTCTGATACTGATCTATTATCATTACACGTTTCTGCAATTTCTATTACCAAAATATCTTCAAAAGATTTAAACACACACTCTTTCAGCAAAGAATTCCTTCCCTTTTCTCCACATTCGGAAAATTACCTTTTTCTATTCCACCAATAAATGCATGCAACGACTAGAACATAGAATTACGACATTTTCTAGAACAGCATTGAAAAAAATATGTCATGGGAATGCTTAAAACTATTCACAGAGCACTAGTATATGTTTAATATATCTTAATTCGCTCAGGACTGAATGTAGTATATGAATTCAAAACCAAGACCGATATCATATCTGACAATTATCACAAGCTATAAATTGCTGTACGGAAACTGCAGACTTATTTCTTGATTCTCGATTTTCACAGGGTTAGTCTGAAAGATTCGTTCTCGAATGAAAGTTGAAAAATGCAGCTAATTAAGTTAAATTTGATAGCTAGATAAGTTAAGACTAAAAGACTGGATGATGAAAAGTACCCAGCAGAAAGAAAGAAAAACAGCTCAGGGTAAGTGGACCCAATAAAGGAATAAAATTGAGAAAATGACAACGAATGCCAAGACCATTATTCTGAGAACTGCAATTAGGACATTAACAGACAGCTGTGACACGAAAATCAATTGAAGGTATACAAAAGTCTGACTTCAGAACATTGTCATTATTCCCACAAAACTATAAGGTTAATGAGGTGGAAAAAGAACAATGGATATTACTACAATAGTAAATTAAAATCAATGCCAAACATTTTCAGAAATCCATGAAAAGTTGCTGACTTTTACACAATCAACAATTTCTACTTACGTCAGGATTTAGCAATGCTGTGAGTGGTGCCAGTGTTGGTGGACCAACGAGCGGAGCATTGAGAGCAGTGGTTAACGGAGAATTGCTGGGGGCCACCATCTGAGGAAGTGAAGCCTGCCAAGAATGATTAGAAGCAATTAATGATGAAGATCAGTAGGGTATATGCCTATCAAAACTTCCCAATGATAGAAAGTTAAGTATATCTTAGTTTAACCAGACCACTGAGCTGATTAGCAGTTCTCCTAGGGCTTGCCTGAAGGATTAGGTATTTTCATGTGGCTAGGAACCAATTGGTTACCTAGCAATGGGACCTACAGCTTATTGTGGGATCCAAACCACATTATACTGAGAAATTAATTTCTAATTACCAGAAACAAATTCCTCTGGTTCCACACTGGCAGAGTGGGGAATCGAACTCAAGACTACCGAATTGGTAAGCGAGCACGTAAACCACTTGTCCAGTGAGAAACGGGAAACAGTTGACTGAACACTTCAAAAATTAATTTTAATACATATATACATAGGGGTTCCTAATTCCAATACTCTCTGAAGGGTACTGCACAAATATCCAATCTACTACCCTGGACTTGATATTGCTAAGATACACATGAGCATCTAAATTTTTTTTAAACAAATTCCAACTCCAAGGCCTTATATGTCTGCATTCTCGCCAATTTAATTCAGGACACATAACTAAAGGACTCAACATGACTATTACCAGGAATGCGCTCTCAGGCATTATCATATCAACCAAATGCTAAATGGTACTAAGGAACAAGAAATGCCACTTAATTCTTATATTTCCAAATCCATATTCAATGATGAATTACAGCTTTTTATGTGGAAAATTGCAATACTGATACACTGTAGTCCTGGTTAATCCTTTGGGTGTGTGGGTGTGACTTGACACTACAAAATATTTCAAGGATTTCACCAAGGTGCAATTTTCCAATTTTTAAAAAGGTTTTCTATAAACCTTGAAGTTTCAGCCATGAATCTAATATCATTTCAGCATTTCAACTATTTAAAACTGCTCTCTGCTACCAGATCACATGAATATTAATGAACTGACAAGAACAAACTGACACACTTTTTAAATATTTCACATTCTTTAACTAAGATAACAAGCTTCCAGTTATCACAGACACCTATTAGTTTAGACAATCTGCAGGATATCTTTTGCCATTTTCCCCTTGTCGGGTTGAGACAGACCCCAACCCTTTCTGGAGGGAAAACAAAAAATCCCCATTGGTTAAGCATCCCACATCAAGGGGAAAAAAACCCCACTGGTTAAGCATCCCACATCAAGGGAAAAAAAATCCCCACTGGTTAAGCATCCCAATTACTTTGACAACTTACAGCAAGCCGAAGAACTGGAGGCATGGGATTAACAGCTTGAACAGGCTGATCTCCTGACACCTCTGCCAATCCCTTGACTTTTAAGGTTTCTGCTGTCTTAAGCAAACCTGATAACATATCCTGAAACAAAACAACAATAAATATTGAAAAAGATATAACTTAAGGGAGAAGCTCAAAGCACAAGAAAATCCAAATCATTTAGGCATTCAAGTAAAGATGTGTTTGCTTCCTCTAATGATTTGTCTATTTGACCATATTCTTACCACAAAAGGAAAGTTTACACTTTTTAACCAACACTACCATATCTGATAACATAAACCAAGTGTTTTCTTACAGGAACAATGACAATCAAAGACATTTGTATCTCAAAATCACTACTGACATGACATAATCACTGGCTTTTACGGAACAGCCTTTAAAATTATAAAAAAAAAATTGTATTTCAGTGAATGCTTACAAGATGACAATGCTTTCTAGCACCAAACAGAAACCTATAAACATACGCATACTTTATGTTACCTGCACTACATTATCTTGACAAAAGGTTCCATTCAAAGTTCATCCAAAGGTTGTGACAATGAATAAACATTCTGGTATCTTTCTTTGCCTGATATATATTATACCATTATTGGTCATATGTTGCCCAAACTATGGAACATTTAAGTCATGAATGTTGATCAAGGTCCAGTCACACAAGCATAGACATGCATTACTTCAAGTTAAGGAGGTACTAATTACAAATTTTAATGCAAAAAAAAACACACACACACACCAGAACAAGTGCCATGTGACCCAGCTGAGCTCCCCTTTGTGTTTACACAAACTTCTGGAAATGGAACTACATATCAGTGAAAAATATAGAATACATATGAAGCTCTAAATGAGTACAAATACTTGAATTTTGTACTATAATCCAATCATTTAGGCACTTTCAGACATTTAGCATTGAAGACAGTGAAAACAGGGAGCTGTTGTAGTTGAACAGTGAAATACAGAGATCCAGAAAATAATTAACAGAATAGAAAGTTGAATTTTGGCCAAAGGTCAAACACTGGGACTTAGGAGGTCATTCAGGACTGAAAAGGAAACTGCGTGTAGAAAGGTTTGAAAGGTGTAACAGAGGAAAAACTTTGTAGTTGCACTATGAAACAATTGTTAGGAGAGGGTGGATAGCAAGATGGAAGAAAGACAACAAAAATGGAGGTACAGTAATACATAGCAATGAAAGGGATTGCAGCTAGGGCCTGAAGAGACACTGCAAAGAAACTCAAGTAATGCCTACAGTGCACTGACAGCACTAACCCCGTACAGGAGAATACAATTAAGATGAAGTGCAAGGATCAAAAGGTGTAACTGGGAAAAAACCCCACACTTGCACTAAGAAGCAACATACAGGTTGGACTACAAGACAGACAAATGAGACTTTTGCTCTCCCTCCATAATAATTACCATGTCATCATAAGGAAATTTGTAGAAAGCAGTTAACGTACAATAGATGTGATGTGCTCACAAAAATATTACAGTATAGCACATTGTTACTGCTCCACCAGTACCTGTCAAACATTTAATCCTAAATACAGTATGTGTGGAGGAGAAAAAAGAAAAAGTGTGCTTAAACGTGGTACTCTTCTGTCTATGACAGGTTTCCAAAATGTGACAAATGCAACTCGGAAAAAGGGTACTTTAAGACAAAAAGGTGCTCTACCAACATATCCTCATAATAAAAGTAAAATGTGGATTCTCCACTGTGAAATACACAACAGTCAAAAAGAGGAAGTAGATAACCTCAATTTTGCATCAATATATGGTCCTGGTATTTGCTGTAAGTGTCTGGATAGTATTACCCTTACCTCATAAGTTAGGTACGCCTGCTATAGGATTGTTTGTTTGTATAGTGTTTTTGCATTGCATGGAACCAGTGGTTATTCAGCAACAGGACCAACAGTTTTATGTGACTTCCGAACCACGTCGAGAATGAACTTCTATCACCAGAAATTCACATCTCTAACCCGAGGTGGCAGGCCAAGACCATACCAATCACACCACAGAGGCACTGCCTGCTATAGGATAACTGCGCTGCACAGCAAAATTTGTCGTATACAAACCATCACATCTAAGATATATACTAAGCCCATTTAGTTTTACCAAGGTAAATAAATTCCTTACCACATACTTTTGTTATGAAACATTTCCACTCCATTAGATCACCAAGTCATGTCTACTATTACCAGGCTGACCAAACAGATTCATTCTTAAACCAAGAACAAACACTGAACCAGAACCAGATTGAAAATACTGGACTAATGAGAACTGACCAAGTAGTTTATGAAAAATGAAATTACGAAAACTAGGTAACTGGGGCTGATCTTACTGGTTCAATAAGCAAGAGACTTACTTGTGTAATGTTAATCTCTCCGCGATACATGAAATTCACCAGTTGAGAAACATGAGCAAACTTCATGTCCTTCAGTATGATGATGGGTGATTTGTCTGGATGTTCCTCAAAAAGCTGTTCAAAGTAACTGCTACATGCTGACAACACCACCTGAAAGGGCAACAATGGATTACAAGAACACCCAGAAAAACTCTAGATCACATTGCATCATTACTTTCAAGGTATGACCCACACTGTCATTTTATGTAGGGTGCCAGTAGACTTATTCTCACTGTATTTCATAGTGGATTTCTGGCAATACATTCTTTAAGAAATGATCAGTTAAGAATGGTCTACAATTTCACATTTTTTTTAAATATTCTATTTCATCATCAAAGATATAAGCATGCTAATGTTCATGTAACATGTAAATCTCTTCAGGGTTACAAGTTCATATTGGACCAATATGAACCTAATACTACGTCAGTCTGGTAATTCTTTACATACACTATAGTACTTCGAAAGTCCACTCCACAGAACTTGGATGGCCTTCACTAAAATAAAAGCTGTTTACAGTGTACCCAAAAGATGGCTTAAATATAAAAGTTTGAGGCACCAAAAAAAATTACTGTATGCTTTAATGCTCGTTAACAGCCTGTAGAAATAAACTACTAAGACTAGCACAATGACTCACTTAAAATCATGCTTTTAAAACTCCTCATCCTCCTGATCAACTTGGCCTAATTTTGACATAAGCATCTTTTCATGAGCTCTATTTCAAAGGGGAACTTCTAGAATTCAGCACTCTCAGCGCCTTCTTCTTCTTTCCCATCGTTATCCCTACATTAAGGGGTTGGTTGCCTGATGCGCCTTCTCCACTCCCCTCCATCAAAGGCATCATCATCCTCCACCAAACCTCTTCTCTCCATATCTTCCTTCACTTCATCTCGCCATCTAATTCTGTCTCCCTCTATACCCAGTTAAATTGTACAGGAGACTTGTTTTACTGTTTTATACATGACATCATCATCCTCCACCACCAAACCTCTTCTCTCCATATCTTCCCTTCACTTCATCTCGCCATCTAATTCTGTCTCCCTCTATACCCAGTTAAATTGTACAGGAGACTTGTTTTATTGTTTTACATGACATCAGCATCTGCCTTCTCTTGAAGGCCCAAGCTGCCACACTTATGAGCACCAAAAATCTTCCATTTCTAAAATGCACAGAAAAACCAACAATTGGTCTTCCTGGATGTCAAAGCTCTTAAATTTAAGAGAATACAGAATATGTATGTAAGTACTTCTTTTAGCAGTGTCATCCATTGCTAAACTTGGATTTTAAGACTTGTAAAGCTGTTTTCCTTAAAAAAAATGATATTGTTATGATACAATAAAGTTTCATACATACTTACCTGGCAGATATATACATAGCTATCGACTCCGTCGTCCCCGACAGAAATTCGAAATTCGCGGCACACGCTACAGGTAGGTCAGGTGATCTACCGGCCTGCCGCTGGGTGGCAGGACTAGGAACCATTCCTGTTTTCTAATCAGATTCTCTCTTCCACCTGTCTCCTGCGGGGAGGCTGGGTGGGTCTTCAATTGTATATATCTGCCAGGTAAGTATGTATGAAACTTTATTGTATCATAACAATATCATTTTCATACACTCAACTTACCTGTCAGATATATACATAGCTGATTGACACCCTTTGGTGGAGGGCAAGAGACAGCTAACTACTGACTAGACAGGTAAACAACATATGTTGTAGGTATTTATAGACCTTGGTTCCTCTGTGTTTCTATACGAAGGGTTGACTTCCTAGCTATTGCATAGGAGTCTGCTTCGTCTCAAGAGCCTTAGCAAGATAGTGATCTGTGGCCAAGAGTTCTTGTGGGTCTACCGATGGGGTCTATCACTTACTCGGTCGAGCCTAATTGGCATTTGTCAATGGGTGCTAATCCGCTTATATGACAACATGCCTATGCCTATTGGCATAACTAAGGAGCGCAACACCGATCCCGATCACATGTTTCTTAACATGAGGGTTCGCGCTAAAATGAAAAAGAGTTATCCCCCAAACTCCTTTCAAACCTCAAAAAAAATCACTGAGTTAAAATAAATTCAACTCATTATTAAAGGATCAGTGTCGGCTCCTTATCCCAGCAACGTATCCGCTGATAAGGTATAAACCAAGAGAGAAGGATCTCCGTAGGTAACTTGAAGTCCTTCGTGTAATGAGCAGTCAACACATAGTTGCATCTCTCATATGTTAAAGCTAATATGTCTTTCCTGACATATTGTTACGAAAAGAACAAGAATTGCAAAAGCTCGCACTTCATGAGCTTTTAAATTCTCAGCTGTTTGAAGGTATCATCAAGTCACTTATGAAGTGCTTTAGAGATCACCATTGTTTCAAAGAAGACTAGGACTTTCTTTGAACTGGATCTCATCTGGATGAAGCCTAGCGTCTGGCTGGCGCCTCGCGCCTGCTGGCGCGAGGAGTATCCTGTTTGGAATACTCCTGCCGCCTGACAGTCGTAAACACTTCTCGAATACTCCTGCCGTCTGGAAGGCGCATCTCGGTCCAAATACTCCTGGCGCCTGTTAGGAGTATTAAGCTCAGAATACTCCTGGCGCTTGGTAGGGCACAATCGCGCTTCGAATACTCCTGGCGCCTGGTAGGAGTAAAAAGTCTAGAATAACTATGGCGCCTGGGAGGAGTATCGAGGTCAGAGTACTCAAGGCGCCTGGCAGGAGTATCTCTTCCCAAATACTCCTGACCTATGGAAGGCGCATCTAGTTCCGAATACTCCTGTGGCTTGGTAGGAGTATCGCTCATGGAATGCACCTTTCGAATGGCAAGTATATTGCGCTTAGGCGGGCGCTATACTCCTATCAGGAGTTCTCTCTTCTCCAGTTGGCTCTTGTTGCTTGGATGAAGATCTGGGCCTAGAACGATCTACAGTAAAGTCAGACTCTTTGCGCCTGGCTCCTAGTTGGCGCCAGACGCTTGGCAGGAGTTACTTCCTTTCTCACTTCTCGCCTGCCTAACGCATCGCTCCCCCCAGAGATGGCCGCTTGTGCGACAACTCCCCTGTAGGGTTCGTCGCGCCCGACAGGAGATCGGTATTTGGATCTCTTAATCGGAAGCCTGTCATCCTTTTTACGAGTAGGCTCTTTAGAAAGTACTCCTACCAAAGACGCTAATTGCTCCTGCACATTCCATCAAAATTTAGTCAAGCTACATCCAGTAACGATAGGAATCTAAAAGTCCGAGAGACAAGTCTTCCTCCGAGGAGGATCCTTATTGAATACTTCCGTTGCTAACGAGTTCTCCTCCTAAATGTTGATGAGTTTTCTCGTTGCAGAAGCTTCCCTATCCTTGCCCGAAGGAAGGGAAGGAGCCTGGAAGCTTAAAGAGATTCTGAGCTGAAATTGGTAGGGCTCCTGATTTCTAGCTCTTGAATGTATCTCTCTGACCCTTTTGGGAAGTAGTTTGGGCCCTCATCGCGTTCCAAAGACTGTCAGTAAACGTTTAAACCTTGTCTTCTTCTGTAGATGACAATGTCAATACATTACCCGGACAACGAAACCTCTATCTGAAAGCGTTGATCCAGGAATAAAAGGCTTTAGTTCTTTTGCCAAACATACTATGCTGGCGCAGAACCATTGTCGAGTCTTCATAGAATTTTTTGATTCCAGATTCTAACGCAAAATTTCACTTTGTCCTCTTGATCGTTTAGGACCAAGAGAAACATTTGATTAGGAGCAGTTCCATCTTGTCGGAACATGGAATCATGAGGCCCAAATTAGGATCCCATTCTAAGTATAATATCTCTTACTATTATCGTATAGAGGTATTGTATAAGATCCCGAAGATCTTAATTCTCTACTATCTCTAATATTCTTTGTCGAGACAGAGTATATCTTTTTACTGTGTTCATTGATAGCATAAAATACCAAGGTGATTCTTCCCTCTGAAAGGGAAGAAAACCATTATGTGGTTCACAGAGGTATCGGAAGAGGACAGTTTCCCTTTCCATCTAGCACGATCTGTAGCAATTCTATGGTCTTTAACATATTTAAAGGAATTATCAAGCTTCCCTTGAAAAATCCTCTCATTCATATTACTTCTGGTCAGTCTGCACGCAGACAGACTCAGAGTGGATAGGTTTTTCAGGTCCAATATTTATAATAGATTCCGATAAAATCTCTACTCTCTTAGAAAAACCTTCCGACACATGTTGAAAGAAGAACGTGACCTCTGTGAATCCAACCTTTTTATTGCCAAAATGATGCATTCATCTTCTTCCTTTGACGCCCATTTATTTTAATATCTGTTAAGAATATATATAACTAGGGGAAAAAAGACTAAAGTTTATTCCCCTATTTAAATTAAAGATGGCGTATCTTGCTACCTCTCTTGTTTCGAGGAAAAGGAAGCAATCTATAAGAAGCTCGCTCATCTTCTGCCTTGCGAAGAGATCTGTGAATACTTTCCGCGGGGTCTGACAACTCTTTCCAATAAATGTTAAATCGTGCTCTGCCAAATTAAAATCCTTTATAATACCGTCACATTGTGGTAAACAGCATTCATCTAGGAAACTCTTGTAAGGATAGTAGGAACGCTGTAATTTAACCACGGTGTGTGCATAAGCTTAACCAGTATCGTATCTTAAGGTGAATTTCCTACTACATTCTTCTTTCCTCGCCGAGGCAGAGAGATATCTTTAGCAAAACGAATACGATGTTATTCATGTTTGCCTAAAAAAATCCCCTCAATTCGTGGTTAAGTCCCTGATTGTAGGGGGAATATACGGTGAAGCATTCGATCCCTTAGGAGAGAGAGATGTAACCAACCGTTCACGACCGAGAACCGGATGGTACTGGATTGGCTCACAATTACAGCGTCCTCATTCACTGCCTGGCTGCATTCATTCTGAGTTGCCAGTTACTCCCTTCAATGAATGGATATAATAAAATTCATTCTCGAGTCTAAGAAAGCTCTCAATAATGCAAATTTAAGCCAAACAACCTTTGTTAAATACCGAAGCTGAGTAGGTATTGTCGTAACAAACTTTTAAGCGAAGTCCTTACTAGGAAAATCCTGTAAGGATATAGATAATTCCGTAGCGAACTAGAAAGGCAACTATGGTATGCGTATATGACTTGTCATTCAGTAGTCGTATACAGCAAGCCTTCTACGACACTTTCTTTCCGACATGCAGAGAAAGAATGGAAATCTTCCTCTCTTCGTTCATTTCGTCAATAATCCCGAATGAGTATTAGTCGAAAGAGATCGCAAATGACAACCGAGGATCGAAGAGAATCTCTCAGCTTTTATTATCTTGGAGATAAGTCCGTATTTTACGCCTTTCTTATCTGGAAGAGCCTCTAATCAATGAATGAGAGCTCGTACGAATCTTGTTCAACTTCCAAACGATTGCCCCTCTTTCTGTAAATGGTTGGTTGCATTATTTTTTAGAAGGAGGATGATTTTAATATCCTCTTACTAATACTGAACTAATTCTCACAATTCTGCTCTATCTTCCATTCCTCAAGTTGGGACAAGATTGAGCAACCGGAGGAGAGCGCTTCCTTTCGAAAGGTGAAGGGCTTTTAGCAGTACCGACTCTAACCTGACAAGGGCTACGGCAGCCTGTGCTACAGTCTTGAGTCCCTGCCTGGAAAAAGCCGAACTTGCTCTTGCCTTTATTGCATTAAGACGATCCTGACAAGGGCAACGGCCGCCTGTGCGACAACTCCCGTCCCTATCAGGAGAAGCCTCGAATGTCTTTCACCTTTCGCCTGGAGGACTCTGGCGGTTGTCAGGCTCTTCTTTTGTAGGAGAAAGTGCCTGGCGCTAAGCAGGAGTATCTTGCCTAGAATACTCCTGGCGCCTGGGAGGAGTATCGCGATCGGAATACTCCTCGTCCTCGGAATACTCCTGGCGCCTGGCAGGAGTATCGCGCTCCGAATACTCCTGGCGCCCTGGGAGGAGTATCGCGATCGGAATACCGGCGCCTCGTCTCGGAATACTCCTGGCGCCTGGTAGGAGTATCGCGCTCGGAATACTCCTGGCGCTGGAGGAGTATCGTGCTCGGAATACTCCCTGGCGCCTGGCAGAAGTATCGCTTTCCTAGGAGGAGTATCGTGATCGGAACACTCCTGGCACCTGGCAGGAGTATCGCGTTCCGAATACTCCTGGCGCCTAGGAGGAGTATCGTGATCAGAATACTCCTGGATCCTAGCAGACGTATCGCGCTTGTATAGTTTTTCTTGTGCGGAAGGTTCCGCGCGCCTGGAAAGTTCCGCTTATCCAGAAAAAGATTTCCGCTTGGAAAGTTCCGAGCGTCTGAAAGGCGATCCTCGCCTGGAAAGTTCTGTACGTCTGGAAGTTTCCGAGTTATTGTCAAATTCCGCTTATGTGAAATGTTCTGCACATTTGGAAAAATATTCCTTCTTGGAAAATTCCAAGAGCCTGGAAGGCGATTCGAATCTGGAATCTTCCGCCTTCTGGAAGGTTCCGCTTGTGCAGAAGGATCCGTGTGCGGAAGGTTCCGATCTCTAGTACACTTGTTCTTGCTTAGAATTTGACAATACTTCCATTCTCGTCCATAGCCCTCCCTTTCTTCTGAATGAGAAGGACTTCCATTTCCGATGACGATCCTGGTTCATAGTGCTTCAGGCGCTTTGCGCCTCTATTCAGGCTCTTCAGGTGCTTTGCGCCTCGTTTCAGGCGCTTTGCGCCTTGTTTCAGACGCTTTAGGCGCATTGAGCCTCGTTACCGGAGCTTCATGCCCGAGGAGCTAGAAGCTTAAAAGTTATAAATATGTGTAATCACTAAACGAGATCCATATAATTCATTCGATCAACAAATATTCTTTAATATCTAATTCGTTATTCTCAGAATAGATATATTTTCATATACACGTACCGATGAGGAATTTATTGAAATAACTATTTCAAACCCCCATGGGATAGAGCCCCCCCCGTCCAGCTGTACGGGGGACGAACCCGGATAGGGCAATGCCTCTACCGCAACTATTATCGAATGATGTCTTCCTTTCTCCGTCTCTTCTGAGGTTCCGATAGCCAGACGAGATATCTTGCATCTTCATTTAATCTACGCCGTTGAATGTTTCTTCTCCTTATTCGTCAAGACGATATAATAAGGGGACATTGAATTAGGATGCCTTTCCAATGGCTATCCCTGGCAGTCTGGGACGTCCTACAGAACCTGCCGAGGGGACGCCTGATCGGTGGGGGTTCTCCATAACCTCCGTACGGCTTTCGACTTTCCTTCTCCTCCGGGCCAGGGAGCTTGGAAGAGGTCTAGGCCTGGGAGCGAGACAGAGCCGATCAGACGCACCCTCTATTGCAATGGGGAACACTATAATCACTTCTTACCTTATAATAGCTCGTATCTTGAGCTACATTCCTTTATCTTCAAATTGCAAATGAATTTGTAGTTTCTGTGAAGTAAGAAGGTGATGAGGAAACAACACTACTAGTACTGTTAATATTCTAACTGCTTGTCAGAACGAGGGCTATTAAAGCTTCTAAAGAAAGCATATCTAGTTCTATGTTTTTCTGACTTCCTCAAATAGGAAGTTACCTTATTTTCCTCAATCAAATTCTAACATTTATTACACTTTATCAATGAATAAATATTTATATTTCCCTTTCTTGCAAACTATGTAATTGTCTACCGAAAACGAAAACTTCGGTAGTTACACATCCTCTATTCTTTGAAAACTTCGAAGTTAATTCATTAAAAAGTTATTAAAAAGTTATTAAAACGTATGCCAAACCACCGATCCAGTACTTCCCTGTAAAAAGTCGGCCCAGAAGATCGATGGCGATGAAACACGAAAATCAAATCAGGAGGGAAAGTAAACATATGTTTACATTCCCAGCGACAGAGAGAATCTGATTAGAAAACGGGAATGGTTCCTAGTCCTGCCACCCAGCGGCAGGCCGGTAGATCACCTGACCTACCTGTAGCGTGTGCCGCGAATTTCGAATTTCTGTCGGGGACGACGGAGTCGATAGCTATGTATATATCTGACAGGTAAGTTGAGTGTATGAAAATAAAAAATAAAAAAAAAATCCAATGTTTATTTACCAATACGACACTCACCCTGATTCTCTTTTATAAACCATTACTAAATAAAATATAAAAATGTTAAAGGAAAATGGGGCTTCAGAATAATAAAATATACCTTATCAATCCCAACTTGTTTTCTAATGATAGTTGCATTAAACTGTATTTCCAATAAGGCTACAAAGAATGGAGTATCGCTGGTGTTCAAAACATTCTATACCCCACTGTAGCTATACATCCTACATTACTTCTACTATAGTATCCAATTTTGAAAGCTTACGCTGTTTCCTGAGACTTGTTCTAATGAATACTGGAATTCTCTTGGAGTTAGGTTCCCAGAGGTTAGGCATCACTGAAGATCTTGATGACCATATGTACCTATGACAAAATACTCATAGACTTGCCTGTCACCTGTTTAATACTTCTGAGTCAAATCCAACTGCGATGGTACCTTAAATCAGTCCGCCACCCTATAACTTACTGCCTGAGTACCAAGAATCTGTCTGCTGATTGCTGGCTAGCCAGACAGGTCAACTTGCTTTCCAGTGTCTACTTTGAGAGGAAAACTACAACCATGAAGAAAACAATCAAGAAACTATCTTTGTATCTGAGAGGTTTAAGTAAGATATGACCTAAGTGTCAGACAGAATATCAACCTAGATTCCCAGCACAACTGTAAATAATTCTTTCAATAATTCTCAGTAAAAAAAAATCTGTAAATCTATATTTTACACACATAGTTAACAGTAAAAATTAAATGCTGTGTTTAATGCCAAATAATGAAGGAAAATAAAATGGGATTATTCCTCTGGACATATTTCCTATATACAGACAGGAGCTGCAAGAAAATCTTAGTTCAGATCTCAAGTGCACAAAAATTTAACCTTAGGTGAGATCTGAGAGATATTATACAACCAATTTGTCAAAAATACTTGTTTAAAACATTTACAAGAAATTGGAAGACTTCAGTTACTGCTATGAACAAATGCAACCTATAAAAACTGCTGTCTCCCTTTGTTGTAAGCAGATGGCATTTACAAATGTTCTTTATAATGATCCACCTACAATGCAGTTCTTACAATGTAGTTTTCTTTAATACATTAGCTTTTCTATGCCAATAGCAACAGGTTTTTGAAGGATCATGTTACCAGCCAAGCCTCTTAACAAGCTACCATTCCGATAATCACTTCTACTTCTCTGCAACCCCTAGAAGCGATACCTAAGTGCTGTAAAACTTTCTGTAACTGCACCAAAGTACATAAATGAAACACTGTTCCTAGCATTTTAGAAATGGAAGACTCGTGATCCTGAGAGGTGTGGCAGCATGGGCCTTCAAGAGGAGGAGGATACTGATTTCACATAAAACAAATCTCGCGTACAATTTAACTGGGCATAGGTTTTGTCTGTATGGTGTTTTTACTTTGCATGGAACCAATGGTTATTCAGCAACGGGACAAACGGCTTTACGTGACCGAACCACGTTGAGAGTGAACTTCTATCACCAGAAATACACATCTCTCACCCCTTAATGGAATGCCCAAGAATCAAACTCGCAGCCAACGAGGTGGCACGCCAACACCATACCAACCACAACACTGAGGCGCTAACTGGGTATAGGTGCTAAGTGCCCTAAATTCTAGAAGTTCCCCTTTGAAATATATCTGCTATGCTGGGCCCAAGCCTTAAACTCTTTTCTGGGTACTATAACTAGTCAGCTTAAGCCGAGATCTGGCCTATGACTTTCCAAACAGATAAAAACACACTATTTCTGATTTTGACCAAAAGTTCAACCACTTCATAACATTTGAAAGGTTTCAACTTTCTGAATGAGGAAGATGTTACAATTGCAAAACCTACAGTACCTTTTGCTTTTATTGCATTTCTTCTTAGAGTGGTTAGAAATAAATCTGGACATTTGGTCCTGCTCTGCTTGTATAAAAAAAAAGAAAAAAAAATTCAATCATAAAAAAAGGAGGCTTTAATAAAATGTAATGGCTCAGAACCAAATAATACTCAGTTTCATTCCACACAAATCTCAAGAAAATTAGGGATGGAAAATTTGATGCTCAAAATATTAGGTGATAACTGAGACCTGCAAAATCTCAAGCCCCACACACATTCACTTCCTTATCAACATGGGCAAGATTGCTGATAAGAAACTCTTCTATTCTTAAGTACCTGTCCTCACTGTTTACTTTAATTCTAAATCCTCACTGTTTACTTTAATTCTAAAGCAAAAGTTTGAAAAGAAAGGCCACTTTTTCTCGTAAGAGCAACCTATGCACAAACAATCTCATTATAATCACATCACTATCAAATGATACAAAAAGATAAAATAATCACAAACAAATTTGACAGAAGTTTCTTCATAAATAACACTTTTGCCACTGAGAAATAATTAGTTCATAGCTGGGACAGAAGTTTCTTCATAAATAACACTTTTGCCACTGAGAAATAATTAGTTCATAGCTGGGATACAAAGTTCATGAGACAAAATTTGACACAAGATCAAGCTTCCCAATCTTTTTTTTGAAAGAAGAAAGGACACATTGAAATCCTCATGGACTCATTGCCACTCAGAAGTTATGAATGTGAATTTGACATGATCCTAAAGACCCCTTACCTTGTGTGCTCTGAGGGACCTGCCTTCGCAGGCCAAAGTGACATCAGTGAAAGACTCAGACTGAAGCAGTCTGTCAAACGCACGCAGGAGATTGGACTGATGATTGTTCCACTTGAGGCAATACTGTTGGTTCGCCATTGCAGACGGGGAATGTGGGGAGTCCTGTGAAGTAAGATGGGTTATTAACACCTCAAAAAACCAAGTTCACAGGCCTTGTCGACACCAGAGTTCACAGTATTTTTATACCTCGTACAAAAAAATTCAACTGGTTTAGATTATCTCAGAGGCAGAGAGCAGCAAAAGCAGTGATGGCAGATTAATGATCTTTTAGTGTACAAATGTGTTTGTGAATGTGTGTGCTGTGCGAATACTCGTGTCCACTGTTTTCCTTCAAAACAGATCAATTTTTAAAACACTCACAGAAGCTGCAAGTTGTAGAAGCAAAACTTTTAGATAGGAAGTACAGTACTGTATACATTTTTCAGATGGATGGTTCAAAGCATGCACAATTAATTTTTGCATTTTACCTGTAAGACGAATTCTTAATGGCAGTGCATTTGGTTACAATGCTAATATTTGTCTAGGGTGTATAACATATTGAAAATATTTTTGAAAATTAATGCAGTATAGCAACCAATTGCATCTAAATACATTTATAGGGAATTGCAAGTATACTTATGCTGAACAAATATCAATCAGTTTGCCCTTTAAATGCAATAATAACCATATTCAGTCACCCTACTCAATACAGTATGACACAGATCCCTATCTTCCACAATGACACACAATCAAGTAGGCCAAAAATCATCAATGACAACAGGAGGTAGCTACTACTGTACATTAAATTTTCTTAAGACATGCGTTCATTATTGATCACAATCATGACAAACAAAAAACTTCATAGGAATAACATCCAAGGTCACAAACATTTACTTGTTCCTTCTTTTCCTGCAGAAAAGGCAAAAGCTGCAACAACAGCACTTGCAGGACTCAGCTGAGTGCCTGGTGAACGAAAAGCGAGGTGTTCCAAGCATTTGTTGGTGGCGAGAAATGTGTCTCAGAAAGCGGATTTTGCAACTTGCTTTGATATATTCCCCACAGTGGTCTGGATTGGACAGTCACTAACCTTACTATCAACAAGAACATTTTCCGTTTTCCACGAAGGAGAGAGGTGGGAAGAGGTATCCTCTATATTGGGCTGTGGCATGGCATACTCAGAAGGATCGTTACAGCTCATGCTAGCTGGCAAAGGACCCTCAGACCCTTCTAGGTCAGGCTTGGGACTTTCATAGCCCGGAATGCACTTCCTCAAGTGCCTCCGCAGTCTATCGACTTTGGCACTGACTCTTTGTTTGCAATGGTTACAGATCACCACATAGTGCTTTTCATCTGTCCAGCGCTTACTAAAGTGCCACCACACTGAATCACTCCGTCTTCCAGCTTTACCTTCTCGGAAGCTCATGTTGCATACGCTAAAAGACAAATAGTTTTCAGTGAGAATCAAGCCTCATCACCAGTGGAACATTTTCTATGTGCCACAGCCATGAGAAATCATTGAGATACAGATACTAAATCAATACTATTCATAAACATAAAACTGTCACAAAATAAATAACACGCAAAGTTTATTGTTATCGTAAAAAATCCCACCTAGGACATGGGACCCATTCATTTTAACTGTTGGGGAGTGGTATGATACAGTGTACTCAATTCTTGAAGGATTTCTGCTTGGTGTAATCATTCAGTTATGTCTAAAATTCCAAAACTTGAAATGGTAACACAAAGAATCTTCAAAATTGATTTATTCTCAATCAGAAAAACACATGGACTCATCTTCTGGCTACTGACTAGCTAAGCAAATTTCATCCCAAATTGTTTCAGCTGTTGAAAATGAAGTTATGCCCATGGCCCCTGTAAATTATGTCATGCTTTAAAACTTATGTTAATGTAGTAGGAAAACATGTTGGTTAACCCATCAACACATTAGTAGCCAAAACTACAGTTTGTACAAGTTACCAATTATATTAAGTGAGCCACCTTTCTGGTGAGGGCAAAATGTAGTATTAAGAGGCTCGCTGACTGTCAATCAAAAATGGAAATATAAAGTTAGATGTCAATGCAGTACGTATCTCCAAATACGTAATGATAAAACTCTGAAGTCTACATAGAAACCAGACTTCTGAGGAACTTGTACTCGTGAGGGGTGGGTGAAGAGTTCTGGACGAAGAGCAAGAAAATTATGGAACAATTTGAATGGTCGACTATGCCACAGTCAACTTGAAGGTATAAAACAACTCGCTAAACCAGTACTATGTGATACCACACAGCAATGTTTTATTGAAATATGACCAGTCTAATAAAATACATATTAAAACAAATGCTCAATTCAAATGATTCAAAGTAAAAGACATTCACTTATAATCAAGCAGCTCAAAATCATAATGAATAAAATAACCATCTCTCCACATGCAAAATTAATATAACTGGCAACAATTAACACGGATAGAATAAAGATGAACCTGAAAATAAATTTGCCAGAAGTCTTGAACAAACCATTCTCACTATCAAAGACAAACAGAACTAATAACATCACCCGTTCACTTCTTTTCACGTTCATACACCACTATCTATATCCAATTTGTCAAACATAACTGTCTGGATCACTTCTGACGCACGGACAGCATCCAAAAATTCATCTGTAATTGTTCACGGTATGTTCCTTATTTTAATGTTTTTATTTTTAACCATAGTAATATATCTTATTACAAGTGCGTGCTCTGCTTTAAAATGACAGCAGAATGCATTTCATAGCAGGAATCATAACTTCAGTGTGCAAAACATGAAACTGTTTCACCCGGATCTGGTTCTGGAACAGGGCTTCCTAAGACCTAGTGAGTCACAGACAGACAGCATTTTGGCATACATAAAGTCATCGTGAACAGACACGTACTACAATCCCACATCTAAACCTGCAAAAGATTTTCCAATAAGCACTATACGAGCCACAACTTCTCTTATCAACTGGTGCCCTTGAAATACTCTATGTTATCACTAATACCAAGCTGTTTTATGGTTCAATTCATTTCAACAATGAATTCTTCAAAGAAGTTTGAGATATTTCTCATTAAGCCACCAATTACCATGTATCCTGGTTAACTGAAATTGTGCTGTACAAACAAAAAATCAGTTCCAAAAGACCATTGATGGAGACCTATTTCAGTACACCACAATTGACTTGCACAGTCCATATGATATTGATGATGCAATATCCAGTTCATTTTATCGGTTTTGGGATGACCCTCTTCCCCAACTACTTATATACTGAAGTAATAACTCTTGCTTTTCTCAAACACTTTCTCAGAAAACCACATTTTGTAGCATCCTTATTTTAGAAGAAACACATTTTTGAATGAGTACACATCACTACTTCAAACCAGTGAGAATCACAGATATTCTGAGAAGGCAGAAGTCTGGGATAATATATCAGAAGTCTGTGCCCACAAGCCTACTGATCTTAGACACAACCACTACAGCTACCAAGCATCCAGTTCTACATGGTACTATCTGTGTTACTCGTTTCTAGATTAATTTGCATAAAACAAATCTAGACTATGCTATGTACAATTTCCTGAGAAAGGCATTCAATTTTTACGTCATCTTTTCCTAGATATAGCTGACAAACCTCGTTGGCAGTCCCCAGACTTGCACATTTCCCATCCAAGGTTGAAATGATTTGCTATGGGATAAATTTTAAACATACACCATCATACATAATAATGATTCTAGGGCTTATGAACTGACAACAACAACAGGAGCTGCTAAGAATATTTGTAACAATTTATACCAAACAAGACTTGCAATAAAAAAAGCTAATGAAGACAACAATGCTAATCACATCTTTTCTAAATTGAGAGATGTGGAATGTTTACAAGTTAATATATATATATATATATATAATATATTATATATATATATCTATATCTATATACTATTATATATATATATTATATATATATACCGTAATATATATATATACTATATATACATATATATATATATATATATACCTATATATATATATATATAATATATATATATATATATATATATATATATATATATATATATATATATATATATATATATATATATATACTGGTATAACTGACTATAAATAGCCCCTGCAGTTCACCCTTGCTATTTATAAGAGGTATAACTGACAATGCCGTAAGATAACCTATCAGAAATGGCTTACACCATTTAGATATGGAAGTTGTGGGAAATCTCAACAATATGAAATCAGCTTCAGCCAACAAAATCCAAGCCTACACAGACACATGCTATAATTATATATAATATAAAAAATTAATCCTGTCAATTACACCAAAGAAATATCTATGGACAAGCCACCAAAAACTTAGACACCTAATATACATAAACAGGCCTACCACAAAAAATACTTCAGGACCTTTTTCTGAATATTATGCTAATGTTTAATAGAAAGTTAACCTTGAAACTGACTACAAAGAGCCATCTCATATGACTACAGTACTATGAGAAACCACAAGTGAAGATACGTGGAATTTGGCTACATTTAATTTGCAAATGTCTTGCTGTCCAAACAGGAAGTGCATTATACATTACCTATTGCTTTGTGCAATAGGCAATGTGTTACATAAATTAATGCTTTCTGCAATGGGCAGTGTGTTACATAAACTTTTGCTTCTGCAATGGGCAATGTGTTACATAATCTCAGCCTTTCTGCAATGGTCAATGTGTTATACAACCTCATGCATTGTGCAATCGGCAACGTATTACAAAAGTTAATGTTTTTTGCAATGGGCAATGTTTTGCATAACCTTATGCTTTCTGTGATGGGGCATTATGTTAATAACCTGACACTCTGCAATGGGCATTGTTGCATACCCTAATGTTTTCTGCAATGGGCAACGTGTTACGTAACCTGATGCTGTGTGTAATTGGCAACCTGATTGCTTTCTGCAATTAGCAATGTGTTAAATAACCTGATTCTTTCTGCAATAAGCAGTATGTTACATACCCTAATGCTTTCTGCAATGGGCAATGTGTTACATAACCTAATGCTTTCTGCAATGGACTTCTGTTACATAAATTGATGCTTTCTGCAACTGGCAATGTGTTATATGACCTGATGCTTTTTGCAATGGACAGTGTGTTATATAAATTAATGCTTTCTGCAATGAGCAATGTGTTACATGACCTGATGCTTTCTGCAATTGGCAGTGTCCCCCATAAATTAATGTGTTATAAATAATATATTAATGATTTCTGCAATTGGCAATGCATTGCATAATCTGATTCTTCCTGCAATGGTCAGTGTATTACAAAACTTCACGCTTAACCTGGTGCATTCTCTGATGGGTAAGGTACCATTACATAATGGGAACAAATGGTTATTGAATTTGAAATTTCAATTGCAAAATACTTGTTCCTTCTTTACCCAACTGTTGTGTGTTGTTTTAGTACAGTACCCTGAAAAATTTCAACGAAACTACCTTTTCAATACCTATTTGAGTGGCTACAAGATTTAGGAATGCTTTCCCACACATCAACCCTACAATGAATGTCTTCAAATAATTACTAGAAACAGAATGACAATGCTTCTGGACTGGATCAATCAATGTTTCTCCAGGCTAGCAACAGGTGTAACTTGACCGTGGCCATGGAGAATTGCCATCTTGCCATGAAAAGATGGCAGAGTAATAACAATCATCTAATTCAAGCTAACCCAGGCCCCGCAATATGAATGAATTCCTGAATGAACAAACAACATCCAAAACGCAGAGAACATTAAGTACATTTGTTGATGAGTTTTCCAACAGTAACATAAAACTAGGCCATAATAAAACATCAAATTACTTTGGATGTGTAGTCTGCCGTATAAACAAGACCAAAAATAAAAGAGACATCTTCCATCCCCCACGGACCCAAGCCAACTAATCCATGGTTAGGTTTCATAGGCCTAAATCTCCCTCTTCCTTGCTATCACATACACTCTCTCACTGCCATTTCATTACCCTTAATCTTTCTTAAACGATTGTAAACGTGTTGAATTACTGAGAAAACTATCTAAAGCTGTGAAATGTTTTACCAGTACGTATGTACGTGTATTTCAAAACAATGTCATTCCATTTCAGCATGATAGTATGACTGATACTCATGTTTATTCGGAATTAAATCATTTCCATGGCACATCTGTAACCTAGATAACGGAGAAAAATTAGAAATCTATTCTGAATTGAATCATTTCCATGGCACATCTATAACCTTCTAGAAAAAGGAGAAATACTTAAAAAATGAAGAACTGTTATCTAGCACAGTTACTGTTTCAAAATTCAATCTACAGTTTTCTTGTTGAAATGATAATGCACTACTGGTACAATATCTAGTTATTCATCATAACTAGAATGACAGGTTAACCTGCAACTGAGCTAACTCCTCCGTGGTCCAGAACTTCCAAAATAAACAACAACACAACAACGGTGAAGGGGACCTTTGTGGAGAGTCATGCACAACTCAAAGCATATACTGTACTAGCTCCACATTAGATAAATGGAGTTCATGACATTCTTGACACAACAAAATATAGCTTTTAATTACAGCCCTGACTATCACCACTGACAATTTCTATATCTGGGTCTAAACCTGTCAAAATGCTTTTGTAAAGCAATTACAAATGTCTGCACTCTCCTTCAACAACTCAATTTTCACTCGTCCTTAAACAAAAGTCGGGTTACTTTTGCGATTCCAAGAGGTTCCATGATCAGGTGCTCTTGTAAAAAGCAACACTGCGAGGAAACTGTTGGTTTACGGTTTCAAAATTCAAAATATTCAAAATTATTTTGTATCAATTACTTTACTACAATTACTGCTTGTCAAGTATTTCAGGTCAGCAAAATATAACTGAAAATATTTTTTAATAGAAAACACAAGTTAAATTTTATTTAAATAAAAACACAATTACATTTAATTGAAAAAGTACAAATCCTTTACGTCAAGAGTGAGAGTGAGTGGTTCTCTTGGTTATAAATACGCCTGAACGCCTAATAAACCAGAAGACTTGCAAATTTTATATTGAACTTGTTGAATTTTATAATAAACTTCATAGCAAAAGCACCAACCTGATGAAGGTCACTTTCTACGAGCAGACTGTTGCAAAGATTTCTTTCTCTGAAAGGAGGAGGACTGAATCTCAGTCAAACTATGACATAGGTAACCAGAATTCTTTCTTTAAACAAGTGCTCTCCAACATATCTGATTCTCACTAGCTTAAGCGGTGTAATAACAGTATGTACACTAGCATCAAAGAAAGCAGTAAACGAAATGCTAAAACAATAAGTTTGATGCAGTATTCAAAAACCAATTGACGACCGAAAACCTATGTATCCACTTCAAAATATATCAGAAAACACCTCATGCACTGTAATTATTTTCAACTTCATGATTCAGAGTGAAAAATTCACAAAAGTTCAAAAAAATAAAAAGTTAATGAAATATGCAATCCACACAATTAAATCATTCAATATTCCACCCACACTCAATAAAAAGTTAACCCTTTTGAAGTGATCCTCATATTTTGCAATCCTTACCTCTACTGCAATTTCAACTTCCTTGCAAAAATGCAAGTCAGCATTAGGGAAGGTCAGGTCAGATACCTCAACACACTTCACTGAGTCACATAACACAGCAATGTTTGTAGTAACTTTGGTCACATTTTTGGTCACATAGTATTTTGTTCCACTGAATATCATTGACTATCTTTTTCACTGTTACAGGCTCCAAATTATCCTCAGAGAACGACACACCAAATTTTCCTGGTTCCTTCAGCAGAAAATTAGGTCGAGAGAAGTGTTTAAACTCCTTAAATTAGGCATCTGGGGGAAAGAAAATGAAACCTGAAGTGATGTCGATAAGTTAACTTGCCTATCCCATCTTGGAGGGAATCTCACCTCTTGACCTGATGTAGAATCCAAAGTGACCTAATTCAACTTCAGAGCACTTAGTATCACTTTTCTTGTAAATGAGGAAAACACTTTTCTTTTCCTGTCGACAATGAAATGAATCTTTTGTTCCTGCGCTCTCTAGTTCCAAATTCAAATGTCTCTTTCGATATACTGGAATTTTTAAAGGACAGTAATCTGAACACCCACGGAAGAATGAATACCTGGAGCACGTTGTTACCAACAATGGGAATTCACAAGATAGTATTAAAATATTGTCAGGGTGGAAATTATGTTTAAAAAATGAAATAAATAGTATTAAAAGTAAATGAACACAAATAACAATCCACAATGCAATATTACAAGGTGGCCCACTGCAATGCCAAAAAAAATCTCATCCACATCTCATTAAGAACAATGCTATTTAACTTTTAGTTCTACAAAAATTTCTTTGGCTACCACTTTTTCATATTATAATTCTTTCAGAGCCGACTTAATAAACAGAATAGCCAACCACTTGGTTTCTACAAAAACCCTATTGCAAAGAGCTAAATCACTCAGTCCAAAAAACTTTTACGACATTAGAACAAGGCTAGCCTAACCTAAGCCTGCAACACGACTTAGAAAGCAAAACAGTTGGAATATTGGCATCTTACAAGCTTTCCACAGAATGACAAACCACAATTCTAACTTTGCATTACAGCAATGGCTATATCAGGGGTGCCTAACGACAGGTCAACACAGACTAAAAGAAATTCTTTGCGAGGTCACCACGGTCAACACTGACTTAACTGCTCGCTAATTGTCCTTACTGGCGTCACTGAACTGTGCAAAGACCCGGTTAGCCTAGGGAAAAGCGAGGGGCCTACCAATGACCATATAGCCAAGGGGTCCTTCCTTGCACTTCACAAAAGTCACTTCCTGCACAAAAGCCTTTCACCTTCGCCAAATCAAACATCCAGACTCGGCTATGCCTCGCAATTCTCCCTACACTTCCCCTGGGGGTGTAAAACTTCCACAAACCACAAATGCCCGGCCAAGGGCACGGGCCATTTAGCCAAGCAACACAGGCTAAATGCCCGGGGGTAGCACCAGACATGGCCCTTCCACACAAAAAGGACTTCTCAATTCACGGCCCTTCTGCAGGTTACTACACTCGTGACACACGCCCTAGGACTCACTTCAGAACACTGCCCAACAACAGTGTCACCAAGGTCAAAACACCAGGAGGGCATTGTGTGTGACCTCTGTCCCCGGGCCATGCAAAACATTCCAGGGCCGCCCCCTTGAGGCCCGCATCGAGTCCCAGGTGGTGGAAGGGCCGAAAACTCATCCAGGTGCACACTGACCTATGACAGGGCTTGGCAAAGTAGGCCACCAAATGGGGTGGAGGGAGCGTGAGTAGGGGGGGGGGGGGAGGGAGGAGGAACCACAACACAAAACACCTTGACTGAAGAGGCAGGATGCTGATGATCCTGCTGGTGGTGGTGCTACTCCTATAACAGTCGCCGAAGGAATGACATTAAAAAATGATTATATGACACTCGAAACATCATTAAATATATAATTAAAATACATTGACTTCCAGGATCAGTTTTCCACACTTGTGACGTTCGTTTAGGCGACAATACATTAGCGACATACTTCCTGAAGGAGGTAGCTAGATAGAATAGGGTGGGGGTCATTTTACGACAAAACCTACGTCAGGAATCCTCCTCCCCCTCCAACTCCTACTCGCGTAGGCTTTCCGAAACGAGAGAAATCCTGTCTCGTACGAGAGAGAGAGAGAGAGAGAGAGAGAGAGAGAGAGAGAAATAGGCCTATAGGATAGGCCCAATGGCCAAGCCTACCCCATGGGCGAGAGAGCAAGCGTATATGTAAAGTGGCGAAGTTACTATGACACATCCTCTTTAACAATGACTCACTTATTCACAAGGCACTCACCAGGAGCCGGTCTCTCTCTCTCTCCTCTTTCTCACACACACACTCTCTCTTTATCTTTCTCTCTCTCACACACACAAACACACTAACAGTCTCCATCTCTCTCTCTCTCTCTCTCTCACTCACTTCCCAAAGTTTGCGTGAACTTCTGCATACGAAAAATCTCGAAGAAAAAGTAAAAAGATGAAAATAAAAAAACTCCACCACTCGTGGGAAACTTTTGCCACACTGAAATTCTAAGTTTTCTTTTCGAGTTATTTTTTCGAAATTATTATATTTTTTGGAAAAAGGGGTGAAGGGGCTGGGGATTGAAAAGGGCACACAAGACAGACACGGACAGTGACAGACAGACACACGGACAGACAGCGTGGGGCTTTCTGAACCCCCTCCTGCTGCTGCTTCTTGGAAAGTTGGAGAAGCAGAAGCGTGGTGTTGGAGGAGGAGATGTTGTTGGAGTTGGAGGAGGAAGAGGAGAGGAGGAGGGCTCTGCTGTGTTGGTGGCCCTCCCGGCCCAAAGTTATTTTTAGTAGTCGAATTTGGGCTTTTTAGAAAAATTCGGGGGGCGGTCAATGGGAGCGAGGTTTTCACTAATATTTTTTTCTCTCTCTTTTCAGTTTTCGGCGTGACAGGGCCACGATATCATACCTTAGGAGACATAAATAGCGAGGAGGAGGAGAGGAGAGAGATCCACCGCTGGTGCCTCCGCCGCCGCCGCCGTCCGCCGCGCGACCTCAGGAGTAGAAGAAGAAATTCGATTAATCGTCAAGTCCTTTCATTTTCCTGTTTTTTTCGTTTTTGGGTCGAAAGAGTTATACTCGCTGGCGAGGGTCACACTCACTCACTCTCACACACCGCCCTCTTTTTTTTTCAGACGCCTATTTCATCACTGGCCGCGTTCTTATCCTTCGGCAAACACACCCACATGATCCGAAAGGACACGACGCTCTCCTCCTACCTTGGACCTCGTCACTATGGCGCCTTTCGGATTTTATTTAGATAATTTTTTGTTCAAAAATATTCCGAACGACCGTCCCCCTGACGGCCGCCAACGCAACTACCTCCCGCCCATCTCCGCCACACGCATGATTATGGTTTTGAATTCCAGACGCCCACTTCTTATTCTAAACTGTCGCCTTTTGGACGCGGCGCGACTTCATGCGGACATATTCGAGGACACGTCTCATGAATTCAGCGGCCGAATTCGAAACGGGAGGAAATTCTCGGTTGCACGACACGTTTTCCCTCTCCCGGCAGCGACATGCGGCCAGCCAGCTGATTTGAGCCAAAGCTAAAGAACTGCACCAAATTTCATCGCAGATGGCGATTTGGGACACGATGACTTCGTCAGCACTTCCAAATGAACATATATGGACCACCAAAAACCCTCCCAACAAAATGTCCAAAGCGAAACAGGCCGCAAAAATGCCGGCGCGAAAAACATAACTTGGCGACCGCGTCTTAGCTCTTTGCGGAAAGGGGGTTTGGGAGTTGACGGGCGAAGGGGGGTGGGGGTTTGAGGGGGGGAATAATAAATTTTTATATGGCCTCTGTGCCTCAGATAATGGAGAACGCCGGCATTCCATATCAGGTGGGATGGTCTGCCTCGCTTCGTCTCACCGCCCGTTTCTTTTATTTGATGTTAGAAACGCCTCGGACGAAATTTCCAAGTCGCGCCAGAAAATCGTATTTGAGACAGACACACACACACAAATACCTCCATGCCCCCATACGCATTCTGTATGCAGAGCAGGGTAGGGTGTGCGAGAACCGACTTTTCTACAGCTGGACTATCTAATTAATCTATCAATTCAATTCATATTTCCCTTCGTAAACCGTGCGAGTGCTGCTGTTTCTTCTTCCTCTTCTTCTTATGCTTCTGCTGCACATTGTATATAAAGCCCGCACACACAATCCTCCCCGATGTGAACTTGGAGTTTCTGACATCGTCTAAAATTAACCATAATTTGAAACAAAAAACCCCTTGGACCCGTTTCTGGGTAGCTGCCAATACCTCTTCTTTGTGAATTTTGGCTGGCTCTCTCGCCCGAGAGAGCACCAGAAAGTTTCTGCTAGTGTGTTCTCTGTCGTTTTTATTAGCTAGGCTGGTATCGTATCATTTCCTTTCCTCGTTTTTGTGGGGGGCTGGGCGATGCTGCTGCTGTGCTGTGCTGCTGCTCTGCTGCTGTGCTGTGCTGCTGCTGCTTCGCTCGCTCGTAGGCCTACTAGCTATACACATCATCGGCCGAAAAAGCGACTTGTTTGAAAAGAAAAAAAAGATGACTAAAAAAACAGCTGCTAAACGCTACGATCTTCATCAAACTCTCGAACTGGAAATGCACAGCCCTAACTATCATATTGCCGCTAAGTTTGCGATAATCAATAAAGGCCGGTGGGGAGTAATTACCCTAAAGTAATCAATTGTAGTTGAATAGGTTGGCGGCCCTGCTTCTCCCTCACTGCCTCCGCCCCTACTTTTGACAGAGGTTGGTAGTCCTGAAATTATTTTTCTCTCCTCAATTTTGGTCGAAACGGAAACACCTGTCAGCCTTGGGCTGGTTAATTTAAATGGTTTTGTTAGTCTCCTCCATGACGCTGTTGCGATCTCTCTCTCTCTCTCTCTCTCTCTCTCTCTCTCTCTCTCTCTCTCTCTCTCTCTCTCTCTCTCTCTCTCTCTCTTGCCATAGAAATCTGTAAGCGATAACTTTCTTTAATTCGGGGAAACTTGTGCTCTCTCTCTCTCTCTCTCTCTCTCTCTCTCTCTCTCTCTCTCGTCTTCATCTCTCTCTCTCTCTCTCTCTCTCTCTCTCATCTCCTCTCTCGTCTCTTTTGCCATAGAATTGTGCGATAACTTTCTTTAATTGGGGAAACTTGTGCCTCTCTCTCCTCTCTCTCGTCTCTCTCTTCTCTCTCTCTCTCGTTTAATATTTCAGTATCGCATAGTTGAACTATGGTTTCCATTTACGTCGAGTTCAACCGCCGTTTAAGGCGTCTTGCTGGATAAGGATTGCTTCAAAATGATTAACATATCCTACTTTATATTTATTCCACGTTTATTACGCTGATAATGCAAAATAAGATTCAATGAAGTCTTGTTATACAAGAGCTCGCAAATCAAATGATATATCCACTCATTACGACGCGGAAAAATTCTAGGCGAGAGAAAGCCGCTATATAAATGCGGGCAAGGATGTAATTATTTTCTTGCAAATACACACACGCGCATACGTATACTCCATTCCCTCGGCTCTGTCAGTCCCTCCACCTCCCCCCACCACCTCCCATTCAGTCCCTATGGGATCATTACTCTGCACTTTCATATCGTCTTGGATATCAATTACATTTCTTGTTTTATCGCATAAACTTCGTCACTTCTTCTTCGTCTTCTTCCTTCGCGTTGTTGTGGGAATGAGACGAGGGAAGGAGTTTTAGTACTATTTATTCCCCGCAGACTCACTTAGCCAGGATTGGAGTCTGTAAATCATTATTCCTCCTCGTCTTAACGAGATACGAAACCTGATGAACTTGAGGCCAAGCTGAATTCTGAAAGCTTTATAATAAGTACCCCGTTGTTTCCAACATTTAAAAGCGCCTAGTTCAAACATGATCGCGCGTAAGGTTTCTTTAATGTCAAAGATTTTTTTTTTTTTTTTTCCAGTTCACTGGATTCCGTATCATAGACCAGAGTAAGCCAAGATGTGAAACAATCTTCACGTGCATCTGCACCGCAAATTAAATTTTAAAAACCTCCAAATCTACTTTGCATAGGTTTATGGATATGAGATAAAAAATGAGCACTTTTTTCCTAGGCTTTTTCCAGGAAGATCCTTAGACCTATACAGCCTGCAATTCCTTGCTATTTATGAACCGTCAGTGTTGCAAATGCAGTTTTGAGACCATGCATTTAGGATTAGGTGTCCTTATACCAGCACCAGTAGGGGAGAGAGAGAGGTATGATCAGGCAATTCAATATTTCAGTGAAGGTACAGCTCTTGTGCTCTGAATTCTTGACAATGATTCAGGGAGTCTTGTCCCAAAGGAACCGATGTAGTTCATTAATGAATTTGTCGTTGCGCCTCTCCCGTTGCGCGGGGATCACTTTGAGAGAGAGAGAGAGATGAGGGCACTGGGTCGCCATCCCCATCGGCCTCTGTAAAAAATACAAACTCGGATCCTAATCTGGGATGCCAGAGGTGTATTGGGCGGGGTTTTGGGGGGTTGGGGTGAGCGTGCATATTTAGCTATGAAATTGCAGGTTTAGCATTCTCTCTTTCTCTCTCTCAAATGTCATGGAAATTTGGTTGCTAAAATGTTTGCCATGAAAAAAAAAAAGTAATTTGAAAGCAACAGTGGAGCTGTGTTACGTCTAGTTGGCTTTCTGTGTGACATTTAGTTTTTATCATTAATATGATAAAAACCATAACACGCTTAAGGTAAAAAAATATTAGAAAATAACAGATTTAATGTTTAATGTTTTAATAACATTTCACGTTATATGCTACCGGCCATAATACGACCGCAATTATTTTAAAACTGTGGAACACAATCTGGTACAAAACTGGTAGCTAGTTCCTGGATGCGCGCGTGCACGCACACTTAAATACTTACACACACGCGTGCACGCACACATAAATACATACACACACAATTGAAACAGGCATACAAGACAGAGAACAGACAACAAACAAAGGTATAGGTCTAGCAGAAAGAGCATTCATTCTCCATGTGTTGCAGTCTATTGTGTCGACTTCGAAAAGGAGAATATCTCTAGGTACTATACACTGAGAAGGAACCACGTCCTCCTGGAGCAGATGAACACAAGAAAGAAGAAGTCACGCATTGCGTCAGGACGGACTTCTTATTACGCTTGTGCGACTGGGAGAGAGAGAGAGAGAGAGAGAGAGAGAGAGAGAGAGAGAGAGAGAGAAGGCTCAGTTTGATTTCGGTGTTGGGTTTCGTAAATACCTCACTTTTAGACCTATATGTATTTATATAGGTCTAAGAGTGAGTTACTTGCAAAACCCAACACCAAAATCAAACTGAGCCTTGTCCTCATCTCTCTCTCTCTCTCTCTCTCTCTCTCTCTCTCTCTCTCTCTCTAAAAGTGAGGCATGTATAGACGTATATATGTCTGTGTTTGTGTGTTCGTGCGTGTCACGGAAATCCGTTGCTAATTGATATTTTTTCCAATCTTTAAAATAAATGCATGTCTTTTTTATTTATTACGCGTTGTACGAACAGTTTATTCAGCAGTTAATAAACTATCAAAACAGTTTTATTTCGAATAAACAAGTTTTTCTCTTACTTCGTTGACAAATTCGTCTGAATTTTTCACGTTTTTTTCGCGATAAAAAAAATCTGTGAATGAATCAAAACTCGCTCGGAAAGATTAAAAAAAGGAAAAAAACTTGACATTGGTTTTTCCAGTTATCTTAGTAAGAAAGAAAATCTGAATGCTCTAGTCCAACATGTAGGTCTATTTATCTATTTTTCTAATTATTAAAAATCAATGTGTTTGCCGATTTCATTGGTTATTTAGAGATTTATTTGTTTACTTTGGTGATTTATTTGTTTAGTCTCACTTGTTGGAGAAACATCACTTCCGGAATCTCAGCTTATGTCAACCGGCCGGAAGAAATCCCAGGCTTGAATGGCTTCGTTTCCGTTAATGAGTCTATGGGTCCTCTCTCTCTCTCTCTCTCTCTCTCTCTCTCTCTCTCTCTCGGTCATGTTGCAAAACAGCATAAAGCTACTCTCTCTCTCACAAGTTTAACATACGTCTAGAATTTGAGAAATATCTAGAAGTGTTCGTGAACTATCGGTGATAAGATTAGTGTGGAAATAGTAGGATAAAGCGTCTTCTAAGTTAGTTTATCAAGTGAAATACTGTAAATCATAACAAGATGGCAGTAAGCTCCAACTGCGGAAAAAAATGGCGAGATTTAGCTTGCTTGGCAGATTCGCAATACGATGAGGTAGCAGGAAGGGAACTGGCATTTCTCATCTATGAAATCAGCAACAGTCCTAACCAAAAAGATACAAAATCATTCATAGATATATTAGAAGGATACAATCCTTCAAACTGGAACAAATCAAATGAAAACATCTTGAAAATAATTGAAGAAGTTCCAAATAAAATCCAAGTGGTCAAGAGACTCATAAAGAAAATATACATAAACCAACATATTCCGACAAAGAAAATGAATAAAGTGAACCTTGTGAATATCCTAATTGATGCATTAGGAAAAAGAATGCCAAAAGCATGTAAACTGTGTAAGGTGTGGTATAGCATAGTTAATCCACAAAACCTAATCAGAAAATGTGCTGCATGCAACATTCCGACCCATCCACAGTGTGCTGAGGTAATGCAAGATATGAGAAAAGACACAAGAATTTTTTGCTCAACATGTCTACCATGGATAGACAATGTTATTAAATCAAGATTGAATGTACAAATAGTTGAGGATGAAAGAAGGAAGTAAAGGAAAGAAGGGGTAAGGTAGGAAGGGAAGAAGAAGACGAAGAAGAAGAAGAAGAAGAAGAAGAAAAGAACAAGAGGGACAAACGTTAAGAGAAGTAAACGGAAAAACTGAAATGACAGAAAAAGATAAGGAAACAAAGAACAAGAATAAAAGTATGGAATGCAGAGATACTCATTGATACTACATATGAGGCTATAAAGCAGCATACCTACGAAGAAATAAATTACGATATGACAGCACAAAAGAAAATGCCGAAGAGGCTCTACCCAGATCTACACAATGACGGGAAAGAGGAAAAAATATACAAAAAGACAAAGTCTGCAACCTTTTGAAAAGAGGGAATTGCAGATATGGAGAAAAATGTTACTACAAACATCCTAAGGTATGTCACAACTATGAAATATATGGTAAATGTGCATACTTAGATGGATATGAGGATGATTGCAGAGATCTACATCCAAAAATATGCAAAAACCTAAAAGAAGGAAAAGGAATGTAAGTTCGACAAAAAATGTAAATATATGCACCCTGTAGCCATGAAAAATAATCAAATAAATAACCAATCAAGCAATAAAATCCAAAATAAGAAAGAAACAAATAAAGAGAGGAATGAAGAATATCAGGTAAAAAGAAAAAAGCAAGCCATCAACGAGATATGCAGAGGTGCCAGCAAAAAATTTCAATGCATCAGCTCCAAGATTCTACTCAAGAGATAATAACTGTTTTTATTATGCAAGGGGATATTGCAGATATGGAGAAAATTGCAGATTCAGACACAAAATGAATAATTATGATGAAGGAAGAACAAATATTATGGAAAAAGTTGGATTTTTTAATGTCAGAATTTCTGGAAATGAAAAAAAGAACAACATACCAGAACAGGAAAGAGACATGGGAAAATCCTTATTATTACCAATATTAAATGAAGGAGAAAACACGCAAACCATCATAGTGATAATGCGCAGGGTTTAGTTACGAGTAACTCAAAAAGAAAAAATAGAGTACTAGAAGAACTAACCCAAATTGAAAAGAAAATAGATATAATGAATATAAGTGAAACCTGGTATTCCCAAGAGACTGGGAATGATGATCAAATAAAAGGGTTTCAAACTTATAGATCAGATAGAAAAAATAAGAATCAAGGGGGAACCGCAATATATGGGAAAGACAAAAAACAAGGAAAAATATATGAGAAATATAGTAACTCAAGGGAATGTGAACTAATAGCGGTAGAATTTGAATCTGAAAAATTAATGAACATAGTAATATATAGACCTCCTAATACTAAAGAGTTTGACTTAATAATAGAAAAATTGGATGATATATGTAGAAATCACAAGGACTGGACTATTCTCCTATCTGAGACTTCAAACTTTCCTTTCGTAGACTGGAAAGAACGAATAGGAGATTGTGGATGTACTTATACATATAAAAAAGAGAGTAATAGTAGTGCAGAAGATAAGAGGCAATTCGAAAAGCTATTAGATATGCTACTAGAATACAACATTCAACAAATAAATCACCTGCCAACAAGAAAGGAAAATACTTTAGACCTAGTATTTGTGAACGAGATGAATTATGTTAAAGAAATAATAGTTTATAATGCGAGTATTTCAGACCATAATGTCATAGAATTAACAGTCCATTCCAAAGCAAGTGAAAACAGAGATAAGCAAGAAATGAAAAAGTGGGAAGGATATGGAAAATACAACTTCTACAGTAAAAATATAAAATGGTCAGAATAAATGAAGAATTAAACAAAGATTGGGATAATATTTTCGTAAGGGATGACATAAAGGTAAATACGGAGATATTATATAAAATATTAGAGAAAATAGTGGATAAATCATATACTGAAGAAGAAAAGTAAACATCAGTCATGCATACCAAGAGACAGAAGGATCTTGTTCCAGAAAATCAGAAAGTGGAAAAAAGGTCTAGCAAAAAAAAAAAATGCATGGAAAGTTATAGAACTAAAAAGTAAGATAGAAAATGCAGACAAAAGATTATACAATCAAAAGAAAATGAAAAACGGGACTTGGAAGAAAAAACCCTATTAAATATCAAGCAAAATCCCAAACTATTATACTCATATGCGAAGAAGATGAATAAAAGAAGAATAGAAATAGGCCCTCTAAGAATTGAAGGGAGATTAACGAATGAAAAAAAGGAAAGTTGCAACATACTGGCAGAACGATATAAGAGAGAATTCACCCCTAGAATAGATAATGAAGATAATGATATAGAAGTAAGGGATGAAAATAGTGAATATTTAGCTGACATAGATATTAATGAAGCTGATATTGTGCAGGCTATTAATGAAATTAAAAATGGAGCTGCTGCAGGGCCTGATGGAATTCCTTGCTATTTTGTTAAAGAAAGTAGTTCATTCTATCGCAAAGCCACTTGCAATATTATTAAGACAAAGTGTAGATACAGGCAAGATTTATGATGAGCACAAATTAGCATATATTACCCCTACTTTCAAAAGTGGATCAAGACTAGAGGCAAGTAATTATAGGCCTGTGAGTCTAACATCACATATTATGAAAGTGTATGAAAGGGTAATGAAGAAAAATATTATGAAACATTTAATAAAAAATAATTTGTTTAATAAAGGAACAAACATGGTTTTCGTACCCGGAAAAAGTACACAAACCCAACTGTTAGTCCACCGTGAGAACATATTCAAAAATATGAAAAGCGGAAATGAAACAGATGTGGTTTATTTAGACTTGCAAAAGCTTTTGATAAAGTAGACCATAATATATTAGCGAAGAAGATTAGAAAACACAATATCGTGGATAAAGTAGGAAGATGGTTAAAAGAATTTTTACACAACAGAAAACAGATAGTTATTGCAAACGACGAGAAATCGGATGAAGCCAAGGTAATATCCGGTGTGCCGCAAGGTACGGTGTTAGCTGCAATACTGTTTGTTATTATGATTGAAGACATAGACAATAATGTTAAGGATTCGGTAGTGAGTAGTTTCGCAGATGACACAAGAATAAGTAGAGAAATTACTTGTGATGAAGATAGGAACGCTCTACAAAGAGACCTTAACAAAGTATATGATTGGGCAGAGGTAAATAGGATGGTATTTAACTCTGATAAATTTGAATCAATAAATTATGGAGACAGAGAAAGAAAGCTATATGCATATAAGGGACCTAATAATGAGACAATCACAAATAAGGAAGCAGTTAAAGACCTTGGTGTGATGATGAATAGGAACATGTTATGCAATGATCAAATAGCAACTTTGTTGGCAAAATGTAAAGCAAAAATGGGAATGTTGTTACGGCACTTCAAAACAAGAAAGCTGAAACACATGATTATGCTTTATAAAACATATGTTCGTAGTCCACTTGAATATTGCAATATGATATGGTACCCACACTATCAAAAGGATATTGCATCCTTTACAGCTAGAATAGAAGAAGTTAAAGACCTTGACTACTGGGAAAGACTACAATTCTTAAAATTATATAGTCTAGAAAGGAGAAGAGAACGCTACATGATAATTCAGGCATGGAAACAGATAGAAGGAATAGCAGAAAATATCATGGAACTAAAAATATCAGAAAGAGCAAGCAGAGGTAGATTAATAGTGCCCAAAACTATACCAGGAAAAATAAGGAAAGCACACAGGACATTAATCCACTACGCACCAGCATCGATAATGCAGCGTCTATTCAATGCGTTGCCAGCTCATCTGAGGCATATATCAGGAGTGAGCGTAGATGTGTTTAAGAATAAGCTCGACAAATATCTAAACTGCATCCCAGACCATCCAAGATTGGAAGATGCAAAATATACCGGAAGATGTACTAGCAACTCTCTGGTAGACATTAGAGGTGCCTCACACTGAGGGACCTGGGGCAACCCGAACAAGAATGTAAGGTCTGTAAGGTCTGTAAGGTCTCTCTCTCTCTCTCTCTCTCTCTCTCTTGGCCATGTCGCAAAACAGCACGAAACTACTCTCTCTCTCTCTCTCTCTCTCTCTCTCTCTCAATCATGTCGCAAAACAGCACGAAGCTACTCTCTCTCTCTCTCTCTCTCTCTCTCTCTCTCTCTCTCTCTTCTTCTCTCCCTCGTCAGTCGCAAAAAAAACACGTGCTACTCTCTCTCTCTCTCTCTCTCGATCATGTCGCAAAACAGCACGAAGCTACTCTCTCTCTCTCTCTCTCTCGGTCATGTCGCACAACAGCATAAAGCTTCTCTCTCTCTCTCTCTCTCTCTCTCTCTCTCTCTCCTCTCTCTGTCATGTCGCAAAACAGCGTAAAAATACTCTCTCTCTCTCTCTCTCTCTCTCTCTCTCTCTCTCTCATGTCGCAAAAGAGCATGAAACTACTCTCTCTCTCTCTCTCTCTCTCTCTCTCTCTGCATTTCCTGCAGATGACGGATGTGACCAGCCGATTTTTGTGAATGCGAGAGAAGAAGAAAGATGAAGTTGCACCGGACGGCCGGTTTCGTTTCCGGACAAAATTTTAGTCTACTACGTGTTATTTACAATCCGGTATCCCATTATGAGCTTTGTAAACTCTCTGATATGGTACTACGATATTTTGTGTGAGATTTATTTATTCATTAATTGGGTTTCCTTCATTTCCTCCTCACATACGCAGAATCAGCCTACTGAAAAAACAATGAAATAAAAAAGCCATTTGCAGAGCAACTTCTACGAGCTTGAATGTTCGTATTTGGATAGGGAATACGTTCGATCAGGATTAGAAAAAAACAGAGAAATAATAATAATAATAATAATAATAATAATAATAATAATAATAACACCGAATAAAAAACACATCCGGAAACTAACGTATATGAAAATACTCTCCTGTTAAAAGCAACATGTACAACTTACCAAGGGTCACCAGCATAGATTTTGAGAGGTCACTAGTCCCATCCCAAGTGGCTGTGAAATTCCATCCTATAATCGTAAGGACAAAATTAATATTCTTATTTCTTATTGTGGCCGAATGCAAGCACGGGCTCTTGCTTTATGTGAAGATTGGGACAGTAGCGTGGGGCTACCAAACAAGCAAGTTCGCTTTAAACCATTTCTTAACTTCGGCCTACGTCTCCGGTTTGATTTCATTATTGTTTATGAGCGTCCAGAGTATAAATTCCTGCATATTCTCATCCTCTGGCGTTTCATATAGATGCATACACATGCGCTACATATACGTGCGCAGGCGAACGTGTACGTTCATACGCCTAAAATACGTACACACGTGTCGGTCTACGTAAACACGATCTTCTTGAAGGTCGCTGAACGCCAGAGAGTGAGAGAGAAGTATTCTGATGCAGCCTTACGTAAGAACCATTTCTCCATATACCCGTAGACCCTTCCCTACCAAACAAGCTCCCTCTTTCTCCCTCTCTACCTACCTACCTCTCGCCATACCTGGTAACCTCGCCGTAATCAACCCTCTCCCCCTCCCAGTAACTCCCCTACACCGGGGCCTCCCACCCCAAAAACGTGTCCTCTCCCGACCCAGTCAGAAAGCGTGTTTGGTAGATATTTCGCTCCGATTGACCGGTTTCGAACGCAGCCGCTCAATCGCATTCCACTTCGCCGTTTTCGTTTTCTTAAATGGTTTCTTCTCCTCCTGGAAATGCTCTGGTGTCATCTGTAGGGTCAGATTCGGCCATGGTTTCCAGCGGTTGGACGCTACAGCTCGTTGCTACAGCTGTTCTGTATAATCTAAATAAATCTACGAGATTACTGACAGATAATTCTCCCTACTCTCTAATTCTCTGGGGGGTGGGGGTATGAGGAAGACTTGCAAGTGAATTTTTGACGCTAGCGCATGTAAGCCAATCAATTAACCAATTTGACTCGTACTTTGCAGCTGGTCAAAGTTATTATGTCTAGATCTTGGATATTATTTCCTACAGACCACCAGCGTTACGAACTATATTTGATATAGGCCTAGACTCTTCCGTTCTGTTCTATGTCTCACTATGACCCATTCTCGTGAAAGTTTTCTGCTGCATATTATAATAAATTGTTTTGCAGGACCTTTATGAACTCCTATGGTAGAATCAACGTTATATTCTTCCTTTAACCTTGAGGATGTTTTGGAATTCCAAGTTACGACGAATGTAGCTGATGATAAATAGACGCAACGTCTTAGAGAGAGAGAGAGAGAGAGAGAGAGAGAGAGAGAGAGAGAGAGAGAGAGAGAGAGAGAGAGAGAGAGAGAGAGAGAGAGAAACTAGTACTGACAGCGTGATGGTATAATAAGAAATGTGGTGACATTTCGTTACTATTTCCGTTGTCTCTGAAAGCTGTGATGCTGGTGGCATGATGCTGAACGGAAGCAGAAAAGGAAAGTTGTCATACATCGGGCACTCAGTATAGGTTAACTGCATACTTTTTTTTTTCTTTTGCTAATACGTCAATCTGTTTGTTCCACATTTTCCTACTCGCTGTAAAGAGCTATTATATAAAACAAATACGAATACCTCAATAAGAAAGTCGGTGTTGGGTTCAAACGTGAGTCATCATCTCTCTGTCTCTCTCTCCTAATGAAAATGATCTAATAAAAACTATCTGTAAAAATGATTCTGATGAAATATTTGTGCAAACCCGTCGAATGCTTGATCCGAAACGTAAGATGAGCTGGCGGAAGTGTATAGTAGCCTAATTACAACAAGGCAGAAGCCAAACAAACATAATATTAAACAAAATCCCACAAATATAGATTAAATAAATTAAATAAAACCCTCACTCATCACTGGCTGCGTCCAGACACAAAACTTGCGTACGCGGCGACATCTGGCATCTTGGGACGAACTCCGAGAGCATTAGTACTTGAAGAGCTGATTAGGACCCGCGGTTTTTGGCTGTCGACCGTATCGATATGTTTTTAGCAGCACGCAAATGCTATTAATATTATTATTCTTATAATTATCGCTATTATTCCCGGTACCGGCCTGGAGAGAAAGTTCCTGCTAGTTCTCTTCCACTGTTGGCGAGAGTGGCTACCTATACGTCTCTCGTCTTTTCCCTCCAAGATTTAGTCCCATAGGGTCTTCGTTTTAGTCTCGTATGTGTCTGATAGTCGCAGTCTCGAAATATACTGGCATTTATGTATGCATATATACATAAATACATATACACACATATATATACAGTATATATACAAACATATGTATACATAAACATACATATATATATATTTATTGAAAGAGACCTCACAACATTTTATATTGAAAGAATCATGTAAAATTTGCATACTGTACCAATTCCCGAAGGAAAATCTCTTATTTTATATAGAAGATTACGACTGCTTCTATTATTTTATGATATTTACAGCATGACTGTTTTTTATATATATATTTTTTGTGCCCCGGGTACACCAATGGCAGGAGAGAATTATGTATTCGCTGATGGGCTGTTTTCTAAAGTTTTATGAATAACAATATATTGCATTTTTCCCTCTATCATTTTTTTTGTTTTATGTTTTTCAGTTTTTGCGTAATATCTTTGTCAGTTCGCGTGCAGTAAAATGTATCAGTTCGTCAATGTACGTATTTTTTTTTCAAATTTATTTTTCATTTTATTTTTTAATATTCCACTTGTAGCAACATCGGGGACATCAGATTCCCACACACTCTCTCTCACAGAGAGAGAGAGAGAGAGAGAGAGAGAGAGAGAGAGAGAGAGAGACTACAGATCAGAGCGGCCACCATTGTTGCCCAATTGAAATGAAATTGAGGAAGAAGAAGGAGAATAAGATGAAAAGAAGAAGAAAAACTTGTCTTCCGCAGTATACTGAACGATATGACTCGAAGTTCCGGTACAAGAGACACATATATATCCTAGTCACCTGGGTATTAGTCTCATGACTAGCGAGGCCTTTCCCTCCCTCATTTCAGTTCATGGTCACTGACAGATAATATAGTCTCGCTAGTCATGCAAAACTATCCCGTTCAAATAAACTAGTCGACTGGAATGATAATCTCGTAATTAAAATCAAAATCTCGCGATATGTGGCTACCGTGAAACCGAATGCATCAGCCATCATCCGCGCACAATCCTCCAGCAAACAAAGATGTCTCCCGAAAAAAAAGCAAACCTGTCCCCTAAAGACAAACTGGCCGACGCTTTGCAATGCTTTGTCTTTAGGCCCGGGCGAAGCAACGAGGCCTCACAATTAATATAATAATAATAATGGCGAACAACGGAGCGAGGTGATATTATGGAGGAAACAAAAGCAAAGCGTTTTTATTTTTGCCGCCGACGCTTCGCTGGCATTGTGCTGCTCCTGCAGAGGTCCGGTAAAGTTACCTCCGGGTATTGTTCGTCTTCCGACGGGGCAAGATCAAAGGTAACGTCGTGTCTTTTGCAAAATGAGTCGTTTATTCGCCCTAGTGAGGCGCCTGTTGTTATTTATGTTTATTTACTCTTGCATTTTGAATAGACGAGTGTCTATTTTGGGCGGGATTCCCTTTAGACCCTTTGACAGCTTAGGCACTAGACGCATATACTAATTATATTCATTTTACACCTTATTTCTGTCGGTAGGGCGGCGCCCTAAGGTACGTATAAGCCCCTTTGAATCCTTTCCAATGCACTGCCACGCTGACGGTCCGCCACGGGACGAAATGGCCCTTTGCTGGCACAGAACATGGTCATGGGGCAACCCCCCTTGTCTAACCTAAACCTTAACCAGGCTATACTGTCCCTCCTTCTTAACGAAACGATTTGTTTTTCCTGATTATTTTTTTAAACGTATTTTGATTTATTTTCTTATTTTTTTCTGACGTCCAAACTGGCGTCACACGAGCAGAGGTCATCGATGTTTCCATTTCCAGCTCTTCTTCATCTTAGTAGACATATATTGGCTGTAGGTTTAAGTCTATTGGAGCCATTTCTCCGCCTCCGGATTCTTACCCCTCATTCCTCCTCCTCCTCCACATTCTTCTTACTCCTTCTCCTATTCATTCTTCTTCCTCCTCCTCCTCCTCCACATTCCTTCTCCTCTTCTGACACGTTCCTCCTCTTCTTAAACATTCGTCTCCTTCCTCCTCCTCCACCTCTTCATCCTCTTCCCTTTAGACCCAGGCAAGTCGTCTATCGGAGGTGGGTAACGTCTTCCCTCCTCCTCCTCCTCTCCTCTTCCCTCCTCCTCCTCCTTCCCTATTCCTCCTCCTGATCCTCCGCCTCCTCCTCCTCCTCCTCCTCCTCCTCCTCCTCCTCTCCTCCTCCTCCTCCTCCTCCTCCTCCTCTGAAAATTCGGCATCTGGCACACGGGGGGAGCACACCACCACCACTGGGAGAAAACGAGCCGCTCTAAATGCTCAGCCAGTTATAATTAAGATCTTTTTGGTCAACCTCATCTCCGACCGAGGATCGCATAGACTAAATGCTACATACTCCAGCGGGAAGGAGACCTAGGTAGTGATTACGATGAGGGCGTAAATATGTATATTCGCTCGGTTTAGGGCTGCTGAACGCGACTGGGTGAGATATATATAATATATATATATATATATATAATATATATATATATATATATATATATATATGTCTTATTATATGCACTCGTACGAAATTTGGATTAGCGAAGGCATTGCAAATTATCTCAATGTTCTGTTAACCTGAACTGTAAATAATAAAAAAAACACAAGCTTTGTTTATCGTATGTATCTTATTCTCTCAGAGAATATACATTTGTAATGCAAAAAAACATGGAAATATTGTCGAATACCTGTGACAAAAAAGCCGTGCAAAACGAAATTTTATATATTATATATATATATATATATATATATATATATATATATATATATAAATTTCGTTTTGCACGGCTTTTTTGTCACAGGTATTCGACAATATTTCCATGTTTTTTTTTTTCATTACAAATGATATATTCTCTGAGAGAATATGAGACATAAGATAAACAGCTTGATTTTTTATTTACAGTTTAGGTTAACAGAACATATAGATAATTTGCAATGCCTTGCTTAATCAAAATTCATACGAGTGCATTATATATATATATATATATATATATATATATATATATATATATATATATATATATATAGTATACATTTTAGGAAAACTTTTGTATGGTCAATCAAGTTTTCTTCGGGTTAAGAAGAGATGGCAGACTTGACGATTTATATGACAAATATCAACATTTATCATCTCAGCCATTTTTCTGGCGTGTTCGTTTATTCTGGACGCCGTTAATTTGGCTCATTTAAAATTAATTAAGTTTTGTTATGCCTATATTCAATCAGCCAGCTTCGAAGGACTTTGCTCTTGCTGAAAGGTAGACGGGAACTAGACCTACAGGGAACTTTTGTCAAGGAATAAACGGGAACTTTTAGACAAGAGGGAACTTTCGTCAGCGGATAGACGGGAACTAGACATAGGAAACTTTGAAAATATATACACAGGCACTAGGCTTTGGGAATCCTTTTCGAGGAATAGACGGGTACAGATCCAGCGAAATTTTTCGAGGGATAGATTGGAACTAGACCTAGGGAACCTTTTTCAAAGGATAAATGAAAACTAGGCCTAGGGAACCTTTCCAAGGGACAGATGGGAACCAGATCTAGGGAACCTTTTTCAAGGGATAGATGGGAACTAGACCTAGGGAACCTTTTCAAGGGATAAACGGGAATTAGACTGTGGAGCCTTTGCCTTAGATAGACGGGAACTAGACCTAGGGAACCTTTTCTGTAGATAGACAGGAACTAGACTTTGGGAATCTTTTCTATAGATGAACGGGAATTAGATCGAAGGAATCTTTTTTATAGATAGACAGGAACTAGACCTAGGAAACCTTTTCTATAGATAGACAGAACTAGACCTAAGGAACCTTTTCAAGGGATTAGACAGGAACTAGACCTAGGGAACCTTATCCATAGATAGACGGGAACTAGACCTAGGGAACCTTTTCCATAGATAGACGGGAACTAGACCTAGAGAACCTTTTCCATAGATAGACAGGAGCTAGGCCTAGGGACCTGATTGAGGGTTAGACCTACACTAGGCCTAGGGAACGTCCTTCAGTGTTCGACAGAGATTAGAAATAGGGAACCTGTTCAAGAGTATAAACGGGAAATAGACGTAGGTAGCATCTTCATTGCATAGACGGATATTTGAGGGAACATCGAACTGCACATATAGTGGAAGCCCTTCCTAGGATAGACAGGAACCTCGTCGTAGGGGGTTAGGGTGGGGGAAAAGGCTGGGGGGAGGGTTGGAAGGCAGCAGGAACTATTATTATAGACCCAGCGAACACATCTCTTTAATCTGTTCTCTTTAGCTCTCGCTCATGAAGAAGCAAAAATACTCGTATTCCTCCTAGTACGTGCTTATCGAAAACCGGTGTTGTGGGAACCGATCGGAAAAAGCGGACACTGGCTTGCTCGTAAGAATTGCATGTTTTTTTTTCCTAGTCTCTCTCTCTCTCTCTCGTCTTGACCTGCCGTAATCATATATATAATATATATATATATATATATATATATATATATATATACATACATACATACACACACAATATGAGTGTTTGTATATTTGTGCTTTATACATATATCTTTCATATTCGTTATACAAATAAATACATACACATACACACCAGATATATATATATGTATATTATATATATATATATATATGTATATGTATATATATACATATATATATATATATATATATACATACATTATTCTCAGTGAGATAGTGCTTACCATACTATACACAAAGTCACTTGGAATTCGATCTATAAGCATTCTAGTATAATAATTCAAGATTGAAGGTATATCCACTTCAAAAGTGATTAATGTTTTAAAGTAATCATTGAAAAATGTATATATCCACCTAGATATACCTAAAGCGGATTCGTCGACTTTATTAATTCGTAATTTGCAGGAATTCAAATGAGCCACGAAGCAGGCAGGCCTCTCTCTCTACTCAGGCTCTCTCTCTCTCTCTCGTCTCTCTCTCTCTCTCTCGTCTCTCTCTCTCTCTACTCTCTCTATATATATATATATATATATATATATAGTATATATATATATATATATATATATATATATATATATATATATATATATATATAAATATACTGTGGACCGTGTGTGAGAGAGAGAGAGAGAGAGATTTGAATTACTCCACCGTCCCCGCTGTGGTTGTCATAATAGCGAGAATTCAATCAGGCCGATCGGAAAAGAATGACTCAGCGCTTTCTGGAAAGATGTCTCTGACCGTCTTTGGTGTGGGTGGGTGGTAACAAGGAGAGAGAGAGAGAGATAGGACTTGTTAACCCATAGCAGGAGCGATTTGTGGTGTAATGCGGTGTTATTAACCAATATCTCGCTCTTTGATTAGAAACTTTATATGTGCTCTACGATCATCGCATTGGTGCTCTGCTTGCCTGGGGGGGAGGGGGTCCTGCCCTTCCTTCCTCCCTCCTCCTTCTCCACCACCAAAGTGGGGGGGATTTGTTGTTGTGGGTGGGGAGGGGGCGCTGGGGATGTGGTTAGGAGTGGAAGGGGTCTCCTTGTAAAGTTTCTGACAAAAATCTGCTTCGCGGGAGATAGAATGCGTTCTTGTACTAAGACCACGATCATTGCTGCGGTGGTGAGGGGGGAGGATATTCCCCCTCCTCTCCCTTCCCTTCCACATCAAGGGGGTGTGGCTGTTGCTGTAGGGGGGAGGTCGGGGAAGGCTGGGGATGGATTTAGGGGGAGGGGAAAGCTTGTAATAATTTCTGACAGAAATCTGGTTAGCAAGAGATGGATGCGTTCTCATAGATGCTGCGATTACCGCTGTGGTGGTGGGGGGATGGTTCCTTCCCCCATTCCCCCTCCACCACCATGGGGGGGTGTTGGTGTTGGGGGTGGGTGCTGGGGATGGTGTTTAGGGCGTGGGGACGGGAAGGGGTCTACTTGTAAAAGTTTCTGACTGAAATCTGGTTCGCGAGAGATGGATGCGTTCTTATAGATACTGCGATTACCGCAGTGGTCTTTGTGGGGGGGGGGGGGGGTGTGTGGGAAGGGGTGGGGTTGGCCCTTTCCCCCTCCACCACCAAGGGTGGGGTTGGTTGCTGGGGATGGAGTTTTGGGGAAGGGGTCTACTTGTAAAAATTTCTGACAGAAATCTGTGCAGGAATGTGGCCCCCTTTTTCACTCGATTTTTGGAGAAACGTCAACAATAGCGTTCTCACGCCAGTTTCGATTTGGCTGGTAGTTTTATGTGAAGTTTTATCATCTTAATGAAGAGATGTTGGATTTAAATCTTTATCTAATGTGGCCCTATTTCAAGAGATGTGTAGGTTGTCAGCTTGGGTCAAGACCCAGAGAAGACTGCTGGACCTTGACCTAGGCTGACAACCTACGCATCTTTTGAAAAAGGGCTGAGTTCCTCATTGGACGAGTGGATTTCGCGCTCGGCTACCAACCCGATGGTCCGAAGTTCGATTCTCGGCTCGACCAACGCGGAACCAGAGAAATTTATTTCTGGTGATAGAAATTCATTTCTCGATATAATGTGGTCCGCATACCACAATAAGCTGTAGTTACCGTTGCTAGGTGACCAATTGGTTCCTAGCCACGTAAAAATATCTAATCCTTCGGGCCAGCCCTAGGAGAGCTGTTAATTAATAAGCTCAGTGGTCTGGTTAAACTAAGATATACTTAACTTTGAAAAGGGTCCACAGATAAGACCTCAAAGTACTCGAGTGTTGAGTAAAATACAATGTAAATACTTATAAGTAAACACGTTATTCACAGGAATTTTGTGGGTTTCTTTTTTCAATAATAATAATAATGAACCAAACAAAAACTTCTTTCAGTTTTCTTATGAAGATTGAAAAAGAAACCCACAAAATTATTGTGTATAACGTGTTTACTTATAAGTAAAATAAAATTTAAATACTTATAAGTAAACACGTTATACACATTAATTTTGTGGGTTTCTTTTTCACTAATAATTATAATAATACGTATATATTTCCTAATATCTCAACCATTCTTCAAATTCAGTCGCTAAATACCATTCTGGCCGACCACAAGTCCAACAACTATTACTGCCATTGTAACAACTTAAATTATTATTATATATATATATATATATATATATATATATATATATATATATATATATATATATATATATTATATTTTAATAATAGTAATAATGGTAATACGTATTTCCTAATATGTTAACCAGTCATCCATTTCAGTCGCTAAATACCATTCTGGCCTACCACAAGTCCAACAACTATTACTGCTATTATAACAACTTTAAAAAAAGTAACAAATTAAAAAAAAATCGAAAAAAAATCCATGACTGCATGTACACCACAACCATTCACCGGAAGATTAAAAAAAAAATAAAAAATGAAAAAATAAAAAATTCAGGCGGAAGTTCGGCCAAACGGAAGTCATGAACTAAATTGGGGTTGGGGTGGAGGGGGGGGGGGAGGGGGAGGAGGAGACTTCTGGACGCGTCACTGCTTTCGGTTTTAGGGGGATCCAGTCAAGTCCATTACAGGACTATAAAAAAAAAAAAAAAAAACAAAAAAAAAAAAAAAAAAAATTAACGTTTACGGAACGAGAGACGTTCCTTTTAAGGACGATATGTAACCAAAAGTGTCCTCAGCTTTGTTTGCTTCAGCAGTTTAGAAGGTTTTTCTTTATTATTATTATTATTATTATTATTATTATTTTTTATTATTATTTTATTATAAAAAATCCACAATTATATATTGAAGTATATTACTGTTTCTTTTACATAGTAATATACTTTAATATATAATTGCGGATTTTTATAACAGACTGTTTCTTCACGAGACTGTGAATTTCTTTATTATTATTATTATTATTATTATTATTATTAAGATGAATCCCGTTCATATGGAACAAGCCCACCTAAGACTTGAAATTCAAGCTTCTTAAGAATATATTATTATTATAATTATTAATATTATTATTATTATTAAGATGGACCGTATTCCCGTTGAATAAGCCCACTACAGGGGGCATTGACTTGATATTCCCCCAAAAATATTATGGATCATGTCAAGATTACCAAACCCACTATTTTTCAAGACAATATCATACCACTTTGATTTATATATGTATGTATATTATATATACGTATATGTTTTATATATATAAATCAAACTGGTATGATATTGTCTTGAAAAATAGTGGATTCGCTAATCGTGAAGTGATCCAATATTATTATTATTATTATTATTATTATTATTATTATTATTATTATTATTATTATATGCAAAGAACGATCTCACCTTTTGTACGGAAGCTGAAATCAGCTGATCATAATGTATTTGTTCTCTTTGAGAACCGTCCAGCATTCCAGGATGCTCCTTCCAGAATTTTCACTGGCTCTCGTCGGTAAAGCTAATTATTTTCACTCTGGCATAAATGAATAAAAAATAAGACAGAATGGCGTTGTTACAGCATTCCATAATGGCCTTCCAGATTTTTCACTGGAATACATAAAACAAAAAAAGACAGAATGATGTTGTACTAGCATTCCATAATGATCTTCCAGATTTTTAAATCTGGAATAAAAAAAAGACAGAATGGTGTTGTTCCAGCATTCCATAATGGCCTTACAGATTTTTCACTCTGGAATATAAAAAAAACGACAGAATGGGGTTCCAGCGTTCCATAATGGTCTTCCAGATTTTTCACTCTGGAATAAATAAAAAAAAGACAGAATGGTGTTGTTTCAGCATTCCATAATGACTTTCCAGATTTTTCACTCGGGAAGAAATAAAAAAAAGAAGAATGGCTTTGTTCCAGCATTTCATAATGGTCTTCCAGATTTTTCACTGGCTGTCGTCGGTAAGAAAAACGATTATTTTAACTCGAGAATAACAAAAAAATAAACAAAAAAACAAGAGTAGCTTATCTTAAACAGAAACAAGGAGAGACGTGAGTTGCGGGATTTTGCAGAGGGGAGAGAGTTATCTTAACTCGAGGAGAGAGAGAGAGAGAGAGAGATATAACAGATTTTGAAGTAAGTTATCCTTAAAAGAAATCAGGAAAGCCTTTAGGGGGGTTTGGGGGCGGGGGTTCACGGAGCCGCAGAGCGAATAAGACCTTGGGAATCGCGCAGAAAAGCTCAGGAGACGAGAATCAGCTGATCGAATGTCCGCCTCACGCGAAACGTCAAATGACGTCACGGCCATCCATTCATTCATTCGTTCGTTCGGGAATTTTCCCCCTCATTCATTCAGGAGTTTCGAAGTTTCGCACTCGTTCTGAAATTGGCCTTAACTACTGCAAGACCAAACCCGTCTTCCCTCCCCCCACCAAAAAATATCCCCAATAATAATAATTATTGTAATTATAATCCAAAGCAACGGGAATCATTAAAATATTTCCAAGGAATGAGAAAAATACGCTTATATTACTAGCAAAGTCCGTCAGAGTATATCATTATTATTATTATTATTATTATTATTATTATTATTATTATTATTATTATTATTATTATTATTATTATTATTGAATAAGACGAACCCCATTCTTATGGATCAGGGCCACCAGAGGGGCCACTGACTTGAAATTCAAGCGTCCCAAGAGTATATTATTATTATTATTATTATTATTATTATTATTATTATATTTATTATTATTATTATTGGAGAAACAAATCCACAGTTATGTAAATGTACATATATTTCAGTTTAAAAACAGCAAATATAGCTTTCGGGAATCTGTTCGGTTCCGCTTATCAATCTATTATTATTATTGCCGACCGTAAGTCTAAAAAAGGAAGAAAATCGCAAGTAAAAAATAATTATAATAATATCCCAAAGCAACGGGAATAATATATCTAAATATTTCAAAGAAGCGAGAGAAAAAAGACGCTTAGAATAACAGCAAAGTCCGTCGGGCCAGGGCAGCTTGAAGACGCAGCCGAGGAATGCACCTTTAACTTGGAGACGAAAAAAAAAGGAGAAGGATTCTTTTCGATCAAGAAGTTATCGCGAAGTCTTCTTCTTTCTTTCTTTCTTTCTTAAAGTTTTGGAAGAAGAAGAAGTTGATATGTTTTCTTTTTCTCGGGGAGACTAGAGACGACCTTTAAAGAGATTCTTTTGATATATATTATATTATGTTTTATTATATATGATATATAATATTTTATATATATTATTATATATATATGTGTATAATATATATATATATATATATATATGTAATATAATAATATATATATCAGCAAAAACCACAGGGAAAATTTGAAAAAAGAAAAGACAGAGGGCCAAGTACTTTCGTGTATTTTCCCTGTGGCTTCTGCTGGTAAACAAAATAACGTGCTTAATTTTGTGATTTCATAGTATATTATATATAATATAGAGATATATATATCTATATTATTATTAATATATATATATTATTGATAGAAGGAGCCCATGAAAACGCCAAAAATATAGAAGAAAGGGACTACTATATTTCAAAGGGACCAAACTCTCCTCTCTCTCTCTCTCTCTCTCTCTCTCTCTCTCTCTCTCTCTCTCTCTCTCTCTCTCTCTCTCTCTCTCTCTCTCTCTCCAGGCAGGTGACGAAGGGGAATAATTACGGGAAGTATAGTGTTGACTGTCGACATTTTGTTTGAATAGAATAGATTTCACAGTAAAATATAAATAAATAAATAAATATATATACATACATATATATATATATATATATATATATATATATATATATATATATAATATATATACATATATCTAATTTATATACATATATATAATACATATATATATATATATATATATATATATAGGTATGTATATATATATTAAGCTACATATGTCCTTAATATCCAATTCGCTCTACCTCGGAACTGATATATTTCATATATGTCAACAGATATGATAATACATTTATTCCGGTGGTGGGAGCGAATTAGATATTAAAAAGACATTTGTAGCTTAATGCTTGTATATATGAATCATTTGTGATGTGGTAAGATTCATGTATATGTGTATATATATATATATATATATATATATATATATATATATATATATATATATAACTCGCGAATGAGTCATATCGAAAAATAAATCATCACCCCTCCCCGCAAAAATAAAAAGAGAGACTTACTCTCGAGTTCATGATTTCACTGATTTTACAGCAGCAAGGAGGGAGGAAGGGACTCTCTGTGGTCGTCCCACCTGTTAACAAAACCGCTGTTCTCTCCACGGAAAAGCACAGGTGTCATCACACACATAAAAAAAAACAATTAGTAGGTAATCGTTTTTGTAACCAACTTCGCATTTGCTATATTTGATTAACAGGCACAAGTGTGATTTCGTGACAGTATATTTACGTATGTATGTATATATAAATATACATGTATAACTGAATCACGAAAGTTAGGAACGTGATAAATCCAAAGGAAATAAACGACGGAGTATCCGCGAGACCTTTCGACGTTCAAATGTCTTTTACGAAGCAGAACTGCTTAATGGCATATATCTTTATTTATAAATATACATAGATTTATGTATAGTAAATATATATTAAATATATATAGATATATATATATATATATATAATATATATATTTCCATATATATAAGATATCATATATGATATATATATATATAAATATATATATTTATAATGTTTGTGTATATATATATATATATATATATATATATATATATATATATATATATATATATTTGTTTATTTATTTCAAACACACTCGTGACTGAAGTATGAATGGTTTAGAGCAGAAAGCAAATTTTATATCCACAACTAACAAAAATAAATAAATAAAAACACACACACACACACAGGTGATTAAGGAAAACATTAACAGCGGACGAATTGTGGTTGTATTATCAAAAGTGGTATACAGCGGCTACAATAGTTGCAACGCCTCAGCGGCGTAGTTGGTATGGTATTAGCGTTCCACCTCGCTGGTCGCGGGTTCGATTCTCGGCCATTCCGTTGAGGAGTGAGAGATGTGTATTTCTGGTGATAGAAGTTCACTCTCGACGTGGTTCGAAGTCACGTAAAGCCGTTGGTCCCGTTGCTGAATAACCACTGGTTCCATGCAGCGTAAAAGCACCATACAAACAAACTTACAAAACATTTTTCCTTCGTGAGTCAAGATATGTTCATGCATCTCATTGGCAATTGTTGTAGCATTGCATTGATTGATTTTGGGTTCATGTGACATTTGGCGTCGCAGTTGTCCAAGGTCATTGTGGGGTCCCCCCAAAATGGAAGTTATTCTTCTTGTGTCGAATATATTGTGGTGTGGCTATATACTATATGCATATATACGTATATGTGTGATTACTATATATATATATATATATAATATATATATATATATATACAGGTAAAAGATCTAGTGCCCCGCCCAACACCCCTGTGAAAAATAACCCTCTTCCCCCACCCCCACCCACCCTACCCCACCCTACCCGACCCCACCTCACCTCCACCAACCCCCCCCCCCTTCAGTCGCTCTTTCGTGGCATTTATATACATATATAACAAAATTTCCATTTATATAAAAATCTAAATAAAAACAAAACGCATCGCTTACTCATTCAAAAGATCAACGCTGCCAGACCTGTGAATATTCGTCAATAATTCCAAATCGTATTATGGACTTTCCACGAGGCAAGAGATCAAAGTTTTGCCAGCGTTGATATGCGATTGTGTATTTATGTGTGCGTGTTTCTGTGTGTATGTATGTGCGTATGTACGTATGTTTGACTGCGAGGATTTGACGCAGGTAAGCTGCTCTGGGCTCTGAAAATAAATCGTCAGAGTGAGAGAAAGAGAGACTACGAAATTCGATATTATTTTCATGAATTCTTTCCTCCGCTAGGTGTGTGGGGTGGGGTGGAATTGTTGGTGAGGTGTGATGTGGACCAGATAGGTTGTGGGGTTCGTTGGGCGGTTACCGTAAGGCTGGGGTATGGAGTCAATCTCCACTAGGCTTTGAAGGTGACAAAATGCTGTATTGTTCAAATTGTGATTCTGTATCACCGTCTTGTGCGCCAAATAGTTTATTCTTATATATATATATATTAAGATATAATATTTATATATATATATATTTAATATATTATAATATTTATATATATATATATATATAGGGGTAATTATATTAATTATATATATATATTATAATTAAAATTATTAAAAATTAAATTAATATATATATATAATATTTTAATATTATATATTATATTTATATATATATATATATATGGGTTAATATTTGTATTCGTACCGACATCTTCTCTGCTGTTTCGAAGATAGTACAAGTGTCCATTAAAGAGATATATATATATATATATATATATATATATATATATATATATATATATATATATATATATACATACATACATACATACATACATACACACACACACACACACACACACATATATATATATATATATATATTAATATTTGTATTCGTACAGATATCTTCTCCGCTGTGTTGAACATAGTACTAGCGTCCATTAAAGAGTTGAATCCTGACCTGCATGGTGGCTTCGTACGATCTCCATGCCACCTCCTAAATTATTATATTTTCAACCTCCGTAAGGCATTCCCACCATTACCCATATAGTCCGCGACACTTTGATGACCAGGCTCATCATTATGAATCATTAGATTCATCGTTCCATTATAATCTTTTGTTTCGTGTTACAGTAACTCCGAGAAGTACTTTAGACATAGTCCTAGTTTGGTTGGAGTTTCTGTATTGCATTGCAACAATACAACTCGGACGTTGTCTTCTGGTTGACGAGGAGAGGTACTATGGACCCTTTTCATAGACCTAGTTTGGTTGGAGTTTGTGAATTCCAGTGCAAAATGGTAATATAATTCCCTTCAAGTTAAATTCTCAGACGTTTGGTAGAATGGTCACGTGGAAAAATGTCGATCTCTTAAGTGGTATAGACCTATGTGTTACTACTGTTTGACAAGGCTTGGTGTTTGGTCCTGCAATTCAGTATTTGGGATACGATCTAGCTCCACATCATCTAATGTCCAGCTTCTGATATCACTGTAATTGTGACGCCAGGTAATGAGGCAGAAAAATTAATCACTTCTGCAGTAGACCTGCATATGGTACTATTTG